>NC_083099.1:102662531-102970308 GCF_949774975.1 Lagenorhynchus albirostris
TAGAGATGGGGATGGATGGAGCCTATGTGCCCTCCCCTTGAATCTGGATAGATTCCATGACTGCCTGACCAATAGAATATAATGCAAGTCATGCTTCCCAGACTTCCAGGCCTGGTCCTTAAGAGGCTGGCAGCTTGTACCTCCTGTCTCTACTTGCTCCCAGAAGACAGGCACTATGCTGTAAGGAAACTCACAATCCTGTGGAGAAAAGCCCAGGCTGGGTTCCAGCCAACAGCCGGCACCAAATTCCCAATCCTGTAAGCCACTTGAAAGCCACTTGAAAGTAGACCCTCAGCCCCCATGTAAGCCTCCCAGTGATCCTGAATGGAGCAGACATGAGCTAGCTCTTTGAAGCAATAAACACTTGCAGACTCATGCGGAAAATAAATAACTGTTGTTGTTTTAAGCCACTAGGCTTGGGGTGGTTTGTATGCAGCCAGAGATCATTGGGATACAGGGAATTCATGATCAGACTTATAGAAAGGATTCAGGTGTGTGTTGGATGGACTGGCTACTTCATTTGATTAGATGAAGAGATGATAGGACAGAGGGGAAAAAAGGATTAAATGTTCCACTAAATCAAAGGATAATCATTTTTTTAATATCTTTATTGGAGTATAATTGCTTTATAATGGTGTGTTAGTTTCTGCTTTATAACAAAGTGAATCAGCTATACATATACATATATCCCCATATCTCCTCCCTCTTGTGTCTCCCTCCCACCCTCCCTATCCCACCCCTCTAGGTGGTCACAAAACACCGAGCTGATCTCCCTGTGCTATGCGGCTGCTTCCCACTTGCTGTCTAGTTTACATTTAGTAGTGTATATATGTCCATGCCACTCTCTCACGTTGTGACAATCATATTTGTGAGCCCAGAATATAAAGCCTGGATTTTAATGATCCCTGAGAACATCCGCATTTTAGGAAAGCTCCATATTTACCTAAGTGGAGGACGTGCCATGAAATAAGGTTCATACTCTAAAATGCTTTGCCATCATTGAATATTCCTATCTAATGATAGAAAAAACACAGGAAAGTGACCCTAAACACAGGAGGGTGACCCTAGAATATGAAAATTACTCTTCCTCAAAGGGGCTATTAAAATTTGAAAGTATCTTTAAATCCCAGAATAGATGCTAAAGCTGTTTGAGAGCTTCCTGAAATATCTATCATATATGATTGTTTTTAATTCTGAGTTCCCGAAGAACCCACTATTTTTATTATGATGTATAACCCTTGATTAAAAGACCTGAATAGCCTTTAGAACTATAACACCTTGGTTTGCTCCACTGCTATCTAACCTTTTTTGGAGAAGACTTGTGAATGGCTTGGTTTTTTGTTGGTTTGTTTTGCATTTTGTTTATTCAAAGTCCCTTCACATCTATAAATGGTAGCTAGGTAGGAGATTATCATCCTTATAATTCCTATTTTCTCCATAATTATAGTGTTGAAATTGTTCCAAATATTCCTGAAATATGTCACCCAAGCAGAACACTTTTCTAAATGGTGTTGCTGGGTATGTTTAGTGATCATTTATTATCATATACATTTTATATTTTGAGAATGGTGATTTGACATGTGGGTATTGAAATCTACTTTAAATAAGCCTTATTGTTATGTTTCCTACATTCCTCTGATGATGCATTTCCGTGGAATTTTCAAAACCAATGGCAAAGGAAAAATGATCAGTTAAGCCCTAGGTTGAAAAAAAAAGAGAGAGAGAGAGAGTTTTTTATCACCTCACTAAGAAACTATCTTCCAGGGTTTAGGATGACATAAATCACACCCCACTCTGCCTCTGGGAAGTTTGCTCTGGGCTAAGAACAGAGGATGCTGAGATAGTTATGAAAATGCTGAATTAAGGAATATCTGTACTGGAAAAAGACTGAATAAAAAATTGAATTAGCAGCCACAGTTTAAAAATCAAGAGTTTCCATCTAAAAATTTGATGCTCTAGCTTCTCTTGAAAATAGAATAACTGGCAGGTCTGGGCCCACATTTCCACACAGCAACCTCTAGCTACGTGGCAGGGTGACTGCCCATTTTAGAGGGGGCATGGGAGCTCCAGGTCCCACCTTTCTTTGCTGGGACTCCCTGCCTTAAGGCAGCATTCTCATCTACCATCTCACCTATAATGTTTTCTAATCATAAAATTATGAGAAAGTGAAATATTTTTGTATCCAGATTTCTAGCAAAAGTAAGAAAATAAAATTTAGTCAAAAACAACAAACACCTCCAAAATATTTCTTATATCTAGGCCACTTTGCTCATTTATATTTTATATTCCTGACCCCCCATAGGAATTTGAGTTTACTTCCCCTGATTCCCCTGATTTTAGACAGTCAGAGTAAATTATTTGAGCCAAAAGAAAACTGATGACTCCGTTCCCCAGGCCTGAAGGAACTTGACAATATATCAATTTCCATTTTATTCTCTCTCAAAGAATCTGCTCACTGAGAGAGTCAATCCAACCGTCCTTTCATTAGCCTTTAAGCCACCTCACAAAATAGTCACTTATGGTTTTATAACTGCTTTACCCTCTCGACAAAGACGTCAGTCTCATCTCTATACTTCTCACGTATTTTAAATATCCCCCAGATTCAGATTTCACTGCCCTTAGCAGTCTGCTGTCTTACGGCCCGTTAACTCATTCAGCCATTCCCAAGTATCACCATCAAAGCAAGCGGGAGACAGTGATGTTTCTAACTCACAGAATATACCTGCTTCCAATTGCAGGTTCCAATTCCCTCTAATAGCCTCCTTATTTAAAGGCAGCAATCCGATAAATGCTCTAAAAACAAAAATCTTACTGTTATTTAATAAAATTGATTTTTAAATGGATTATTCAGGTAAATGCCTGAATTTTTCATTTGTTTTGTCTTGCTTGGTAAAATTACTCTTGTAAACCTTGGATGGAGGTGGGAATATAGAGCTGTGTCTTGTATCAGTAAATGATCAAACCTCACAATTCCAACGTAAATGGTTACAAGTGCCTCTGCTGCTGACTGTGGTCTTAGGAAAGCAGAATGCCCTGAGAAGTGTCATCTATAATGAGGCAATGTCAGTAATTTTAAAAAGTAAACAAACACTGCTATTAAAATAGATGTAGATGTCGATAGATAGAGATATGGATATGGATATAGGTCTAGATACAGATATATAGGTACAGATTTATAAATATATAGAAATTTCTATAGAAGAACCAACAGAGAGCATTAATAGGCAATCAACAAAAGCCCAAGCAGTGATTAAGCTGCTTTCAGTTGGGGGCTGTACTGTTTGGTAATTAACATCTGTTTCCAGATTGCATAGGTAAAGGCAAGTTAATAGCATTGCTGCCGAGGCCTTATCTGCTTTCTCTTCTCAGTAGCAGTTATTCTGATTTCTAGGCCTAGAGCCAGAAGAGAAACTGGCACCTGTTTCTGAATCTCTATTGAGGCTTAAAATGGAAAATAAGAGCCTAATAAAATGAAAGGATTTTCCTCCAGTCCTGGAGTGGCTGGGAAGAATGCAACCGTTCATTGGAGTGTTCAAGCTTTTGTGCAGCAGAACAGATTATGGATAAAAGTTCAGGTGCTCTGCAATTAGTGCTGGGCAAGTGCTCCGGCAAGGCACCCAGCACCCAAAGACACAGCATGGCTATGGTCTGCCAAACTGTGTCCTTAGGAAACCTCATTTTCCATCCCTTCAAAAGTCTGAATTTTAAGTGTTATGCTCCGAGACAAAATGAAAGAATCATCTGCATCCTCACAGTGTACATTTCCAGAGGGGTTCCTCTCTGGGTGTGCCAAGAAGCCAGCTCTAATTCTTCCCAAATCACTGAAGGCAGCAGTGATTCCCACACAAAATGCATGGCATGCACCACTTGTCATTATTTATCAAGGAAAATCTGTTGATCATTCACATCAGAACCATGGAGGGAAGAGGGAGGGGACCCCAGACCAAACCACAAAATCAAAATCTTCCAGGTTGAAATTCAGAATCCATATTTTTTAGCAAGTTTTATGATTCTTATTCACATTAAAATTGGAGACCTACTGATCCTAGGTTAGTTTTTTTCCTTTCATAAGAATATATTGAGCATTTACCCTTTAGGCTCATAGATATTGCTTATCTAGTAGTAAAGATCACAGATAATTTATACTTTCATCAAACCTATAGCCTTGTAAAACATAAATAAGTAAAAAAGCAAATCTATTATTACAAATCTTGATCATCTCTATGAAGAAAAAAAGGATGTATCACAAAGAGTAAATAGGGGAAGGCAGGAAACCAGTTAAGCAGGTACATGAGGAGAGCTCTCTATGAAGAGACCTCTTCTCCCCTAGAAAAAAATAACAATTTTCTGTAATATGTCAAACCCTGGTTCCTTGCTAAGGTCTTGGGAAAACTTAAAGTCAGTTCTAAGGAGATTTGGGATAATACAGCTTTGTGTCTATAAATGTCTATGAATATTCTATTATATTTGATCCTCATAGAAAGCCTGTGAGGTCATCAAAGCAAATATTATCATCCTCATTTGCAGAAGAGGAAAACTGTGGCAACACAGTTCAACTTGAAAAAGAAGACTTCACAGATGATGAGGATAATTCAACAGAGACCCAAAGTAGAAGTAGATTTAGGCCATCTCCGAAATGTATTCCATACCGAAGAAATGGTAATCTTAATAGAGTGGAATGCTTTCTGGCTATGGCATTATCACTGACATCCAAAATTCCTTTCCCTTTATCTAGTCATGTGATAACACTTACCGACACTCTAAATTCAGAAACTGCCCTGATTTTGATCTAGTTCTTAACCTTGTATTATGAGGAGGATATTGTAATAAGTGTTACAAATGATTAATACATGATCCTATCTCTCAGAGAATTTACAAACTAATGGGTGAGAGAAAGATACAATAGTTATACATAATATAACCCAAAATTAAATAAGTACTAAGTAAAATATTTGATATAATTAAATCATTCAACAAATATTTAATAAATATCTACTATATGAGTGAAGCTTTTATGACAGGTGAACCTAGCAAAGCATTTTTAAGCAGGTGATATTTGAACTATGCTTTTAATCAGAAAACAGAGATTGATTGTTGGAAAATTAGGAGAAAGAGATTCCATGCAGAGGGCAGAACACAGATAAAATTACAGAGTGATAAAAGTATACAATATGTAGGAAAAATGTAAATATGGATTTGATGTAGCAGAAGAAGAAGAAAATGGAAAGTTTGAAGTTAGATCAGAGAAATATCCTTAGACTTAAGTGTTTAAGACTTTATTCCAAGGCAAGGGGAAGCCATTGTAAGTTTTAAGAGTGAGAAAATATACTGCAATCCATAATTGAGGAATAAACTTACCTGAATTGCAAAAGGACATATAAAAAAATCTAATACCTCATTTTCCTCTTTGGTTTTATAATTCTTTAGTGTTACATATATCAATATGTACAATATGTATCCCTAAAATTATAACATGTTTAAGTCTAGGAAATAGACATATGTAAGTCTCTTTGAAAATCTCACTTTGTTAAGAACCAGCTCTGTTGATTATTACATGGTCCTGATTTCCTTTCTAAAGGAAGCAGGCAGCTTGGTTTGGAGGTCCTACCTCATCTTAAGTATGTGACTCATTTTACCTGGGCAAGCAGTGTGATTTCTCCATACTTAGTATAGTGCCTGGCACACAGTATCAATATTTAATAAATGAGTGAACGGGGGCTTCCCTGGTGGCGCAGTGGTTGAGAGTCCGCCTGCCGATGCTGGGGACACGGGTTCGTGCCCCAGTCCGGGAGGCTCCCACATGCCGCGGAGCGGCTGGGCCTGTGAGCCATGGCCGCTGAGCCTGCGCGTCCGGAGCCTGTGGTCCGCAGCGGGAGAGGCCACGGCAGTGAGAGGCCCACGTACAGCAAAAAAAATAAATAAATAAATGAGCGAACAAATAAATGTGTTAGATCACAGTTCTAGTATAACCAAGCTTGGAACTCTGATATTCCTAATTATTTTACACATACAGGTTTCATGGACATGCTGTTTACAAATAAGATGAATCTTCACCAGATTATAGCCTATAAATAGCCCCCTCACTTGAATACAGTCCATCTGAAAACAGAGGATAAACTGAGAAAGTGTTTAATGCGCCTTTCCTAGCAATTTGGCTAAAGATAGATAGATAGATAGATAGATGATAGACATATATACACAGATATACATATGCACATGCATATATATACATAAATTTCACCCTTAAATTCAGTTTGTTTAATTAAGGAATATTAAGAACTACTTTTAACAAAAGTTAAGATAAAACTTACTTTTACTTTGTGTCAGCTTTTGTAGATTGAAATCAAAGTGAATAAAAGTATAGCATATTTACATATAAGCAGAATTTAACATGTATTTAAACAGCAATATAAAGTCATCTTGTCACAGGAATCAAGTTTCTTCTTATTGAAACTTACATGACAGCTGCAATTTCTTTAATTATCAAAATATCTGGAAATCACTTTCATGAGTGAGGTTATTTTTCTTTTTTATGTGATGATTAAATCTCCCTAGAAACATATCATCACATTTTACTTCCAAATAACCTCCAAGACTAAGAAATCATCACTAATTTGGAAAAAGAATATAAATGACATAAAATCTTGCCAAACAAAAATATCGGGATGGGAAATGTTTGTGTTCAAAGAATGTTCATGACAACTGTTGGCTACTCTGCAAAGGAAGAAATACAAAGATGTTAACTACCAAATAGTTTTATTAGAAGGTTATACACTGGGCTTCCCTGGTGGTGCAGTGGTTGAGAGTCCGCCTGCCGATCCAGGGGACAAGGGTTCGTGCCCTGGTCTGGGAAGATCCCACATGCCGCGGAGCGGCTGGGCCCGTGCGCCATGGCCTCCGGGCCTGCGCGTCCAGAGCCTGTGCTCCGCAACGGGAGAGGCCACAACAGTGAGAGGCCCGTGCACCGCAAAAAAAAAAAAGAAAAAAAAAAGAAGGTTATACACTTTGAAATTACCATTATCAGCATAGAGCAGAATTCTCTCCAGCTGCTCTTTCTTGTCAACATAGTGGGTAAACGTTCATTTTAAGGTACTGCTTTTTTTTAGCCATCCAATTACCAGTTTCTGAGTTGAAAACACAATAACAGGGTTGAATATGTCTATGGGAGTGCAGATATAGGGTTTTCCTGTGCTTTAGTAGAAGTAGAGTCACAAACAGAATTTTAGATTGGGTTTTAATCATCAAAGTACATTGATAGCTGAGTGAGCTACTCCCCAACCTTTGGATTCTGGTAGGGTTGAGGCATGGTACAGAGTCCAATGGATGGCTTAGGTAAGGAGAAACTACCAAGAAAACTTTGTGGAACAGGCAAGCATTCTAAAATGTTCACAGAATATTCATGCTTATAAACAGTATAGAATGTTTACCATAAACACCCAGGGAGGAGAACTTAGGAAATAACTGGAATTCCTGGTGGAAAATGACCTAGAAGTATAGTGAATTCACACTTAAAAGAATGATTTTAATAACACAAAGTATGAATTTACAAAAGGATTGTTCAAATGTATAATTAATTAAATTTACAAAACTAGATCAAACTTCAAGTTACATTTAAAGCTATATTCTGTTTAGTTAATGCCAAAAGTAAAAATAAATAAATAAAACAAATAAATAAGACAAATACCGTTTGTATTTCCAATTATCATGAAGAGTATTCTCCAAAAACCAAATGTGTTAAAATATATTTGATCACACAATTCAGGGCTAAATTCTTCCAGTTTCAGTACACAAAACCTCTTTAATCCTCCGAAAACCCAAGTTGACCTAGAATCATAAAGCCTAAGCCTGAGCTCCTTTAAATCCAGAAACTTTAGTAATCCAGTTACTCTAACCCTAAACTCTGAACTGCTTTGAGCCCTAGACCACTCTTCACTCAGATCCTGAGATGTGAGATTGAAATTCTAACAGACTTTTAATAACAAAGAGGATTATTTTATCTAAAAGGTAGAGTGCCCCCAAATAAATCACATAGCACTACATGCACTGAAACTGACAAGGGCATTTTATCAGAACTAGCTTTTCCTTAGGGCTTGATTCATGTGGAAAAAGGAGACTGTCTGGGGCTGAAAAGCAGAAATTCTATTTCCTCCCTATTTGAGTAAGATTGGTTAACCTAGTCCTGGGAAATGTATCTTTTTTTTAAAGTCCCAAACTGTAATCCAAATACTCTATTAACCTAAGTGTGACCTCATTGCTAATTGTTTATGCCTGCCTTTAGGGGCTATGCTTTTTAAGGAACAATTTGTGATCTTTTGATATGTTAATTTAATATGTTGTCTAATTTCCTTTTGTTAATGGTGCCCTTTTGTACATTGGAGTGCAAATTATTGAAATGGCGATTTTATTTAAGAGGATATTTTCAGATGAGAAACACCTTAACTGAATATTTCAAGCCTGTACAGCTCTTTGTTACTTTTCTAGAGGTCACCATTCCTTCCATCACTGAAGTAAACAGCAACTTGGGTAATACCCAAGGGCAGCACACCATAGTACACTAATTCTTGTTCACAATTATGATCAAAATGTCAAGAAAAATAAATAAATACTTTTAAGGGTGGATAGTTTTAATATACAGTGATATTAGAGGCAGAGTACAGTTTGGATCATAATCTAAGACTTCTTGGATCTATTCCTTATCCTGAGTCTAACAAGATGTTTAATGTTGATCAAGCCATGCAATCACTCTGAACCTTGTTGTCATCTCTGTAATATTAGCAGGTTATACTAAGACCATCATCTGTACTCTGCTTCTAAAGTACTACCATAAATGGTCTAAATTGTCAGCTCCTCAACCTCCAAACGATAAACCCCTCTGACTTCCGAAAGGTACAGCAAAGGATTAGTAGAATTTCCAATAATAAGTACATCTCAGTTACAGAAGTTTAGATAAAAGAAAGAATGGTAGATTTAGAGATGTGACTCTTTGTTCAACTGCAGGGAATGGAGTCAGCAGACAGCCCCCAGCTGACAGCTCATTCCAGGTCCCAGAACCTGTGTCTATCTCAGCTACAGAGAGCCATCTGGCTCACGGTCAAATCCTCCCTAAGGCAGCCTACATTCAGCTACTGGGGGAGGTGGTGGCCCAACATGGAACACTCTGATGGGCTACACACCCTCCCGAACTTTTCACTGGGCAGGCTGCAACTTTGTTAGTCCTACCTCAAAGTTCATCTTCCTCTTTTCCATTCTGTTCCATTCTTCTACTCTTTTATTCCCTAATAAACAGTTGTACCACAAATTCCATCTTAGCATCTACTTCCAAAGAACTTAACTTGGGACTAGCCTCTGTACCAGTCCATCCATAAATGGTGGGTTGTACTCTTAGTACAATATCCTATGTCTTCAGAAGTCCATGTCAATTCCAGAGCCCGGGGGTAAGAACTCAACAGGAGTAAAGTTCAAAGGGCCTACTTTTGTCATAAATATTCGGACTATAATTTAGTATTGGATTACCTTCCTAAGTGGAAATCAAATTGCATGATTCACCTATGTTAGAGAGATAAGGAAGAACCTGAGTTTAATGCAGATTCCCCAAAGCTTCTCTGAATAAATCAGAATAGGTTCTAGGCCTTGAGGAAAACTCTACATGTAGCAACTTACCAGAAAGAGTACTTCTTCATGCCCTGCATACCAGAACTAGTCCAATCCTAAAAGCAAAGACAGGGGTCCAGCTATTTCGAGAAAAGTGAATGAAGTGTGATCCTTTCTTTCGAAGCACTAAGTTGACTGATTAATAAGAACTTAAGTTATGTGAAAATTCTGAAATATTTTGCCTTGATTACAGAATATTCAGCACCTACCTTAAGTAGGCATGGGTTTGTGCCTTTACAGAGGCATTGTATGCATACACATTCTCAAAATCTAGAGTGATGAGAATTGTGGAAAGTTACCCATATTAGCCGATAAGAAAATGATTCCTAAAATATGGATCTTCTGGCATTTTTCTCAGGATCATCTTATAAATCTGTATAACAGAGGTCAGAAAAATATTTTACTGTGAGTGATAGTCTTGCGAATAGAATTGTTAAATACAGGGATAATCAGTTCTAAATTATCCACTTTATAGTGTGATGACAAATTGAAATTATAATGGAGTAATCACAGTTCAGGCACAGAAAAAGAGTCTGACTGCCACTGAGGACCTGGTTTCAGGCATATCCTGGCACCACTGAGAACCTGAACTTTCTGTGAACTGTACCTAACCCAAGGACAGCAGCCATTTTTAATACATCTGCTAGCTGCAACTTTGTGTCTCAGGGTTATTACCTCTTGTAACTATGCAACCATTTCAGACCCCAATCAATCTTTACTTAACAAGCACCCTTACTCCTTGCCAGCTCCAATTATAATTCTTGATAAACAACTCATGCAACTAACTGTAACCTGGTGTTTTTTGCCTTTATAGTCCTCCCCCATTTTGTAGTCTAGCAGAATACAATTCAAATGCTTCTTGAATCTGTCTCTCCTAAGCTGCAGTCCTAACAGACCCCAAATAAACAACTTTTTATTTCAATCAGCTCTCTGTTTCTCAGATTTTTGTTACCAAGTGTGATATAACTAAACAGAAAACTGTAAAAGCTAACTCTAAAATCCCTCACCAGTATAGAAGTGTTATGCTATTCTAAATAAAAATAGTTTAAAGATTAAAAACAATAACAAACAAACAAACAAAAAAACCCACCAGAGAGTCCTTGCTCTTGGCATAACAAAAGAGAATAGAATCAGAACTTCAACTCTAAACCCAAATCAATCTTGCTGGTTTAAGGTCCATGGTGTTTGGTTAACGACTGAGGAATGTTACCCATATATCCCAAGAAATTCCTCCCCTTGAACTGTTTTGTTCTGAATCTTTTTTTTTTTTTTTGCGGTACGCGGACCTCTCACTGCTGTGGCCTCTCCCGTTGCGGGGCACAGGCTCCGGATGCGCAGGCTTAGCGGCCATGGCTCACGGGCCCAGGCGCTTCGCAGCATGTGGAATCTTCCCAGACCGGGGCGCGAACCCGTGTTCCCTGCACCGGCAGGCGGACTCTCAACCACTGCGCCACCAGAGAAGCCCCTTGAACTGTTTTAATTGAACTTTATCAACTGAAACAGGAATTACCTGAGATAATGAATTTATTACTACTTCAAACCCTCAATCTAAATCTTGATTTTAATAACATTTAATGTTATAATAACATTTAATGTTAATTTAATGTTGTTTAATGAGGCCACCTTCCAAGACATTTTTCTAGCAAACCTTTATATTTTTGTAATTACTCACAATTTTAACATAAGGAAAAGTGATACTACGCTAAAATGCATTAGGGCCAGATAATTGAATGCCATATTCCAAGCGTGATGAAGCTTCAGATTTTACATAGATACTTTCTTTTTCTCTCCTACTTTTGCCCCATATGTCTATTCAAATCATCTCAAACAAAGAATTTGAAAGTAATTGCCTTTGCTGATTTCAAGGATATATCCCAATGATCCTGGAACAATTGCTCTGGAACCTCTGAAATTCACCAAGAAGTTGCATTATTAGCCCATTAGTTTTTTTTTTAATTAATTTATTTTTTATACATCAGGTTCTTATTAGTTATCTATTTTATACATATTAATGTATACATGTCAATCCCAATCTCCCAATTCATCCCACCACCATCCCCCCCACTTTCCCCTCTTGGTGTCCATACATTTGTTCTCTACATCTGTGTCTCTATTTCTGCCTTGCAAACCCATTCATCTGTACCATTTTTCTAGATTCTACATATATGTGTTAATACACGATATTTGTTTTTCTCTTTCTGACTTACTTCACTCTGTATAACAGTCTCTAGGTCCATCCACGTCTGTACAAATGACCCAGTTTCGTTCTTTATGGCTGAGTAATATTCCATTATATATATATGTACCACATCTCCTTTATCCATTCATCTGTCGATGGGCATTTATGTTGCTTGCATGACCTGACTATTGTAAATAGTGCTGCAATAAACATGGGGGTGCATGTGTCTTTTTGAATTATGGTTTTCTCTGGGTATATGCCCAGGAGTGGGATTGCTGGATCATATGGTAATCTTATTTTTAGTTTTTTAAGGAACCTCCATACTGTTCTCCATAGTGGCTGTATCAATTTACATTCCAACAGTGCAAGAGGGTTCCCTTTTCTCCACACCCCTTCCAGCATTTGTTGTTCGTAGATTTTCTGATGATGCCCGTTCTAACTGGTGTGAGGTGATACCTCATTGTAGTTTTGATTTGCATTTCTCTAATAATTAGTGATGTTGAGCAGCTTTTCATGTGCCTCTTGACCGTCTGTATGTCTTCTTTGGAAAAATGTCTATTTAGGTCTTCTGCTCATTTTTGATTGGGTTGTTTGTTTTTTTTAATATTAAGCTGCATGAGTTGTTTATATATTTTGGAGATTAATCTTTTGTCCGTTGATTCATTGGCAAATATTTTCTCTCATTCTGAGGGTTATCTTTACATCTTGTTTATAGTTTCCTTTCCTGTGCAAAAGCTTCTAAGTTTCATTAGCTCCCATTTGTTTATTTTTGTTTTTATTTCCATCACTCTAGGAGAAAGGTCAAGAAAGATCTTGCTGTGATTTATGTCAAACAGTGTTCTTCCTATGTTTTCCTCTAAAAGTTTTATAGGGTCCAGTCTTACATTTAGGTCCTTAATCCACTGTGAGTCTATTTTGGTGCATGCTGTTAGGGCATGTTCTAATTTCATTCTTTTACATGAAGCTGTCCAGTTTTCCCAGCACCATTTATTGAAGAGACTGTCTTTTCTCCATTGTATATCCTTGCCTCCTTTGTCATAGATTAATTGACCATAGGTACACGGGTTTATCTCTGGGCTTTCTGTCCTATTCCATTGATCTATATTTCTGTTTTTGTGCCAGTACCATATTGTCTTGATTACTGTAGCTTTGTAGTATAGTCAGAAGTCAGGGAGTCTGATTCCTCCAGCTCTGTTTTTTTCCCTCAAGATTGTTTTGGCTATTCAGGGTCTTTTGTGTCTCCATACAAATTTTAAGATTTTTTGTTCTAGTTCTGTAAAAAATGCCATTGGTAATTTCATAGGGATTGCACTGAATCTGTAGATTGCTCTGGGTAGTATAGTCATTTTCACAATGTTGATTCTTCCAATACAAGAACATGGTATATCTCTCCATCTGTTTGTGTCATCTTTTATTTCTTTCACCAGTGTCTTACAGTTTTCTGAGTCTTTTACCTCCATAGGTAGGTTTATTCCTAGGTATTTTATTCTTTTTGTTGCAATGGTAAATGGGATTGTTTCCTTAATTTCTCTTTCTGATCTTTTGTTGTTAGTGTATAGGAATGGAAGTGATTTCTGTGCATTAATTTTGTATCCTGCTAGTTTACCAAATTCATTGATTAGTTCTAGTAGCTTACTGGTGGCATCTTTAGGATTCTCTATGTATAGTATCATGTCATCTGCTAGCAGTGACAGTTTTACTTCTTTTCCTATTGGATTCCTTTTATTTCTCTTTCTTCTCTGATTGCCATGGCTAGGACTTCCAAAACTATGTTGAATAATAGTGGTGAGAGTGGACATCCTTGTCTTGTTCCTGATCTTAGAGGAAATGCTTTCAGTTTTTTACCATTGAGAATGATGTTTGCTGTGGGTTTGTCCTATATGGCCTTTATTATGTTGAGGTAGGTTCCCTCTGTGCCCACTTTCTGGAGAGTTTTTATCGTAAATGGGTGTTGAATTTTGTCAAAAGCTTTTTCTGCATCTATTAAGATGATCATATGGTTTTTATTCTTCAATTTGTTAATATGGTGTATCACATTGATTGATTTGTGTATATTGAAGAATCCTTGCATTCCTGGGATAAATCCCACTTGATCATGATGTATGATCCGTTTAATGTGTTGTTGGATTCTGTTTGCTAGTATTTTGTTGAGGATTTTTGCATCTATATTCATCAGTGATATTGGCCTGTAATTTTCTTTTTTTGTAGTATCTCTGTCTGGTTTTGGTATCAGGGTGATGGTGACCTTGTAGAAAGAGTTTGGGAGTGTTCCTTCCTCTGCAACTTTTTGGAAGAGTTTGAGAAGGGTGGGTGTTAGCTCTTCTCTAAATGTTTCATAGAATTCACCTGTGAAGCCATCTGGTCCTGGACTTTTGTTTGTTGGAAGATTTTTAATCACAGTTTCAATTTCATTGCTTGTGATTGGTCGGTTCATATTTTCTATTTATTCCTGGTTCAGGCTTGGAAGGTTATACTTTCTAAGAATTTGTCCATTTCTTCCAGGTTGTCCATTTTATTGGCATAGAGTTGCTTGTAGTAGTCTCTTAGGATGCTTTGTATTTCTACAGTGTCTGTTGTAACTTCTCCTTTTTCATTCCTAATTTTATTGATTTGAGTCCTCTCCATTTTTTTCTTGATGAGTCTGGCTAAAGGTTTATCAATTTTGTTTATATTCTCAAAGAATCAGCTTTTAGTTTTATTGATCTTTGCTATTGTTTTCTTTGTTTCTATTTCATTTATTTCTGCTCTGAACTTTATGATTTGTTTCCTTCTACTAACCGGGTTTTGTTTGTTCTTCTTTCTCTAGTTCCGTTAGGTGTAAGGTTAGATTGTTTATTTGAGATTTTTCTTGTTTATTGAGGTAGGATTGTATAGCTATAAACTTCCCTCTTAGAACTGCGTTTGTTGCATCCCATAGGTTTTGGATCATCATGTTTCCATTGTCATTTGTCTCTAGGTATTTTTTGATTTCCTCTTTGATTTCTTCAGTGATCTCTTGGTTATATAGTAACGTATTGTTTAGTCTCCATGTGTTTGTGTTTTTTACGTTTTTTTCCTTGTAATTAATTTCTAATCTCATAGCGTTGGGGTTGGAAAAGATGCTTGATATGATTTCAATTTTCTTAAATTTTCTTAGACTTGATTTGTGACCCAATATGTGATCTATCCTGGAGAATATTCCGTGTACACTTGAGAAGAAAGTGTAATCTGCTGTTTTTGGATGGAATGTCCTATAAATATCAATTAAATCTATCTGGTCTATTGTGTCATTTAAAGCTTCTGTTTCCTTATTAATTTTCTGTCTGGATGATCTGTCCATTGGTGAAAGTGAAGCGTTAAAGTCCCCCACTATTATTGTGTTACTGTTGATTTCCTCTTTTATAGCTGTTAGCAGTTGCCTTATGTATTGAGGTGCTCCTATGTTGGGTGCATATATATTTATAATTGTTATATCTTCTTGTTAGATTGATCCCTTGACCGTTACGTAGTGTCCTACATAATTTAAGATTATGTAGGACATACATTATGTTATCTCTTTTAACATTCTTTATTTTAAAGTCTATTTTATCTGATATGAGTATTGCTAATCCAGCTTTCTTTTGATTTCCACTGGCATGGAATACCTTTTTACATCTCCTCACTTTCAGTGTGTATGTGTCCCTAGGTCTGAAGTGGGTCTCTTGTAGACAGCATAAATATGGGTCTTGTTTTGTATTTGTCTTCTGGTTGGAGCATTTAATCCATTCACATTTAAGGTAATTATCAATATGTATATTCCTATTACCATTTTCTTAATTGTTTTGGGTTTGTTTTTGTAGGTCCTTTTCTTCTCTTGTGTTTCCCACTTAGAGGAGTTCTTTTAGCATTTGTTGTAGAGCTGGTTTGGCGGGCCTTAGCTTAGCTTGAGAATTCTCTTAGCTTTTGCTTGTCTGTAAAGTTTTTGATTTCTCTCTCAAATCTGAATGAGATCCTTGCTGGGTAGAGTAATCTTCGTTGTAGGTTCTTTCCTCTCATCACTTTAAATATATTGTGCCACTCCCTTCTGATTTGTAGTTTCTGCTGAGAAATCAGCTGTTAACCTTATGGAAGTTCCCTTGTATGTTATTTGTCATTTTTCTCTTGTTGCTTTTAATAATTTTTCTTTGTCTTTACTTTTTGTCAATTTGATTACTATGTGTCTCGGTGTGTTTCTCCTTGGGTTTATCCTGCCTGGGACTCTCTGCACTTCCTGGACTTGGGTGGTCATTTCCTTTCCCATGTTAGGGCAGTTTTTGACTATAATCTCTTCAGATATTTTCTTGGGTCCTTTCTCTCTCTCTTCTCCTTCTGGGACCCCTATAACATGAAATGTTGGTGCATTTAATGTTCCCCCAGAGGTCTCTTATGCTCTCTTCATTTCTTTTCATTGTTTTTTCTTTACTCTGTTCCACGACAGTGAATTTCACCATTTGTCTTACAGATCACTTATCTCTTCTTCTGACTCAGTTATTCTGCTATTGATTCCTTCTAGTGTATTTTTCATTTCAGTTATTGTATTGCTCATCTCTGTTTGTTTGTTCTTTAATTATTCTAGGTGTTTGTTCTTTAATTCTTCTAAGTCTTTGTTAAGCATTTCTTGCATCTTCTCGATCTTTGCCTCCATTCTTTTTCCGAGGTCCTGGATCATCTTCACTATCATCATTCTGAATTCTTTTTCTGGAAGCTTGCCTATCTCCACTTCATTTAGTTGTTTTTCTAGGGTTTTATCTTGTTCCTTCATCTGGTACATAGCCCTCTGCCTTTTCATCTTGTCTATCTTTCTGTGAATGTGGTTTTTGTTCCACAGGCTGCAGGATTGTAGTTCTTCTTGCTTCTGCTCTCTGCCCTCTGGTGGATGAGGCTATCTAAGAGGCTTGTGCAAACTTCCTGATGGGAGGGACTTGTGGGTAGAGCTGAGTGTTGCTCTGCTGGGCAGAGCTCAGTAAAACTTTAATCCTCTTGTCTGCTGATGGGTGGGGCTGAGTTCCCTCCCTGTTGGTTGTTTGGCTTGAGGTGACCCAGCACTGGAGACTACAGGCTCTTTGGTGGGGCTAGTGGTGGACTCTGGGAGGGCTCATGCCACAGAGTACTTCCCAGAACTTCTGCTGCCAGTGTCCTTGTCCTCATGGTGAGCCACAGCCACACCCCGCCTCTACAGGAGACCCTCCAACACTAGCAGGTAGGTCTGGTTCAGTCTCCTGTGGGGTCACTGCTCCTTCCCCTGGGTCCTGATGTGCACACTCCTTTGTGTGTGCCCTCCAAGAATGGAGTCTCTGTTTCTTCCAGTCCTGTTGAAGTACTGCAATCAAATCCCACTAGACTCCAAAGTCTGATTCTCTAGAAATTCCTCCTCCTGTTGCCAGACCCCCAGGTTGGGAAGTCTACTGTGGGGCTCAGAACCTTCACTCCAGTGGGTGGACTTCTGTGGTATAAGTGTTCTTCCACCCAGTGGTTATGGAATTTGATTTTATTGTGATTGCACCCCTCCTACCGTCTCACTGCAGCTTCTCCTTTGTCTTTGGATGTGGCGTATCATTTTTGGTGAGTTCCAGTGTCCTCCTGTCGATGACTGCTCAGCAGTTAGTTGTGATTTTAGTGTTCTCACCAGTCCATTAGTATTTTGTTTTAAAATAGCATCCCTTGAGGCAATGAAGCCTGTACCTTCTTGTACATCAGACTTTAGTGTTCTGTTCTCATCCCATGTGCCTTGATGGGGGGCATGGGGGGAGGGGAGGGGGGAATGTGTGTGTGTGTGTGTGTGTGTGTGTGTGTGTGTGTGTGTATATATATATATTTGAGGAAGCTGAAGCCCAGTGAAGGTTAATGTTCTATTTTAGATATATATTTATTTACATATATATTTATGTACATATGTATTTATAAACGTGATGACAAACCAAAAATGGCTCCCTCCAACAGCTGATAAGCACTGGATAAGTCAATTCATTCACATCATGCAATTATTTAATACCTATGGTACTTAAGGCAGTGAACCGATAGTCAGAAGGTTCCATAACTAGTTCTATAGTCTTGATTCTGCCACTAACTCACTAAAACATCTTGAACAGGACCTTAACTTTCACTGGGTTTCAGTTTCCTCAACTATGAAGGGAGAGGCCTGGGCCAGACAACTAGCTCTAGTGTCCCATGAACCTGTGCCTCTCCTGTGAACAAAAGCACAGCTAACATAGCTGACGTTCTAGCTTGAAAAGTAGACTGAACTCATATGAAATGAAAAACAATAATGTTTATAAAATACTAATCTGGATGACACAGTGTGAGAATAGTGAGGACCACCCCACTCCAAGAGCTCACTCATAACATTTGAGTCACACAATCCCCTCAGTCTCTTTGATTCATCTCCTGCAATTTCATGATGATGTATGCCAATAGAGCTCTGTGGCCCTGAGAAAATTTGAGTAGGCAGGGCTCGTCCTTGTATACACCATAGTTCGTTTTCTGCCTTCCTACTGTGCTGTGCGGTTCTCTCTACTCTCAAATTCCTTGTTTCTCTTATATCTTGTCTACTCTCCCTGTGGCCAAAAGTTTCTCCCAGGAGGGAGTCAGTTATTAGTCATGTATACCTCTTTTGAGTCTAATTAAGAAAAATCATCTCTCAGGATAATTACAGCCTAAGCTCATCACGAATAACATGTTGAAAGGCTTGACATACAGGTAAGGATTCTAAATGACAAGCAGTGGAAAAGATCTTTTCAGGGAGTCCTTTCAGAAACGACATTTTCTATCCACCTGCTCCTGGTAGAAGATATGGTGAAACTCGCAGTCCTCTCTTCTTTTTCCTATCCTCTGAGTCAGAACTGCAGACAGCTTCCTTCCTTACTGAGTTTTCAGCTGAGTATTCACAGTTTGACACCTGTCTGTCAGTCAAGTGTTGAACTCCTGGGAGGCACATCCAGGGGTTGGGGAGAGATTTATTCCAAAAGGATCATGCTCTTTATTAACATCAATCAGTCAACATCTGAACATCACCCCTCACTGTGACTCTACAGATTCCCTATGGGACATGTACTTACAATGCCTTGCTATGTCAGACTTTTCAGTCACTTAAAAAAAAAAAAAAGAAAGAAAGAAAGAAAAAGGAAAAGGAAAGAGAGAACTAGTACCCATAACCTCATAAGCATTTCTTCTAGTGCCTAATTATTTGGATACTATGTGGTGCCCACTGATGGGTGGGGCGGGGAGTCAAATATATAGCATGTACATTTGTGAGAAATTCTGTGTTCTTATAAGCTTGAAATATAGACTTGTCACTTTTTTTTTTTTTTTGCGGTACGCAGCCCTCTCACTGTTGTGGCCTCTCCCACTGCGGAGCACAGGCTCTGGATGCACAGGCTCCGGACGCACAGGCTCCGGACGCGCAGGCTCAGCGGCCATGGCTCACGGGCCCAGCCGCTCCGCGGCATGTGGGATCTTCCCGGACCGGGACATAAACCCGTGTCCCTTGCATCGGCAGGCGGACTCTCAACCACTGCGCCACAAGGGAAGCCCTACACTTGTCACTTTTAAAGTGATTTTGCTATATAATAGTACATGAAATGGAAAAGCAAAGTAGGGGCATTGATAAAAATTGTGAACCTCAATTATCTTCTAAAAAAAATACTCTTTGTACTAGTTTCATCTGTATTATAGGCATCTAGAAGTCAGATCCAATGTAATATTCATTTCCATTTCCCTAAATGCATGTCACCAGGTACAAGGAAAGGGCTTAATAAAAATTTCTTTAAAAAAATTTTAATGGAGAAATGTTGCTTCAAACAGACAGGGCAATGCATTGCATTCCAAATTCTATCTTTAGCAGTGATCACAGATAATCTACAGGCAAGTATTCTTTTTATTCATTACAGCAATACCAAAATACTGAAATAGAATAATAAGCATTCCTAGCTTACTCTTTTATAGCCCATTTTGCCCCAATTAACCATATAGTTATTAGAACATCTTTTTACTTTATGTTCAGTGTTAACTGTAGGTTATTCTATTTATTGAAACACACTCTCACAATTCACCTATAATTTAAAGAAGTTTTAGATAATACACATTTTTAAATCACATACATTCCTTCATAAAATTTTCTAGAACATATATTCAATCTATATTCATAACTAATTAGCATACACCCTGACTTCAGAAAATATTTTTCCCACCATAGATTTCTTACAATTTTTAAATTAGTTTGTATTTTATAATGAAAAAGATGAATTTCAAAGCTACCAATTTTGATAGCCATAATCAAATAATTCTAGAAATAGTGAATAAATCTGTGTAAGTACATATTAAACATTTTAAAATAATTTAATTACTGGAAATAAATATCTACTTGGTCTATGTTAGTTATCTTATTCAAGTCATGCAACCGAATCATTCGAATGCCAGTTAAATATATACAATATCTAACTCCTAAACTACTTGAACAGGGAATCATCACATAAAGGGCATAAGTGTCACTGAGAGGTAGTATCATATTCTGGAAAATATTGGGTTTCTGTCTGGGTAAATATAATGAAGTATCTATTGAAAGCTTCTTTTTTCCCATATATCCAGTTATTTGTTCAATAAATAAATTCTGAGCACTTGTTTTGTACTTGGTTGAGTGGGGGACATGGTTACTTCTCTCAAGGTAATTAACACTTAACTTGTTGAAACAAGCAAGGCACCATTCAAGAGCAAGTGTGTAGTAAATACTTTGAAGATGTTGATATGAATCAAAACATTTCCTATTCTTTCTTTGTTTGCTTTGAACACAAGAAAGACAGAGGAAGGATAAAACATGTCTTCAGCCAAAAACAATTTAGCATATTTGAAATTACTTAATTCAAAGTGTAGGCCCAGTAAGATAAGTTTTGTTAATAAAATAAATAAAGCAGTACCATTTTGGATTTTGGAACACCTATCAAATCATTTTCAGTTTCCTCTTGATTTCCGTGACCTTCCCTACTTATTTTGCGATTAGAAAAGGAATTCACTGGCAACTCAGTAAATCCAAAAGTAAAAAATTATTGAAAACAACCAACAGGGAGGGTAGAAGTCTCAGTAGGAGCAAAGGTCCCTGGGATGCAGATCATGTCTGGAGGAACAACACCAGCAAGTAATGTAGGTAAGGACCAGCTTAAGACTCGGTTAGGTTCTCCATGGCCAAATACATGGAAGTCAGGGAAGAGTAGAAATGGATGCTAAATGCAGACTCTGAAACACAGAGCAGGCAAGATAATGAGAAGTCAGGTGAGAATTCCACAGCTGAGGCCTAAGGTATTTTCTGTCACTAGGCCAAGGTAAAAAGAGCATTTCAGAGGGTGCTTGCAAATGAGAACACAGAGCAGAAAGAAATCCCTTAGGTGCCCTGGAAGAAAGTTAATGTTCCTATTAAATAGGCAACCTCTTTCTCCCAGAGAAGGGCTGGCTAAACCACCACAAAAGAATAGGAATGGGCCCCAAAACAAGTAATTTAATCATCACCCAAACAGAGAGGTGTACCCCCAAACAGTTTTCTGATGCAAATATCCATATCCTTTTGATGTTGTTCAACACCATGTTATTCAGAGCAGAACACTTCTGCGGACAAATGAGGAGGTAAAGAACATTAAAGGAAGATGAGGAGATACATACTCACACTCATATCTACAAACTCAAGCATTTATTGTGCAAAGTGCTAAGGACTGTTAGGTGTTTCCTCATACTTCATCTCTTCGTTTAATCCCCATAAAACCCTCATAAAATGATTCTCCATTTTACAGATGAGGGAAATGAAGACCAGAAAATTTATCAATTTGTCTAAGTTGACAGAGCTAATAATGAAAGTGTCTAGGATTCAAACACATCTATAAGCTACAAAGTTCATCAACCCATGTTGAAAGGAGAAGCCAAACACACATCCACTTTGTAGTCACATAAAATGAACCCTTGGTTAAATTTTATTAGCATTATCTTCATTTAGCATTGCTTACATATAACATCATAAACTTTAAGCCTGCTGGAAAATATAATAAGGAGGAGAAGTTTTATCACATTTTAAATATTAAAAAGGAAGAAAAGTTACTTTGATTTTTGATAAGTGATGACATTGCTGCAAGCCAGAATCCTGTCACAGGATTAGAAATTGATTTAGTCTTTCAAAATATCTGACCTAAAGTTAACCCATAAAGGTAAGCAAAAAATTAAATAGAAATGTTATAACACATCAAAATATGTTATAAAAACTGGACCAATATGGTGCATTACAAAAATACCTACTTATTTAGAAATCTAAAATATTAACATATGCATTTTTCAGTTGTATCCTTATTCTCACTGTATTCAAGGCTTTATTTTTATCTTCATCCCCACTATATTCAAAGCATGCTGGCCTTATTTCTGTCTCTTAACTACATTAACCTTTTTCCCACTATATATTCTCCCAATTATTTGTATGGCTAATTTCTTTTTATCTGTTCTGTCTCAAATGAAACATCCCATCTTCAATATCACTTCCTCAAAGATATTTTTATTGAACATTTCAGGTAAAGTATCACCCTCTCCCTACCCCTCCAAACTCCATAAGCATATGAAATCAAATTATTATTAAATTATTCAATTTATTTCTGTGTATATTTTCTTGACACTAACATGCAAGCTCCCTGAGGGATTTATGTATTTATTTCTCTATGACCAGGACCTAGAACCATGCATGACATATATTTATGAGCTGATGGACTGACAGAATAGCAAAGTCATCATTTGCAAGATGATTCAGTTTTTTGCTGTCTTATAACTAAAGGTTCTGGAAGCCTTGAAATATATTGTTAGTAGGTCCTTATTACCTTTCTTTTGAAAATTTATGATAAACAGGACTAAAAGCAGGCTAGAGAAAGGTCATATATGAGAAAATAAATACTTAAGTGTGAAAGCCCTTTAGTAACTCAAAATAAATCATAGTTTTCATCTTATTCTGCTATACCGTTAAGGACCAGAGCATGGTACAGGTTCACAAATCAATCAAAAGCAGCAAGGTAAATCAAGGAGAGAAAACAAAAACTCGGTCTGGTTTACTACCAAGAGCCCAGGATATTGGATGAAGAAAGAAAGGCAAATTAAAATTAAAATCAGGAATACAGGAAATACAGCTCTAGTTTATCAAATCAAGACAAGATACACAGAGGTGTATCCCATGAGTCAAACCCATTCGCCAGTCCAGAAAGGCAGACACACTCATGGGTAAAGTGGTAAGAGGCATGTACACCTGATTTCGCTAGGTGGAGTTTCTGCCATAACCTGAGGTTAGCTTTCCTGTTTGTTTAGGCCATTTTTCTCTATTTGAAGTAGCTACTATCTTCCCTCAGTATCTTGCCACCTCCACCCTATACATGTCTCTGCGTCTTCTAGTTTTATTCATCCTTCATTTCCCAGCTCAAGTCTTATCTTTGATATTAAGCATTTCCAATAACTCCACCCCCTAGAATTATCTTCCTTTTCTGAATACCTATTGCTATTTCTATAGTCAGTATCATCATGTTTGCCATTTAATTGTTCTCTCCATAAGGGACTCCTAGGATTTTCTCCCTGAAAAGCTTCTTAGGACAGAAACTGTTTCTTTTGTATATTTCCCTGCAGAGATGAACTAAAGACATGTTGATTGGAGAATTTACCAACACTTCCTAAAGATAAAAGTCTTCTCACTATCTGTAATTATGCACAGAAATCATGGAACTCTTCTACTGCTTTTGGAAATGCCAAGCACAGGTGGGTTCAAGGTAGCAACACTTCTTCAAACTCAAGTAAATAATCAAAACCTACCGAAAGAGTGCTAACTCTGCAGGAGCCTCAGACACTTGGAAGTGAGAGAAGTGACACTGTGCAGAGAAAAAGAAAAAATGGCTCATAGTTATAAGACAACTAAAAGAAAGAGAGAGTTTTTAAGAGAGTTCAGTGTGAGAGTGGGTGGAAAAGGGAATTCAATGAAATTTTAAATACAGATCAAATATCTACTATGATTGGAAACTAGTAAGAAATTAGCATATGGAGAGGAAGTGACTTGTGATATTACAGAGGGCTTTACAGTCTAACAGGAAAAGACAACAAAGGAAAGAAGAAATTACATTTTTAAAATAGGATAGTTAATTTTATCAATTACGCAGTTTCAGTCCTTATACCTACTTGCATTTAATGTTTGGCTATTAAGTGAAAGAGAAAACTTTAAAATGCAAAGAGGCAAAGTGAAGAGAGTTAGCAAGAGAATGCAAGAATATGTTGCTTTCATAGCAAGCCATGTGCTGCTTCAATAAAAATCATGTATGACAAACCTGGAATCAATACGAATGTAGATAAAACTTACTCTTTTCACTGGGTAATTCTATAGCTGATACATAGCTTGCTGAATATTTATCATTTGAATGCAGAATACTGTTTTGCCAATGCTCAATGTACAAACAATAAATATAAACACTGCTTTCCTCACAATTTTCTTTTATTCTTGCTCTGGCTTTCCAGGACTAGGATAAATGAATAGTAAAGACCCACCTCACGTTCACAAAACATGGTAAAGGAAGCATAAATCCCCAGGATAGCATTGCTAACAAACTCTAAAAGAAGTAAATGGCCCACGGATCCTTTAAATGTTCCAAGTAGAGCAGTTGAATGAACATGAGTCATACATTAAGTGGGATCATTTGGAAGGATGAATGGATCTTTAACGTGAAGGGGTTTCTTGTCCAAAGCTGGCAGAAAAGGTATGCAAATACCCTTGCCTTTTATATCTTGCAATATTAAGATACTTGTGAATGTGTCACAGATCATTTCAATGTGAGTCCCCAGCCATTACAAAATGAAATCCTCAAAATCAACCCTCTCCTCAAGGGTCATGAAGCAAATTGACTTTGCATTGGTGGTCTCAGTAGAGCCAGAGCTTTTTTTATGGTTATTTCAGTAGCAGGATTGGAGGCAAGAAAGATATAAAACTGAAGTAGTAAATTCTATAGGTCAATATCAGGCACTCGAAATGTTTTTTTCTTGAACAAAGATAGAGTTAGACCCTCTGTCACCCTAGATTCCTTCTTCTCCCTTTTTACATGCAACATATAATGAATCTCCAAGTCCTGTATCTTTCATGCCTCCAAATTACCTTTAAAAGTCATGTTTATCTCCTTCAGTATCGTCACTACCCTGCTTCATAGGACACAATCTCTGTGCCCTCAAAGACTATAACAGACAATTATTAAGATTTTCTGTCTCAAGACATGGTCTTTCTTGAATATTTCCACCACATAAAAGTAGAATAATAGTTTTGCCTTCTGATCATGTCATTCTACAACTCAAAACTCTTTTAGGATTTACTATTATCTTGTGAAAAGTCCAGACATTGCAACACAACATTTAAAAGGCACTTAAAATCTTAACTCTAATTACTCTCCAAATTCATGTCTACCATTAGTACTCTGTGTTAATCACTCCAAGATTATTGCCATTGCTTAAACTTATCCTTCTTATCCTTCTCACTTTGACCAGCCCCCTCCACCCAACTCCATACCAATCTTTCAAAAGATCCCAAATTATAATTTACTTGGTCTGAAAAGGCCTCCCAGCTCATGAAAGGCTGAGTAAGGAACTCTCCTATATGACTAAAAGGTACCCCTCCCATATCAAAGTGTTTAGCACAATGTATTGTTGCTGTATAGAAGCTCCAGTAGAGCAAGGTCATGTCTGTCTTGTTAATTGTGATACGCTCAATACTTAACAGTGCTTGGACCAATACATTTTGTTGAATTGAACTGGGCAAAGGCAAGCCAAGATGGGTAAACTCTGATTCTGGAATTTTAGAGTAGACTTGTAGAAAAGAAAAAATAATAATAGTTTAAACAAGGCAATCTCTACAGCAATCCTATCTGAAGTATTGGATCCTATCCATATTTGAAGCATCTATGCACAGTTCAAAACACACACTGTGATGTCTTCCCTGACACCTCTACTCAAAATGAATTTTCCTTCCTCTGAGCAACAATAAATATATTTTACATGGTGTTCAACTTCTCTAGGATCATCTCAAGTCATGTCAGATCATTTGTGAAACATTTATTTTGTCAACCAAAAAACAGGAGAAAGTCATCTTGAGTTTGTCCTTACCTGAGATCATGACTAATCTGACAAACCTGAGTGTTTCTTATTGGCCCCCCACTTTCTGAGAACAATGTAATGTACTTTGGGAAGAATGCAAACTTATTGTAGAGGCCAGATAGTGTTTCTCAATCCTTGCTACACATTCAAATTATGTAGGAAGCTCTAAACCTCTCTCCAGGACAAGTGAATTCAAATCCCTAAGTACAGCGTCTATACTTCTGCATTTTTTCAAAAGATCCCCAAGAATTCTGTGAAGGCTGCAAACCGCTGGGTTAAATGAGGAGTCAGTAAACTTGTTCTATAAAGCATCAAATAGTAAATAGTTTAGGCTTCCCGGACCATATTGTATCTGTTACAACTACTCCACTCTATAGTTATAGCTGACATATAGTCATAGATAATACACAAACTAATGGTATTAGTTGAGTTCCAATAAAACTTTATTTACAAAAACATACAGTAGACTGGATTCAGCACACAGGTCATAGTTTGTCAGCCTCTGAATTGAAAAATTCTATATCCTCTCCTCAGCTCAATGACTTTATTTGTATTGTGTTATTTCCCATTTTGTTACTGATAAGACATATGATTGTTTCATTAAAAAAAATTAATTTGCTGAAAATAAGACCTAATAAAATTTGGCAGAGAACTTTTAGAATGTGATTCAGAACCATCATAGACAATGTTCTGCTTATAAATGCATTTATAATTTATGAAAATATACAAAATTTTCAAAAATTTTATATCATCTTTCATTTGAAGCAACTGAACACTCTTTACACTTACCCTAATTATTTAACTGAAAAGAATATGAAAAGGAATATCAGTGTTCTCACCTTTATTTATGTATTTCAAATGACAACAATAAAACGCAGCTGTTGCTGGGGTGGAGATGGCACTGGAAGCTCAAGCAGAACTGAAATAGCCCATTACTTGCAAAATCATGTCCATACAGGCGTCTCAGAAGACTGATTTAAGCAACATCAATGGACTGTGAACTACATTGTTGTATTATAGCCCAGGTTCATAAAGTTTTATAATGCAGATGAAGAAAAACATGAAATAAGGCTGCAGATGGAATATACAGAAATCCAATTCATGTACAAGTTGTTACTGTATATAAGAAAGGAATTTGAGATTGGTTTCTAAGACTGAAATTTAAGTAGCTGCTAAAGATCTGCACAAGAGTTTAACCCAAGGTAACCATGATGTGAAATAGCCACTTTGGATACTCATTTTGACAATAACTAGTTGTTTTCAACTTCTGAAAACTGTACAATAAAGCACAGTGAGGTCAGATTTCATGTTTTCTTTCTGTACGGACTGGAACAAAAATTCCTCCACTATTATTGATCAGGTTTGAAAGCAATTTGATACAAGTATTTTGTGAAGATAAGTGACCACTGGGCTGCTTTAATAGAAACAACCTTAAAACAATGTATACCCAAGTATGGATTATGACAACTGGAGTACTTCTTATGACAGATTTCTGAGTCTGAGCCAGATCTGAGAGACTGTCAAGTGACTCCCTAGTGAATGTTTTATATTAAAATTTGAGAATCGTAGCTTTAAAGAGATAGTATACTACCGTGCAAAGAATCTCAGTCAAAAGTTTGTTATTAACTACCTGAGGGAATTTGAACAAGTCATTTAAGCTTCTAGGTACCTTAAAACTCTGAGATCTTATGAATTCTACCCTACAATTGTACAGGAAATAAATAGACCTGTATTTATAACAGGGATGAGTAAGACCTATGAGTGGCTGGTGGGAAAACTGAAAAAGAGTGAAAGCTAGCTTGCTTCAGGCCATGATTTGTGTTTTAATTTTTCAACTGAAGAGGTTAACAAACCATTTCACTTCCCCTTTTCTTTCTCTTAAAATACTGAGTATATGCAAACTGGTAAGTGTAATCTTACAAAGTATGTAGGCGAGCGCTTATAAGTGTACAACACATAGAGTTAAACAACCTTGTAGCCCAGTCACAGCACCAAGTGTCATTCTAGGAAATACCAATAAAAATAAGAATAATTTAAAAGCAATTAAAATATTTATTGGTCTCTGAAAAAAATTATTACATGGTAAAAATTCATGAAATTTCTGTTCTTCTATCTATATCAAATGATATCAGAAACTGCCATGGCCACCTTCTTACCTGCTACATTTCTTCTCATCAATAACCTGGATTCTTTATTCAAATACATTATACTAGCCAATACAACAAGAAATAAATACTTCTTCCTTAAAAGGAGCGGGATGTAACAATATCAATAATTTCATATCTTTCCTTTCACATGAGACTATCAGATTTGAATTCTTATAATGGATTACTGTTGTACTCAAACCATTATTTCTTTACTTATTAGACTGAGACATTACCCACTTACTATTTCCTAATACAAAAAGTGGTTAGATTGGAATTCCTAAACTTCCTTCACACAATCTATTGACTTTTGTTTATCATTTCCACATTTTCAATGTTTATAAATTTGTATTCAGTTCTTTAACCATAATTCTCACTTTTACTTGGCATTAGTTTTATTTTAAATAGGCTCAATGCACACCAACAGTCCATTTATAAGTCACCTTCATAATTCCTAAACTCTTTACTTTTGAGTCATCTCTGGATTTCATTATCAAGCATGTCAGGTATGTTCTTTTAATCAACTGGAATACAGATCTGCTTTGAAATTTACAGTCCTGGTGACATGAAACAATGGAGAAAAGGGAAACCTAGAGTCTCTTTATTGAAGTATGAAAAGTACCTGAAGGGAGCCAAGGGCAGATAATAAATATCTACTAAATAGAAAGTTCCCTTCCTCTCTACCCCTGCAGCTGCTACCACTGTAGTAGTGGAGGTGGACAAAGGGCTGTAGAAGGTTCACAAGTGATGTAACTTAATGGTTATAGAGAAGATCAAAATATTTTAAGAGAGAAAAAAGAAAATGACACAATAAAAATGAAGATAAGTAAGAATGGCATTGGATTACTTAAGAGCAATGTTGGATGCTAGGAGGCAGTGAGGCCAAGCATCCAACATTGGGAGGAAAAATGATTTTCATCTAGAATGTCCCATCCAGCCAAACCATCAATCAAGCATACAGAGAAAATAAAACATTTTCATGTACATGAGGAGTGTTTAGCCATGGCCAAATGTCCCAGTAGTGAAAAAAAAAAAGCATTAGGCAGACCCTTGAATGCTGACATAGCCCCTCTTCCCAATCTAATGGAACAAAAAGCAGCAAACATCCAGTTTGTAGTATTTATGATCTTGAGGTTTGTCCACTATGTGCTGGCTGCACTGACTGCAGAACCTTGCGCACAATTTGGGCCATAAACAGTCTCTCTTTGATACTTCAACTCATGTATTTCTGCAGTATCACTTACTGGTTTAGTATAAATCAAAGTAAAAGTAATTTGAGCCAAATGCAAATCTTTCTCTCCAATCTTGAACCTACATGAGCTCTATGAAGCAGTCTAATTCAAAAAGTTTCCAATATTTACCTCCTTTTTTAGAAATCTAGAGAATGTGTTCCAACCAAATGAAGGAGTAAACCAAGAAATAGGAAGAAATAAGATTCAAGAAATAAGATATCTAGCAGAGGAGAGAAACTAAGGAAAATACCAGGATGACATTTGTGCATTAATTCTAGAGAGTAATTCTTTCAGATCAGAGCAGAGGGGTAGAGGTCCGAAAGAGGAAGTTGCCAAGAAAATGAAATGGAACAAATAGATTGTTTAATAAATTGGAGAGTTTGGAAATATTATCATTGGTATTTATTAGATCTTGTTGGAAAATCCTGGGAAAAAATTGAACATAGGTATATATAAAACTGAGTAAATGGAAAAATGAGGCAATTATTAACCAAACAAAAAACAAATATGTGATGGGATAAGCAGAAGGGATAAGCTTGAGCACTATAAAAGTGATAACCCCTCAATATCATAGTAATAAATAGATACTGCCTAAAATTGGTGTTTTCTAAAACTGCATACACATATGAAAGATATTTAAGTAAATAATAAAAGTTATTGATAAAGAGTTGGCAAATACTACCTCTGTGGATTGAATACGCAGAACTGGAGAGGCAGTAGAGCAGGAGATTGCTGTTTATCCACGTAAACACTTTAAAACAATATAATAGTTTATTTAATGTTCACAATCTAACTTTGATTTTTAAAAACCTTAAATTTAAAATGATATATTTAAGATGACGTTTGTGGAAGTGTTTCTTCTTAAATCACAAAGCACATTGTCTAAGCCTAAATCCTCTAGCAAATAGAGCCTGCAGCAAAAAATGCTTTATTTGGGGACATGTAAGCAAGCACTGGAGGTGAGGGTGAGGGGAAAAAAGGAACTGAGGCAACAAAAGATGTGAACCGATGTGATGTAATTTAGCACCATACTAACTACCATTTCACCATGAGCCACAAAGAACAAAAAGGTCAACCTCCTTCGGAAGAACATGGAACATCTTCCAAAAGGCCACAAGGAGGCATTTCATAGTATAACCTTTTATTGGCTCCCCCTCCTTCCCGTTTCATTCCCTGTGTCTCATTACTGCTTCCTAATATCACACTTTCAAACAGACTTCGTACACTTAAGCTGTTGTTTTATGCTCTGCTTTTTTAGGGCTAAGAAAGTTCCCCTGAATTTCTTGAATTCTTGCAAATTCTAGGCCTTTGAACAAAGTGCATAATTGACTATGGAAGCTGAAAATGATGTATCCTCCAAAGAGATTTAGAGACATCCCAGGATAGTAAGGAGAAAGGCTTTTCCTTCCTGGAGTTTTTGCTTACATTTCAGGGCAATAAGTCTTGTAATGCCTTTCTTTGCTACCCCAGAAGAGATTTTCTTGCACTCCAGAGAGGTAATGAGTGTCTCTCCCCGGAATGGAAGATGAGAACATCACCAATAGCCCTTATAAAAGCTTAGAGTCTCCTTAGACTGGGATTTCTTCTCCTGTGGTACAGCCCACTGCAAATGTAGACAAATATCAGACTTATCATCTCACCCTGGGAACATGAGAAGCTGATGCAAGTTACTGCACTGGCTGCTGCTTTTTGTTGTAAGCAAAAAAAAAAAAAAAAAAAAAAAAAAAAAGAAAAGATCTCTCTGACCCAGAGAACTTTTGTTCTTCTGTGTTATTGTTTGTGTGTGTGTGTGTGTGTATAAAGTGTGGCAGATCATCAGACACTTCACAGTTTCTGAACTAACAGGTTATTGGCACCCCCTCTTACTCTTAAAAGGGCCTCATTTCTCCTATTTAACAAAAATATATTAAATCCAAAAAGCTTTTCCTCACATAGAAAGCCTACTTAACTGAAGGCTAACCTCAGGTCTAACTAGTGCTGACAGCTGATCTATATATTCACAAGAAGTAGACTTCTCCAACCATTGATTTTGAACAATTTTGTCACTAGTGTGATAAAATGGAAAGAGCATGGTCTTTTGAGTTAGATAGTTATATATTTGAAATATATTTCAGTATGAAATAGCTATGTAACCTTGAACAGTTTACCTAACTTCTCTGAGCCCCATTGTCCAAACAGGTAAAATGTATCACAGAATTAAAGAAAGGAATAAAAAATGTATATGTAGAGCAACTGCCAGAGCAACAAGCAATCCGTACTTAAAAAATGCTAATTCCCTTCCCTTCAAGGACTGCCACTGGGTATTTAAAACCAAGCTGTAGGGGGAAGGCGGAAGATGGCGGAAGAGTAAGACGCGGAGATCACCTTCCTCCCCACAGATACACCAGAAATACATCTACACGTGGAACAACTCCTACAGAACACCTACTGAAGGCTGGCAGAAGACCTCAGACCTCCCAAAAGGCAAGAAACTCCCCACGTACCTGGGTAGGGCAAAAGAAAAAACAGAGACAAAAGAATAGGGACGGCACCTGCACCAGTGGGAGGGAGCGGTGAAGGAGGAAAAGTTTCCACACTCTAGGAAGCCCCTTCGCGGGCGGAGACTGCGGGAGGCGGAGGGGGGAGCTTCGAAGCTGCGGAGGAGTGCACAGCAACGGGTGCGGAGGGCAAAGCGGGGAGATTCCCGCACAGAGGATCGGTGCCGACCGGCACTCACCAGCCCGAGAGGCTTGTCTGCTCACCCGCCGGGGCGGGCGGGGCTGCGAGCTGAGGCCGGAGCGCAGGGAGAGGACTGGGGTTGGCGGCTTGAACACAGCCTGAAGGGGTTAGTGCACCACAGCTAGCCGGGAGGGAGTCCGGGGAAAAGCCTGCACCTGCAGAAGAGGCAGGAGACTTTTCCTTCCCTCTTTGTTTCCTGGGGCGTGAGGAGAGGGGTTTAAGAACGCTGCTTAAAGGAACTCCAGAGACGGGCGCGAGCCGCGGCTGAAAGCGCGGACCCCAGAGACGGGCGCGAGCCGCGGCTGAAAGCGCGGAATCCAGAGACGGGCGCGAGCCGCGGCTGAAAGCGCGGAATTCAGAGACGGGCGCAAGCCGCGGCTAAAAGCGCGGACCCCAGAGGCGGGCGCAAGCCACGGCTAAAAGCGCGGACCCCAGAGGCGGGCGGGAGACGTTAAGGCTGCTGCTGCCGCCACCGAGGGGCCTGTGTGCGAGCACAGGTCACTCTCCACACCCCTCTTCCGCGGAGCCTGTGCAGCCCGCCACTGCCGGGTTCCCGGGATCCAGGGAAAACTTCCCCGGGAGAGCGCACAGCGCGCCTCAGGCTGGTGCAAAGTCACGCCGGCCTTTGCCACCGCAGGCCCGCCCCGCACTCTGTGCCCCTCCGTCCCCGCCGGCCTGAGTGCGCCAGAGCCCCCAATCAGCGGCTCTTTTAACCCCATCCTGTCTGAGCAAAAAACAGACGCCCTCCAGCGATCTACACGCAGTGACAGGGCCAAATCCAAAGCTTAGCCCTGGGAGCTGTGAGAACAAAGAAAAGAAAGGGAAATCCCTCCCAGCAGCCTCAGAAGCAGCGGATTAAAGCTCCACAATCAACTTGATGTACCTGCATCTGTGGAATACCTGAATAGACAACCAATCATCCCAAATTAAGGAAGTGGACTTTAGGAGCAAGATCTATGATTTTTTCCCTTTTCCTCTTTTTGTGAATGTGTATGTGTATGCTTCTGTGTGAGATCTTGTCTGTATAATCTTGCTTCCACCATTTGTCCTAGGGTTCTATCCGTCCATGTTTTTTTTTTAATTTTTTTCTTAATAATTAATTTTAATAACCTTATTATACTTTACCTTCGTTCTTTCTTTCTTTCTTTCCGTCCTTCCTTCCCTCCTTTAGACAACGAATCATCCCAAATTGAGGAGGTGGTCTCTGACAGCAAGATTTAGGATTTTTCCCCATTTACCTCTTTTAGTGAGGGTGTATGTGTATGCTTCTGTGTAAGATTTTGTCTGTATAGCTTTGCTTCCAACATTTGTCCTAAGGTTCTTTCCGTCCCTTTTTTTTTTCTAAATAAGAAGTTTTTCATTCAATAACTTTATTATACTTTATTTTATTTTTACTGTATCTTCTTTCTTTCTGTCTTTTTTCCTTCTTTCCCTCCTTCCTTCCTTCCTCCCTCCCTCCCTCCCTCCTTTCTTTCCTTCTTGCCTTCTTTCCTTCTTTGCTTCTTTCTTTCTTTCTTCCTTCCTTCCTACCCTCCTTTCCTTCTTTCTTTCCTCATACTTCTACTAATTCCCTCTACTTTTTCTCCCTTTTATCCTGAGCCTGTGGATGAAAAGCTTTTGGTGCTCCAGCCAGGAGGCAGGGCTCTGCCTCTGAGGTAGGACAGCCAACTTCAGGACACTGATCAACAAGAGACCTCCCAGCTCCACATAATATCAAATGGCGAAAATCTCCCAGAGACCTCCATCTTAACACCAGCACCCAGCTTCACTCAACGACCAGCAAGCCACAGTGCTGGAAAACCTATGCCAAACAACTAGCAAAACAGGAACACAACCCCACCCATTAGCAGAGAGGCTGCCTAAAATCATAATAAGGCCACAGACGCCCCCAAACACACCACCAGACGTGAACCCGCCCACTAGAGAGACAAGATCCAGCCTCATCCACCACAACACAGGCACTAGCCCCCTCCACCAGGAAGCCTACACAACCCACTGAACCAACCTTAGCCACTGGAGACAGACATCAAAAACAGGAGGAACTACAAACCTGCAGCCTGCAAAAAGGAGACCCCAAACACAGTAAGATAAGCAAAATGAGAAGACAGAAAAACACACAGCAGATAAAGGAGCAAGATAGAAATGCACCAGACCTAACAAATGAAGAGGAAATAGGCAGTCTACCTGAAAGAGAATTCAGAATAATGATAGTAAGGTTGATCCGAAATCTTGGAGATAGAATGGACAATAGATTGGACAAAATGCAAGAATCAGTTAACAAGGACCTAGAAGAACTAAAGATGAAACAAGCAACGATGAACAACACAATAAATGAAATTAAAAGTACTCTAGATGGGATCAATAGCAGAATAACTGAGGCAGAAGAACGGATAAGTGACCTGGAAGATAAAATAGTGGAAATAACTACTGCAGAGCAGAATAAAGAAAAAAGAATGAAAAGAACTGAGGACAGTCTCAGAGACCTCTGGGACAACATTAAACGCACCAACATTCGAATTATAGGGGTTCCAGAAGAAGAACAGAAAAAGAAAGGGACTGAGAAAATATTTGAAGAGATTATAGTTGAAAACTTCCCTAATATGGGAAAGGAAATAGTTAATCAAGTCCAGGAAGCACAGAGAGTCCCATACAAGATAAATACAAGGAGAAATACGCCAAGACACATATTAATCAAACTGTCAAAAATTAAATACAAAGAAAGCATATTAAAAGCAGCAAGGGAAAAACAACAAATAACACATAAGGGAATCCCCATAAGGTTAACAGCTGATCTCTCAGCAGAAACCCTACAAGCCAGAAGGGAGTGGCAGGACATACTGAAAGTGATGAAGGAGAAAAACATGCAGCCAAGACTACTCTACCCAGCAAGGATCTCATTCAGATTTGATGGAGAAATTAAAACCTTTACAGACAAGCAAAAGCTGAGAGAGTTCAGCACCACCAAACCAGCTTTACAACAAATGCTAAAGGATCTTCTCTAGGCAAGAAACACAAGAGAAGGAAAAGACCTATAATAACGAACCCAAAACAATTTAGAAAATGAGAATAGGAACATACATATCGATAATTACCTTAAATGTAAATGGACTAAATGCTCCCACCAAAAGACACAGATTAGCTGAATGGATACAAAAACAAGACCCGTATATATGCTGTCTACAAGAGACCCACTTCAGACCTAGAGACACATACAGACTGAAAGTAAGGGGATGGAAAAAGATATTCCATGCAAATGGAAGCCAAAAGAAAGCTGGAGTAGCAATTCTCATATCCGACAAAATAGACTTTAAAATAAGGACTATTAAAAGAGACAAAGAAGGACACTACATAATGATCAAGGGATCGATCCAAGAAGAAGATATAACAATTGTAAATATTTATGCACCCAACATAGGAGCACCTCAATACATAAGGCAAATACTAACAGCCATAAAAGGGGAAATCGACAGTAACACATTCATAGTAGGGGACTTAAACACCCCACTTTCACCCATGGACAGATCATCCAAAATGAAAATAAATAAGGAAACACAAGCTTTAAATGATACATTAAACAAGATGGACTTAATTGATATTTATAGGACACTCCATCCAAAAACAACAGAATACACATTTTTCTCAAGTGCTCATGGAACATTCTCCAGGATAGATCATATCTTAGGTCACAAATCAAGCCTTGGTAAATTTAAGAAAATTGAAATTGTATCAAGTATCTTTTCTGACCACAACGCCATGAGACTAGATATCAATTACAGGAAAAGATCTGTAAAAAATACAAACACATGGAGGCTAAACAATACACTACTTAATAATGAAGAGATCACTGAAGAAATCAAAGAGGAAATCAAAAAATACCTAGAAACAAATGACAATGGAGATACAACGACCCAAAACCTGTGGGATGCAGCAAAAGCAGTTCTAAGGGGGAAGTTTATAGCAATACAAGCCCACCTTAAGAAGCAGGAAACATCTCGAATAAACAACCTAACCTTGCACCTCAAGCAATTAGAGAAAGAAGAACAAAAAAAACCCAAAGCTAGCAGAAGGAAAGAAATCATAAAAATCAGATCAGAAATAAATGAAAAAGAAATGAAGGAAACAATAGCAAAGATCAATAAAACTAAAAGCTGGTTCTTTGAGAAGATAAACAAAATAGATAAACCACTAGCCAGACTCATCACGAAAAAAAGGGAGAAGACTCAAATCAATAGAATTAGAAATGAAAAAGGAGAGGTAACAACTGACACTGCAGGAATAAAAGGGATCATGAGAGATTACTACAAGCAACTCTATGCCAATAAAATGGACAATCTGGAAGAAATGGACAAATTCTTGGAAATGCACAACCTGCCAAGACTGAATCAGGAAGAAATAGAAAATATGAACAGACCAATCACAAGCACTGAAATTGAAACTGTGATTAAAAATCTTCCAACAAAGAAAAGCCCAGCACCAGATGGCTTCACGGCGAATTCTGTCAAACATTTAGAGAAGAGCTAACACCTATCCTTCTCAAACTCTTCCAAAATATAGCAGAGGGAGGAACACTCCCAAACTCCTTCTACGAGGCCACCATCACCTTGATACCAAAACCAGACAAGGATGTCACAAAGAAAGAAAACTACAGGCCAATATCACTGATGAACATAGATGCAAAAATCCTCAACAAAATACTAGCAAACAGAATCCAAGAGCACATTAAAAGGATCATACACCATGATCAAGTGGGGTTTATTCCAGGAATGCAAGGATTCTTCAATATACGCAAATCTATCAATGTGATAAACCATATTAACAAACTGAAGGAGAAAAACCATATGATCATCTCAATAGATGCAGAGAAAGCTTTTGACAAAATTCAACACCCATTTATGATAAAAACCCTGCAGAAAGTAGGCATAGAGGGAACTTTCCTCAACATAATAAAGGCCATATATGACAAGCCCACAGCAAACATCATCCTCAATGGTGAAAAACTGAAAGCATTTCCACTAAGATCAGGAACAAGACAAGGTTGCCCACTCTCACCACTCTTATTCAACATAGTTTTGGAAGTTTTAGCCACAGCAATCAGAGAAGAAAAGGAAATAAAAGGAATCCAAATCGGAAAAGAAGAAGTAAAGCTGTCACTGTTTGCAGATGACATGATCCTATACATAGAGAACCCTAAAGATGCTACCAGAAAACTACTAGAGCTAATCAATGAATTTGGTAAAGTGGCAGGATACAAAATTAATGCACAGAAATCTCTGGCATTCCTATATACTAATGATGAAAAATCTGAAAGTGAAATCAAGAAAACACTCCCATTTACCATTGCAACAAAAAGAATAAAATATCTAGGAATAAACCTACCTAAGGAGACAAAAGATCTGTATGCAGAAAATTATAAGACACTGATGAAAGAAATTAAAGACGATACAAATAGATGGAGAGATATACCATGTTCTTGGATTGGAAGAATCAACATTGTGAAAATGACTCTACTACCGAAAGCAATCTATAGATTCAATGCAATCCCTATCAAACTACCACTGGCATTTTTCACAGAACTAGAACAAAAAATTTTGCAATTTGTATGGAAACACAAAAGACCCCGAATAGCCAAAGCAATTTTGAGAACGAAAGAAGGAACCAGGCTCCCAGACTTCAGACTATACTACAAAGCTACAGTTATCAAGACGGTATGGTACTGGCACAAAAACAGAAAGATAGATCAATGGAACAGGATAGAAAGCCCAGAGATAAACCCACGCACATATGGTCACCTTATCTTTGACAAAGGAGTCAGTAATGTACAGTGGAGAAAGGACAGCCTATTCAATAAGTGGTGCTGGGAAAACTGGACAGCTACATGTAAAGGTATGAAATTAGATCACTCCCTAACACCATACACAAAAATAAGCTCAAAATGGATTAAAGACCTAAATGTAAGGCCAGAAACTATCAAACTCTTAGAGGAAAACATAGGCAGAACACTCTATGACATAAATCACAGCAAGGTCCTTTTTGACCCACCTCCTAGAGAAATGGAAATAAAAACAAGAGTAAACAAATGGGACCTAATGAAACTTAAAAGCTTTTGCGCAGCAAAGGAAACCATAAAGAAGACCAAAAGACAACCCTCAGAATGGGAGAAAATATTTGCAAATGAAGCAACTGACAAAGGATTGATCTCCAAAATTTATAAGCAGCTCATGCAGCTTAGTAACAAAAAAACAAACAACCCAATCCAAAAATGGGCAGAAGACCTAAATAGACATTTCTCCAAAGAAGATATACAGAGTGCCAACAAACACATGAAAGAATGCTCAACATCACTAATCATGAGAGAAATGCAAATCAAAACTACAATGAGATATCATCTCACACCAGTCAGAATGGCCATCATCAAAAAATCTAGAAACAATAAATGCTGGAGAGGGTGTGGAGAAAAGGGAACCCTCTTACGCTCTTGGTGGGAATGTAAATTGATACAGCCACTGTGGAGAACAGTATGGAGGTTCCTTAAAAAGCTACAAATAGAACTACCATATGACCCAGCAATCCCACTACTGGGCATATACCCTGAGAAAACCATAATTCAAAAAGAGTCATGTACCAAAATGTTCATTGCAGCCCTATTTACAATAGCCCGGAGATGGAAACAACCTAAGTGTCCATCATCGGATGAATGGATAAAGAAGATGTGGCACATATATACAATGGAATATTACTCAGCCATAAAAAGAGACGAAATTGAGCTATTTGTAATGAGGTGGATAGACCTAGAGTCTGTCATACAGAGTGAAGTAAGTCAGAAAGAGAGAGACAAATACCGTATGCTAACACATATATATGGAATTTAAAAAAAAAATGTCATGAAAAACCTAGGGGTGAAACAGGAATAAAGACACAGACTTACTAGAGAATGGACTTGAGGTTATGGGGAGGGGGAAGGGTAAACGGTGACAAAGCGATAAAGAGGCATGGACATATATACACTACCAAACGTAAGGTAAATAGCTAGTGGGAAGCAGCCGCATAGCACAGGGAGATCAGCTCGGTGCTTTGTGACCGCCTGGAGGGGTGGGATAGGGAGGGTGGGAGGGAGGGAGACGCAAGCGGGAAGAGATATGGGAATATATGTATGTATATAACTGATTCATTTTGATGTGAAGCTGAAGCTAACATACCATTGTAAAGCAATTATACTCCAATAAAGATGTTAAAAAAAAAAAAGAAATAAATGAAAAAGAAATGAAGGAAACAATAGCAAAGATCAATAAAACTAAAAGCTGGTTCTTTGAGAAGATAAACAAAATAGATAAACCACTAGCCAGACTCATCACGAAAAAAAGGGAGAAGACTCAAATCAATAGAATTAGAAATGAAAAAGGAGAGGTAACAACTGACACTGCAGAGATAAAAGAGATCATGAGAGATTACTACAAGCAACTCTATGCCAATAAAATGGACAATCTGGAAAAAATGGACAATCTGGAAGAAATGGACAAATTCTTAGAAATGCACAACCTGCCAAGACTGAATCAGGAAGAAATAGAAAATATGAACAGACCAATCACAAGCACTGAAATTGAAACTGTGATTAAAAATCTTCCAACAAAGAAAAGCCCAGGACCAGATGGCTTCACAGGCGAATTCTATCAAACATTTAGAGAAGAGCTAACACCTATCCTTCTCAACCTCTTCCAAAATATAGCAGAGGGAGGACCACTCCCTAACTCCTTCTACGAGGCCACCATCACCTTGATACCAAAATCAGACAAGGATGTCACAAAGAAAGAAAACTACAGGCCAATATCACTGATGAACATAGATGCAAAAATCCTCAACAAAATACTAGCAAACAGAATCCAAGAGCACATTAAAAGGATCATACACCATGATCAAGTGGGGTTTATTCCAGGAATGCAAGGATTCTTCAATATACGCAAATCTATCAATGTGATAAACCATATTAACAAACTGAAGGAGAAAAACCATATGATCATCTCAATAGATGCAGAGAAAGCTTTTGACAAAATTCAACACCCATTTATGATAAAAACCCTGCAGAAAGTAGGCATAGAGGGAACTTTCCTCAACATAATAAAGGCCATATATGACAAGCCCACAGCAAACATCATCCTCAATGGTGAAAAACTGAAAGCATTTCCACTAAGATCAGGAACAAGACAAGGTTGCCCACTCTCACCACTCTTATTCAACATAGTTTTGGAAGTTTTAGCCACAGCAATCAGAGAAGAAAAGGAAATAAAAGGAATCCAAATCGGAAAAGAAGAAGTAAAGCTGTCACTGTTTGCAGATGACATGATCCTATACATAGAGAACCCTAAAGATGCTACCAGAAAACTACTAGAGCTAATCAATGAATTTGGTAAAGTGGCAGGATACAAAATTAATGCACAGAAATCTCTGGCATTCCTATATACTAATGATGAAAAATCTGAAAGTGAAATCAAGAAAACACTCCCATTTACCATTGCAACAAAAAGAATAAAATATCTAGGAATAAACCTACCTAAGGAGAGAAAAGACCTGTATGCAGAAAATTATAAGACACTGATGAAAGAAATTAAAGATGATACAAATAGATGGAGAGATATACCATGTTCTTGGATTGGAAGAATCAACATTGTGAGAATGACTCTACTACCGAAAGCAATCTATAGATTCAATGCAATCCCTATCAAACTACCACTGGCATTTTTCACAGAACTAGAACAAAAAATTTCACAATTTGTATGGAAACACAAAAGACCCTGAATAGCCAAAGCAATCTTGAGAACGAAAGAAGGAACTGGAGGAATCAGGCTCCCTGACTTCAGACTATACTACAAAGCTACAGTCATCAAGACGGTATGGTACTGGCACAAAAACAGAAAGATAGATCAATGGAACAGGATAGAAAGCCCAGAGATAAACCCATGCACATATGGACACCTTATCTTTGATAAAGGTGGCAGTAATGTACAATGGAGAAAGGACAGCCTCTTCAATAAGTGGTGCTGGTAAAACTGGACAGGTACATGTAAAAGTATGAGATTAGATCACTCCCTAACACCATACACAAAAATAAGCTCAAAATGGATTAAAGACCTAAATGTAAGGCCAGAAACTATCAAACTCTTAGAGGAAAACATAGGCAGAACACTCTATGACATAAATCAAAGCAAGATCCTTTCTGACCCACCTCCTAGAGTAATGGGAATAAAAACAAAAATAAACAAATGGGACCTAATGAAACTTCAAAGCTTTTGCACAGCAAAGGAAACCATAAAGAAGACCAAAAGACAACCCTCAGAATGGGAGAAAATATTTGCAAATGAAGCAACCGACAAAGGATTAATCTCCAAAATTTACAAGCAGCTCATGCAGCTCAATAACAAGAAAACAAACAACCCAATCCAAAAATGGGCAGAAGACCTAAATAGACATTTCTCCAAAGAAGATATACAGACTGCCAACAAGCACATGAAGGAATGCTCAACATCACTAATCATTAGAGAAATGCAAATCAAAACTACAATGAGATATCATCTCACACCAGTCAGAATGGCCATCATCAAAAAATCTAGAAACAATAAATGCTGGAGAGGGTGTGGAGAAAAGGGAACCCTCTTACACTGTTGGTGGGAATGTAAATTGATACAGCCACTGTGGAGAACAGTATGGAGGTTCCTTAAAAAGCTACAAATAGAACTACCATATGACCCAGCAATCCCACTACTGGGCATATACCCTGAGAAAACCATAATTCAAAAAGAGACATGTACCAAAATGTTCATTGCAGCTCTATTTACAATAGCCCGGAGATGGAAACAACCTAAGTGCCCGTCATCGGATGAATGGATAAAGAAGATGTGGCACATATATACAATGGAATATTACTCAGCCATAAAAAGAAACGAAATTGAGCTATTTGTAATGAGGTGGATAGACCTAGAGTCTGTCATACAGAGTGAAGTAAGTCAGAAAGAGAGAGACAAATACCGTATGCTAACACATATATATGGAATTTAAGAAAAAAAAATGTCATGAAAAACCTAGGGATAAAGCAGGAATAAAGACGCAGACCTCTTAGAGAACGGACTTGAGGTTATGGGGAGGGGGAAGGGTGAGCTGTGACAGGGCGAGAGAGAGTCATGGGCATATACACACTAACAAACGCAGTAAGGTAGATAGCTAGTGGGAAGCAGCCGCATGGCACAGGGATATTGGCTCGGTGCTTTGTGACAGCCTGGAGGGGTGGGATGGGGAGGGTGGGAGGGAGGGAGACGCAACAGGGAAGACATATGGGAACATATGTTTATGTATAACTGATTCACTTTGTTCTAAAGCAGAAACTAACACACCATTGTAAAGCAATTATACCCCAATAAAGATGTAAAAAAAATAAATAAATAAATAAAAAGAAAGAAAGAAAAAAATCCCATCAAAAAAAAAAAAAAAAAAAGCAAGCTGTACATTCCATAAATTCTTTTGTATTTTAAATAAATCATTCACCAAAATAAAGGGTGGTTTTTTTTTTTTGATTTTTAAATACATCATTCGGCAAAAAAAAAGGTTTAAAGGAATTTATTTGATACCAGTCAGAGAGAACTTCTTACAGTTATCATTTATAATCAGTTGAGCACTAGAGTCTAGTCTGGTTTGGATTTTTGTTTTTTTCGATTTTGATTTTGGTTTTGGTTTTCTTTTACAGGCAAAGTAACCAAAATTTAGAGAAATCTAAATTCTTTGGTAAAGAAAAAGACACATTAATATGAATAATATCTTTTCTGCAGTTATTTATTTTAAAATATAGAAAACTCTTTGTGATAACGTAATCAGAATTAAAGGTAGTATCTACAGAAATGACTTTCTATGTACCATGAATTAATTCAACTGTCTCATGCTTTTTGATACTGTACCTGTTCCCTAGAGAAGGATAAATCAACATTTTAAAATATATTACATGAAAATAGTTGTGTGTTGTGTATTAATTCTATATATCACTTACAGATTTTTCAACTTATTGAACTTTTAAACTTATGTATTCTAAATGAGAAGAGTATGTTAACCATCAAGTCACACTAGCATTTTCACCTTCAGTACATATTATTTTTAACTCCTGTAAAATGTTATTATTTTCATAGAGAAACTGGGAACAGAATTTTTTGATTTTGCCATAGAAAAGACAGTGTGAGCAAAAATGTTCAAAGACAATAAAGCAATCAGTATTATAAAAGTTAAGCTCATGAAAATATCTAATTTTTGAATTAAAATTCTGTATCAAGGAAAAGTTTCTTTAAAGAAAATATTCCTGATTTTTATTCTATTAAAACCTATTATCATTGTTTTAATTAATGTAATACTTAACCTTTTTTGGTTAAAACTATAATTACCTAATATGAACTCAGGAAAGTTCCCAGCACTGACTTGACATCATTAGAAATTGGAAGAGAAGAAATGCTTGATTTTTTCCAAGAAAACTGTAAAGCTTTCTCATCAATTTAAACCTATCAATGACGTAATTTTGTATAAATTTTTTCACTTAAGTTTATTATCTGCAGGGAAAGTGATAATGTTTATGGACTATATTGGTTACGGGAACACATTTTTCATTAGAAATCAACTGTCTCCACTGTTAGTATATGTGGTTATAGATCAGCAAAACAAGTACTAGCAAATTCGAAGCTACTCGGTAAAGCATGATCTGTGCCTCAGAATTACACCTTTTTTCTAATTGTGCTTTCATGGGGAAGCAGACTTCCAGGATAGCTCCAGAAAATGTGTTTGCCACTTTATAGATCTTTGGGGAAAATTATAAAGCACCTTTGTGTGACTTTCTAGTAGGAATGGTTCATTATAGCCAGAGAGAATGATAGTCTTTTCTTCAATCTAATGATGTTACATTTTATGAGATTTCAAGTCAATGGAATTATCTTTGATGCCAGATGTTACTTATGAAGCAATGGGTGATCTATCTTAATCACAGATTAGTCATCTATGAAAGTATGATGTCTTTCCAATGATGTTCTCTATAATAAGAACTAAGACACTGAGAAATAAATGCAATCCATGATAAATAGCCATCAGGGATCAGAAACTACTTTCATTAACACATGAAAGAAAAAGGGGAAAAAACCCCACTGGCAGTAATCGGCATGGTGTATTATAGCTAGTTCTGATCCTTAACAGGGAGCAGGTATACCACACCTTCCATAATGGATGAACTCCTGAATGCTTGAGTGTAAATTAAGCAAAACCTTTAATCCTACAATGTTACTCCCACAAAACAAAGTAATTCACATATCAGATGTCTTTTTGCCTTCTTCAAAGTACCAAATTCTCTCACATTCATTTACCCCACTCTAAACAGCTTCCAAAGCAAAACATGAAAAGGGCCAAAAAAAAAAAAAAAAAGGGGTAGCAGAAACTTAGGCAGTCCCCAATTTACAAAGGACTGGTACTGAAGTCTACTTATACATCAGTGATTTGGAACGCATTAATACATTAATAATATGTTTATTCTGCATATATAATGATCACATTCCCAAACCAGCTCACAAAAGCTTAATTCCCAGGTAAAGCCTTTTTGCTAATTATTACCTTTGCTATATTTTAAAATGAATTGTAGAGAGTAACCACTTTATCCTCTAAATTTCCAGTGTATATTTGTCCTATGACTTTTAGAATACTCTTCCCATACTGACTTATAGTTATTTGTGTACATGTCATTTCTCTTCCACAGTGAAATATCTTAAAATGATCTAAGTCAGGTAAAACTGAAAAATACTTTTGAACAAGAAAAACTGCTAAATTAGTTATACTGAAGATGAACACAAAATCATTATAGAGAAGATCTTTCTAACTCTTAAATACCTAATTAGCCTCTATATTAAACAGTCAATTACAAAAACAGCTATTTCTATTCCCCAGGGAAGTACAGAACAAGAGCCTGTGTGACCTGACAAAATCTGTCTCTTGCAAACATTTTGATTCAGATTTGGTTCTTGAGGGAAATTTATATAGAGGTGAGGAGACTTTGAGAAAGGGAATCACATCTTTGGCCCTAGTTTCCAGTTTAACATTAGCTCTGATGGACTGAGATGGTCTCAAGAGAGAACTGCTAATGGTGAAAAGAAACAGAGGCTCCAAAAGGAACCACAATAGAAGAAAGAAGAAGTCAGGACCGGGGACTCAGGCTCAACACCTAAGGCTATAAAGTTGATAAAGAAAGGTCAATTCCATTCCCCTCATAAAATGGCCAATGTTTGAGAACTATGCCTTAGTAAAAAGAGTTTAAGTTTAAAATTCCATAATCTTCAGAACCCAATGGGGTGCAACTATCGGGGCCAGTGCAGCGATGTGAGCCACCGAGTTTTTCATCACAAAGTAGACAAGGTTGTGTTCATCTATGATGTTTAAGTTTTCAAGCATATTAGAAGAAAAGGGCCACCTGACACCTGAACGTAGCACTGACTTCTTTTGACTGAATAAGTACCTCATTTGTCTGGACAACTTGAAAGAGAAAATCTCCAAAAAGGCAGTAATAGAGTCTCCTAATAGGGCCAAAAGTATGCATCAAATAATTGGGGCAGGGAGGAATAGAGAGTGATGTAATAAAATTCTGATCCCATAACTTAAACAACATTTTATTCAATAAATATTTGCTTTTATAATTCTACCATTAACTTTTATATTGAATGCTGCTGTTTGAACAAGAACTTAAATTTAACAAGGGGAGATAAGCAAGGATTCTGATTTGTGGAGATTCAGATTGGGGACATTATAGAATTTTACAGAGGCTTTATTTGATGATAATGATTCATTTTGATGTCTCTTTGCATATTAAGATTTATAGGCTTTTTTCTCTCATTGTATTTTTAATACTAGCACTACATGATTTTCCTGAAATAGGTACCCAAAAACAAGGGGCTAAAGTTAGGAGTCAGAGAAAGGAAGATGAAGGTGAAAGTCTATGTGTACACGCAAGCAAGAGATGTCTGGAAAAATGCAGTAATCTTTTGCAAGTAAAAGAGGAATTTGGCAGTACCTAAAGCAGCCAAACAGATTCCTCAAGAATGAATGATTAGGGACTTCCCTGGTGGCGCAGTGATTAAGAATCCACCTGCCAATGCAGGGGACACGGGTTTGATTCCTGGTCTGGGAGGATCCCACATGCCATGGAGCAACTAAGCCTGTGTGCCACAACTACTGAGCCCGCACACCACAACTACTGAAGCCTGTGTGCCCTAGAGCCCACGCACCACAACTACTGGACCCGCGTGCTTCATCTACTGAAGCCTGTGCGCCTACAGTCTGTGCTCCCCAATAAGAGAAGCCATTGCAATAAGCCCACGCACCGCAGCAAAGAGTAGCCCCCACTCGCCGCAACTTGAGAAAGCCCACACATGGAAACGAAGACCCAAAGCAGCCCAAGAAAAAAAAAAGAATGATTACTACTTTTTTTTCCACACATGGCTGTGATGATGGGTATCTTTATACCAACCTTTCCACTGAGAACATTTGGAAAAGCCAAATATAATTTTCAAAATTTGTTTGAAGACACTAGAGAGCCACCATAGCAGAAGAATCTGGGGGCCAAAATCCCAGAGGAAAAAAAAAAAAGATGCATGAAAACCTGGTATTTGCCCCTTCTTTTCCCCAATAAGCACTTGCTGATTCATAAGCTGTGGCCTATGTCCAAGCTGCAGGGGAGCAGAAAGCCGTGGCTGAGAAGCTAAGCAGACTTGGAGTAATCTCATGGGAGACTGAATGTTCAGGAAGCACCAAGGAGGACCATAGTAAACACCCCAAGATTCCTGTTGTGATCCCTGAATGGCTATATTGTAGAGGAAGAGCTAATTAAAAGTCATCCTACATTTAGAAAAACTGAAATAATATTACCTGCATATGCCCTAACAGTTTGCCAGAAGCAGCAATAAGTTCTCGCTGAAGGAAGATAAGATTATTCAGAGCCATAAATAGCACCAAAATGTATTGATTACAGTGTTCGGCATTTAACTAAAAATTACCTAGTATATCAGACAATAAGATCAAAATACTAAAAAGAGAAAGAAAAAAGAGATAATAGAAACATGCCCACAGAAGATCCATATACAGGTTTCCCCCACTGTCCAAAAGTAGAGCGTTCCTATGAAAACTTTCATAAGCCAAAATGGTGTAAATCAAAGAAGCAGTTACCTTAGGACACATCTTGCTAATGGACGCACAAAATAAATTGAGATAAAGCACAGAGCTCACAGACACAGCTTGATGCTGAGATGCTGAGTGTAGTTTCCCTGGAAGGAACTTGGCTATACCAATCTCGCTGCTGGGCACGCATGCTGCCTTTATAATGGCAAAACAAATGCTGAGCATTATTTCCCCTTTTGCCTGTTTTTGTAAAAGTAAAAGCCCTCTTCAGATTTCTCTCTGTTAGCAAAAACAGGTACTAATTTAGATCTTTCATAAAAGTGAAGTAGCGTAAACTTTCCAAAAGTCGTGGATATCTGTATTGGAATTATTGACTATGGAATTTAAAATGTGTGTTATTAACATATTCAAGAAAATGAAAGTTGTAAAATCAGGAGGCATTTAGAAAATGTATTAAAGAACCAAATGAAAATTCTCCAAATAAAATTTCAATAACTGAAATTAAGAACTCAAATTGATTTAATAGCAAATTAGAGAGACATAGCCAAAATGAAGATTAGTGAGCTAGAAAACAGTCCAGTAGGAAATATCTACACTGAAGTATAAAGAGAAAATGATGGAATATACAAAAAAGATCATAAAAGTAATACAAAATATGGTGAAAAGCTCTAATATATGTGCAATTAGAATCCAAAGAGCCATATTAGAAATATTAGACCAAACATCTTAAAAAATTGCAGAAGGCATTAAGTCTCAGATTTAAGATTTACTATTAAAATAGTTTTCTTGAAGTATCTTGTATTCACAAGTCAAAATTATTTTTTAATTAAACCTCTATAGAATAACAATCATACCAGTGACCACTATTCTATGGACTTTACACTAACTCATTTAATGTTCACAAGAACTCTACAAGGTAGCCATCCTTATCATTCTGATTTGCAGTTAAGAACTGTGGCTCAGAGAGTTTAAGTCATTTCCCATGGTCATAAATCAAGTATGTGGCAAAATCAGGATTCAAACCCTGGCATCTAGTTCTAGAGTCCAGCTCCTAATGACTATGCTTATGTTAATGTATGATGAATGACACTTTTATATGAAAGTGTTGATCAAAGCCTTCCCTGAAGAATTTAAAATCCAAATTAATTTTAATTGTAATTAATTCAGCAAGTTTTTAGTAAAAAACTGCCCAAAAGTTCAAATGTCTTAAAAAAAGATGACAATATACTTTTAAAAATGATTTATGGACAAAGCTAATTGCTTTAAAAAACTTCAACACTGATCTGTAGGTGTCAAGAAGCATACTCCTTGTAATTGGTAAATAATTTAAAATTTTGCAATAGTGTGATTGTTTCTATGTGCTGTTGTAAATATTGGATCTAACTTACATGCAATAAAACTAACATTTCCATTTCATATTCTCTTCTCCAGTGAATTTGTTTAGTAGGATACAGCAAAGAGCTAAGAAAATCAGTAAGAATACTAAAGTACATCAAGCCAGAACATTACATGATGATAATTATAAAATATTGCTTATTTGTGTATATAAAATATCTACATGATTGGAGTTTTCCCAAAGTATGCAAACATTTTCCAGTATTAAGAAACTGGATATTTGATAACTCTAGGAATATGTAATTTTCTTGAAAGAGAGGGAGACAGAGAGTATGATGGCATTAGGGTCTTTGTTGCTGGCCATCAAGTCCCAAGAAAGTCTCAATTTTCTATCTTTCCTCAGACTTGAGTGGTCAGGTATTGCCACTGGCTCTGTTAGTTACCATAAATCCTTTCGACAAATCACTTATTGCATAAAGTAGTTTGATTTGCTCTACTTTCACCGAGGGTAAAAAAATATATCAAAGAGGGAAGAAACTTTGCATATGTTGTCACCTAACACCTTTGAAATTTTTTTCCTCATCACTAAAGTGAATCACTAAAGAGTAAATAATAACTGCGAATAATAATAATAATTTATTGAGTACTATATATATACCAACCAATTTACAACCATTATTTAATTTAACACATAAAACACAGAAAGACAAGAACTCAGCTGAAGGAACTAAGGGACCCATAATCACTGGTTGAGGAGTGCATTGGCTAGTTGGCGATATATCTATTTGACAGGCCAAGAACCAGGCCAATGCATACCCCAGCATCAAATGAGTTAAAGCAACAAGAAAGTTATCTGAAACTTATTTAATTAAATATAATATTTATTCATAAGAATAATAAATTAAGGATTAATTTAGTGATGACCCAAAGTACCTAAATCGCAAATTCAATAGTAACAGTTAAAATCTATGGAGTACTTAGTCATAGCACTACAAACTATGCTAAAGCATTTTATGTATTCTAAACCATTTAATCCTCATAACCACCATGTGAAGTAGGGGTTAGCATCCATATTTTACAGATTAAAAAGCTGAGCCTCAAAGGTATTAAGAAGTTTTCTCTAATGATTATGAATATAGATACAGTTAGATTCATTGATATTGATGCAAATTTTTTTCAGTTAGGAGATTTGGTGTTTATATTAATTAGAGCACAGCTAAGCTACTGTAAGAGACATAAATAAAACTGATCAACAAGATCACAGAATCCAGGGCTAGAAGGAGGCTTCTACCCTTCTAAACATACCATTCCATCTCTTAAGTCCCAGCAGTGTGTACTAACACCCCCTTTGCCCAGACAAAGAGAAGAGAGTGCTTACCTTTTAAGGTATTACCTAAAAGTTGCACACACATATCCACAGCATATAATGTGGAAAAGCAATTACTAAAATATTATGTGCATATTTCATTTTGCAGTAGGCAAGACCATGTCTATGCAAAGGATGTGAATAAGTTTTTTGCTATTTGCAGTATAAGGGAGAAGTGACTGATATCTTTTGTATAGTTTATTACTGAAAAATGTGCTACAGGGGATAATATTTTTATTTTGCAGTGTACACTAGAAAATATGTGCTGGGATTAATCTTGACAGAGCAGCGTTTTTGCGTCTAATAAGGAAAAGCACTACTCAACAATTTTTTTTTAAAGTGATACCTGAATGCCAATCCAGCACATGGTCACATCCAGAGAAAAAAATTGTGAGAACTTTCATTTTAATCACATTTCATTTACTGAGCATATATGTCTTTCAGCATGTTGCGTGAAGAATTTGGCAAAAAATACATGACTAACTTTCCACATTGAAGCATACTGATAGTCAAGGAAAAATGCGTTCCCAAATTCAAAATAGGGTATGAGATGAAAAACACTTCATGACATAATAATGCCTGGGAAAAACATTTAAATGATTACATATGGCTTGCTTCAGTGGTACATCTCAGGGATATCTTCAATATCTTAAAGAACGTAAAGCCATCAATTTAGCACCAAAATATCACAATTTTTATTGATGAAGACAAAAACAAAATGGGAGAATTTCTGAGATCAGTGAGAGTCTCACTCTTTCTTAAAATTTAATTCTTTTTTCATTAATTGGAATTAATTAATTTAATTAAAAATTTTTTTTGAGCAATTTACAAACAACGTCCAAATACAACAACAGAATAGCCGTTCCAGAGCTGAAAGTAAACAAAGAATGAATTAATGAATCTGACTTCTGAATGGAAAAGCTTCATTGACTCAGAGGAAATTTGATTTAAATATCCAGAATGATCTAACAATTAGAGCCTCATAATGCCCTTATTGTGAGATAAGATTTTCTATTTTAGTTAAGAATACAGAATAAAAGTTGACTGGATGAGGAATCTAATATGCAGCTCAAGCTAACTATTATCAAACTTGATAGGCATATCTTGGTGAAAGGTCATCATCTTTCTCATGAATATGAAGTTGATATAATTACCAATTTTAAATATTACTTTTAAAATGCTGAAACATCATTAATCTAAAATTGATTGTTTACATATATGCTGAATGTTCCTAAGAGTTTTATTTGAGAAAAACTGTCCTAAACTTTTTACAATTATTCCCATTATTCAGGGAAGATTTACAGGATGAAGGAAATTTCCATTTGGCATTTAATTCAACATCTAAATAAGCAGAAATTACAGAAATGTGAAAAAGTGAAAAGCCATACAGCAAACTTCAGAAAAGTGTAAATTTGAATATAACTTTGTTTTATTTCTACTCTGTCAACACCATCAACTTTAATCAAAGCATATGTTAATAGTATATTATCATAATGTCAGCTTTTGGATTTAATATTCTTTATTTGAACTTGTTTTCCCTACTGACACTTACACTATTTTTATTGATCCTTTCATTGATTCTCTAACTAGTTTTGTGTCCTTTCAACAGTGAATTAAGAAAGAGAATCACAACTTAACCATATATCCTTTTATTACTATGTATAAAGCTTTTCTTTATCATACCCAGCACTATGTCATAGAGATGATTAAATTAATTTAGCAGAACTTTTTTTTTTTTTTGCGGTACGCGGGCCTCTCACTGTTGTGGCCTCTCCCGTTGCGGAGCACAGGCTCCGGACGCGCAGGCTCAGCGGCCATGGCTCACGGGCCCAGCCGCTCCGTGGCATGTGGGATCTTCCCAGACCGGGGCACGAACCTGCGTCCCCTGCATCAGCAGGCGGACTCTCAACCACTGTGCCATCAGGGAAGCCGTAAGGTATTTTTTAATTTATGGGACAAAGATGGTGATTTTTTTTTTCAAGTCTACATTATGTTTTAGTACTTTCTGGACGCACATACCAATCAAAAAAAAACAAAAAATAGCAAAAGGATTTAGCATTTTCTTTGACTCTCCCTACTTGAGTCCCCCTATTTTCAAAACAATCATGTAGCAGAGATCCAAGCCTGCAAAACAAGATGAATTGAGTGGAAGAAGATCATTAGAAGGAACAATGTGGCACTCATCATTCTGTGCTGTCACAACACCATCTGTGTTGCACCAGACCAGAGTAACTTTGATATGACAAATAAACCTCTTAGGGGAAACGGGGATTCTATTAATTGTTCCACTGTCTGGCCAAACACTAGCGATATACTCTCCTCTAAAGCAGCACCATACACAATTGTTATTATTGAATTCACAATAGCTATGAATTATGATTTTTAAAATAACATTTATTTCCACTGGATGAAAAATAAGCTTTAAAGTATCTCAGTCTCACTGGGGTGGTGTAAATATATTTATGCAGGCTTCTAATTATATTTAACCTCACCTGGGGGACTGACTCCAGAAATATTGTTTTCTTCACCCAGCTGCTAATAAATATTGTTCAGTGAAACTACATCATGTGTCCTCATGGCAGTCTTTCCCCTCAACTGCAAAACATGCTGAGGTTATTTGTTCAAATAACTTTTGATCTGCAGGCACTGATCTTTTCCTGAACATTGCTATTATTAACAACAAAATAATGACAGCTAACATCTATTGAAGGTCTGTATGTGCCAGCTGCCCTGCTAACTATCTATGTGGACGAGCCTCACAACAATCCTATGAGCTAGAGGTTATTACCAACACTATAAGTTTGTAGATCAGGAGTTAGCCAACATTTTTGGTAAAGGGGCAGATAGTAAATATTTCTAACTTTGCCAGCCTTACTGTCTATCAGAGCTACTCAACTGCTATTGTGGTGCAAAAGCTGTAGGGACAATACATAATCAAATAAGTGTACCTGTATTCCAGGAAAACTTTATTTACAAAAAAAGTGTGGGGTGGGGTGGGCAGCAGGCTGGAGTTTGCCTGTGGGCCATTGTTTGCCTACCCCTGTTACAGATGATGAAACTTAGGTTTAGCAAGGTTAAATAAGTCACCCAAGGTCACTAAGTAGTGAGGTCAACCTTTCAAAATAGACTAACTCCAGATCTGAGCACCTAACCACTGTTACACTGCCTCTAGGATTCTGTAGTCTCCTGCATCCTCAGTGATGGGAAGACTGAGGAAATGTGAAAACTGTAACATCTTGACAACTGGCACTGAAATTTCTCTCAGAGAAGGAACTTATTTGTTCTAAAGGAGTCTTGATAAGTCACTTGGGGAAAGTTGAGAACCAAAAGGCGATTGTCAGTAGGCCTTAAGGTAAGAGAAAAGATATGAACAGAAATTTTGAGGTGCAGCATGAGTGAGTAGAGAGAAGGAATAGCTGAATGTGTTAATGGGTGATTGTAGCCTGAATTACAGGGAAAAAATCAACAGATATAAACGATTTTTTTTTAAAGGGAGGAGATAAGAAACTTTTTAACCTTGTTACCTAGGCTATAAGTAATAGATAGCACTTCTCCAACAGTCTTTATAGAAAGACATTTCTTCACATAATCTAAGTCAAAAGTGGGATAGTCTCCAGGTGTGTTATATACACAGATCCAGCTCTGTTTCTCTGCTATCGCCTCAGCTCTCTCCTCCTCTATGTGTGAATTCTATTATTAGAAAAACTTTCTCCATGGTAGCAAGATGACTGCCTGCAGCAACTGTGGCAGTGTGCTTCCTTGTTCATGTATAGTAAGCAAGACAGGAAAAAAATTCTGTCTGCTAACTGTGGGGGAGGTATCTTTTCTTCCTATCCAATTAGGCTGACCTCCCTAAATTAATAAATAGCCCACCCAAAGTCCCGAGTGTTTGGAATTTAGTTATGGATTCCCAAAATCATTCTCTGGAAAGAAGGATGAATTTCCTGAGACTGGCCTACTAGAGTAACCATCACATGGCTGCACAGCTGCAAATGTTACCATTTCACTTGAGTCATGTGGGCTGTAGTGGGATGAATGTCTATCTGAACAAAGCTGGGATTCTTTTAGGAACATAAAAGGCACACATCTCTAACTCATATGATCACATACTTATGTTGCTCTGGAACAAGACTGACTTAAAACAACAACAAATAAACAAAAAGAAACAGGGCTTGCCATTAACATCAAGCTTATCTCTGTCTTAGAAACTATCGCATTGCATTATAAGTCAACGAACACTGAGGTTTTACCTTGTGTCAGTCAATACGGCAGACCAAGGCTATAAAGAAAAACTGGCAGGCACTTGTGGGAGACAAAACATAAATAGACATTTTGAAACAATCTGGGGAGTGGATTAATAGTGGCATACTTCTAGTGCTATGGGTGTACTTCAGACAGAAGGAGTCGGAGAAGGAAAAAGAGATGGTTTCACTCTCCTCTATTAATTAAGAAAATTAGTTTAAAAATTAAGGCTGTATGACACATTATCATAACATACATGAGGACACATCCAACAATAAAATATTTTCTTTATAATAGTATAGATATAAGCTAAGTGTCTTTCACAATATCACAACATTCCTTGAAAGGCACCATGTTAGGTACCAGTAAAGGTTAGAAGTGATAAACCATACACAAATATACAGAGATATACATATAGGGAACTCACACACTGAGCACCCCCAAAGAGCATGAGTATTCACATTTATTTGCATTCCCTTACAAAGCTAGAAATCAAGCCTAGGTATTAGGGGTGAAACTATATGGTGAACACAGGAATAGAATTTTGATTTGTACAGAAGAAACATATCTGGAAAATTGCTGCAGCGTCCTTTAAATGTGTAATTTATTTTGAAATGGGAACATATTTTATCTGCAGGGTGTTCGTTTTCTTAATAACTAAATCTGGCATAACTTGTCGAAAAGACAGCTTGCACTTGCACTTAAAGGAAGTACTCGTGGTTATAGGTAGGTGAACATTTTAGAAGGGAAATTACTTAATCTACTGAATTTAGAGCTTTAGAAGGAATACATTAATGTGTAAAGGAAAGAAGACTCGAAGCATAAACGCTTTTAAATTATCCTTCCCCAAGATAAACATTATAGCATCCTGGCTTTCAAGCATACATTAAAGATTCAACAATATAGTCTTTTTCTTGGAATTATTTTGACAGGGTTCAGCCACAGCACTATTGATATTTTGGTCTGGACAGTTCTTTGTCCTTGGGGCTGCCCTGTACATGGTAGGATGTGTGGCAGCATCCATGGCCTCTACCCACTAGATGCCAGTAGCACCTCCTAATTGTGAAAATCAAAAAAATGTCTCCAGACATTGTCAAATAGCCACTGGGGGACAAAATTGCCCCTGGTTGAGACCCACTGTCTTGAGAAATGATTTTACTATCAATCTACAGTTTAAAAATAATATGTAACAGTTAAATTCCTACCTACTATTAGTTTTCAACATATAAATAATCATTTGTGAAAAATAATGAGCAAGCTGCTTCCAAAGTTAAATTATGGAACATCTTCAAGATTTGTATAAATTAGGGAAACAGCTTAAGGGTCATGAGAAATGCGGGGCCAATAGAGATAAAATTAATTCACAGTGATTCCAAAATTGATTATAACATAGGAAAATATCGCTCTGGTCTTGGATTTATGGTCTGCACACAAAAATGGACTAAATTATCCAAGAAATGTGATAAATAAATAATGAGGGAAACACAAACAAAACCAGGATAAACAAGTCCAAGTTTAGGATTTAGGAGCAATTAAAAAGTGGTGGTAAGTAAAGAATTCCAATCAAGAATTAGGAGGAGCAGTGACTCTCAGGAGTCAAACGCTCAGTAATAGCCAGGGCCATCCTCTCTCCACACACTGTTTTGTGTTGCCTTAGAGACCTAGAAGACAAGGAAAAGATAGAAACCAGTCTGGCTTGAAGAACCCCAAGAGGCATTTTTAACCATTTGATAAGGAAATATCATTAGACAGAGCCAAATATCTTCTTAAGCGTAAGTAAAATATTTTTGACATACAAATTAGTGTATACATATTTCCATACTTGTTTTTATATAATCTCCTTCAATCTGGCTCCCCATTTAAAATGTCTAATACATTGCCTGCAGAGTAATAGGCACAAATAAATATTTTTTATAAATAATTGAATATTTAATAAATGACTTCTATTTTTTCTATTACCATAACAACCAACATTCCATAAATAACAGCTTTTAGCAAGAAAGTCCTCTTTTAGGGATCTTTACCTTTTTTTTTAATCATTCCATTATGTTCGATACTCCCCAAAAGTTATCCAGATTCTAAAGCCTTCAACTTTTCATGACTTCATAGTACCCATAATAATGCTTTTAATACCCTGACACTCTCAAGTAACCTATGGCATGTTAGATAAGAAAAAATTAGTTTCTTATCTAGAGAGACCAAAACCAATATTGTAGAGAACAAAATTACAAGATATGATATATAGTAGTATAAAGCACTTAAGACATAAAAGAATGGTTATACATTAATAAAATATATTCAAATAATTAAACATGAATTTAAGTGAATTAAAATGATTCAGCTTTGAGTAACTAAGTCTTCATGCACTCTTCTGGTCAAGTTACAAGGAAAGTCCAAAACAGCTTTTGCATTTCAAGTGCTGTACGACAGCAAAATTCTCTTAAATCCCTTTTATATTTTAGGACTCCATACACTTAAATTTTAGAACTCCCTGGCATTAGGACTTTAAGCAAAATAATGACTAATATTCAGAGCCCAGGGATCTCATAGATCCTGAGATCAGGATACAGTGAGAAGTCAAAGCCTGACATACCATCAAAAGGCCAAAAACATATTCATTTTCATGTTCCTATGGGACATAAAAGAGATCAGTATTTTCCAACTCTGCCTGCATAACATGATCACCTGTAAAGCTTAACATAGTACTGCTGTCCAGATGTCATTCTCATAAATTCAGTTTTAATTGGTCTGGGATGGGACCAGAGCCTCAATATTTTTAAGAGCCCCACAGGTAATTCCAATATGCAAACACTGAGATACAGGCATAATTAAAAGCTAAGTAAGCAGTATCAGGAGTGGAGGGAGAAATGGGTGTTAGATATTTTTAAAAGGTACCACTTAATATTTTTTTATTTGTTAGTATAGTTCATTAGATGTATTATGGTCAGAAGCCACACAGCAACCTTTTTCAGTATCTGCGTTTGCAAAAGTAAAAACTCATAGATGAGAATTTTGGTCGCTGCATAACAATATGAAATACAAATATCTTCCTTTTCCTCTCATTAAAACTTTTGTTAGCATTGTCAAATTTTGAAACATTCTTCAATATTAAAAGATGTAATATTTTATTGTGGAAACCAATACAGTTCTTTCAGTGAAAAGATTCCCTTCCTGCAAAGTTGATGGCTCAAAAAAAGTAGGGAAGGACCTGGCTAATACCATTACAAATCAGTAGTCAAGCTATTCATACCACTGCAGAGAGAATGACATGAAATTATCAAGATGTCTACAAAAAATTAAAAACTTAAAAGGAAATGATTGTCTTTTATATGAATTCATCCATTACATCAATTTTTCTAAAAATTAAATATAAAGCTTTTGACCTAAAGAACACCGATAAAGTGAAAATCTAATCAATGGGATTTTATCAAAGCAACTGCATAAACTTTGGATGGGGCTGGACCAGTTGTAGGTATTTTTAAAGACTAATGGTCAAATGAGATTTCATATAAAGTACCCTGTATGAAACTTACAAATAACATAACAGTTTACACATACTCTCTCTGAGTCTGCAATAAAATGAGAGAAAAATGTTTTTAAAAAGTTAAATAAAAACCGTAAATGTCCAAGGACAAAGACGATGGAACACAACAGCAACAATATTTGGAGAGCTAGAAAACCACTTGAGAAAGTGGAAAGCCAAGCCTACAATGGGGGATCAAGTCTTAGGAAGTAGAGGTACTAGCTTTCTTCCAGGGATACAGCAGGGGATAAAAACAGGCTATTGTTCCTTGTCAACCCCAGTAGAAGACAGGAGGTTTACTCTACGGAAAGGCAGATCCAGAGAGACCCAAAACTTGCCACTGATAGTATACTACTCCCAAACAAGTTCTGATCCAAAGTTCTCCACCTGGAAACAAAAAGGCCATTGCTAGTATAAACAGGTTTTTTAAAGAGAGAGATTTTCTGCCCATGGCCATTAAGCTGTAATTTCAAAAGCACATATCCAGTGTATCCTAAAGAATTGCAACAGTTGGATTCTCTGCCTTATATCGAAATTTGTGTTTGCAAAGTTTGGGAAGGGAGAAACATTGCAGCAGCTAAGACTGGAATCCAGAAAGAATCACTAGAATGTCCTATTCAGGCTACCCTCAAACATCTCTTGTTCTGAACTCCCTAGTTGGTGGAGATAGAAACTTTTCCCTAAAAGTACCGTCAAGGGAGATGCAGGTTCTGGGCATTGGGGAAGCTCTGCCTTACCACTCCAGCCTGTTGCTTTGTCCTGATTTGGGCAGTGGCTTAAGCCAAAGGAATTGAGCTGAGACCTGAGAGACTGAGAAGGTACGAGACCTGCTGCTAAGAAACAGGAACTGCAAAGAATCAGATGCAAAGTTCCTGACTTTACAATTTCTAATTTTATTTACTGCTAAAAGATTCCCATCAAATGAAATTTATAGGCAACTAAACTTAGAGCTTAAGAGAGAGAGGAAGAAGAAGAAGGGGCAGGGAAGGCAGGAGAAGGAGAGAGAGAGGGAGGGAAGGAGGGGATAGAGGAGAAAGGAAGGAAGGATGGAAGGAAGGAAAGAAAAAAAATACTTAGGGAAAGAGAAACCCCAAGCTTGGTAAACAATGGTGCATGATTATTTAACTGAGGAGGCAATCCACACGGTCATGATAGAATTGTTCTCTAGTGGTAGACCATTCTGCAGCTAGTGAAGCCTCATTAATAGCCCTTTAGGTATGTCTATAAGGAACTTTGGACAATGGAATTTTCCCCATGGGCAGAATCAGGACAACAAAATATCTAATCAAGAAACTCACTCTGCTTTCTGGAAAATGAGTCAATATTTGAATGCACCTTAATATTTCAGCCTAGCCAGATAATAATGATAAGAGCTAATGCTAGTGGAAAATTCACTTATTATGTGGCAGCACTGTGTTAAGGGTTTATTGAATCCTCAAAACAACTTCATGAGATTGTTTCTATCATTATGTTCATTTTGAGGAAAAGAAAACAAGCTTACAGAACGTAAATCCCATTGCCCAAAGATAGAAAACTTGCAAGTGACAGTGTCAAAATCTAAACCCAAAAATTTGACTCCAGGGCCAGTGATTGTAACTATTCTACTCTAATGAGTATAGTGGTTTGGACACTTGACAACTCTTATGTTGCTTCACATTTTCCCCTTAATTCTATCGTTCTTAACTGTTAGTGATTTTGCCCCTCAGGAGACATTTGGCAATATTTGGAGATGTTTTTCATCGTTACGACATGGGGAGAAGGGGGAGATGTGCTACTGACATCTGGTGGGTAGAGACAAGGAATGCTGCTAAACATTCCACAATGCACAGGCCAACTCCCAAAAGGAAAGAATTATCCAGCTCAAAATGTCCACAGTGCCAATGTTGAGAAACCCCACCTTAGCTGAATGGAAATCGTCATTGTAGGTTGTGAGTATCAGGTGGTCATATGCACCATTCAATATATAAGTTGCTGGCTCATGATAAGCCACATCTGGGCTTGATTGAGATGACATCCCATCTTCCAAGAGTCTAGATTTAAAGCTGAATTAAGTAGTTTTGATTGTCACCCATTGAGGGAAGGGGTAAGAGAGTTTGTGATTATACGTAAAACAATTGGATATAACAGAGGAGTCCTTTAGAAATTATACATGTGGAAAGACAGATTAGGTACTGTGCATTCACAGAGTGGATCCGTATGGATATTTGTTATTTTTGTTACCTGTAACCAATCCCCTCCCCTTCGTGACTAGAACATTGTGTTTCCAAATGAACTGCCAATTTGGCCTACCTTTCTAACCAAAGAAGTGAACACATGATCCACACATACCTGTACCTCATTCCCCTGGCCCAGAGAGATTATTCCAGGGATGGTTACATGGCTATATTAGTATAACAAGAGTTTCTCCTTAGTATTTTTCTAAATGAATATTTTGGATAAAATTCCCTTCTCCTCTCTGATCTTTGATCTAGCGAAAGGTTTTCATATAGAAGGATCTAAAAGACCAGAGCCTACACCCACAGAAAGGTAGAGTAAGATTCTAAGAGAAAGAAGCCTGGCAATACTGAATCTCCAGGTCCAGTGTCTGAGATCTTCAGAACAGCCCTCCCTTCTTTTATGAATTATGTCATTTTCCTTCCAATCAAAAAAAAATTTTTCCTTAAGTTAGATTTCTGCCCATTTTTGCTCAAAGGCAACATCCCATGGGTATGGCTTTTCACAGAACACTAACTGAACAATTTTGAAGGAGATTTTTTTTCAAATCTTTTCTAGGTATAAAAGTTCTGTAAACTCTCATGGAGTTTTGTCTTAGCTTTGAGCATCGTCAAGCAGAATTAGCAAAGCATTTTAAAAGAAGCCAAGACCGTATTCACACATTCTGGATACTGCCATGCCATGTACCCTACAAATTCCAATCTTCCAGAAATTCTGAAGCTGCATTCAGTGGCCTTCTGTCACTGTAACCGAAAGCATAGAACAGAGTTCACAGCTATAAAAACAACATCATGGCACTGATCAATCACCACTTTGCAGTGTGACCTATGCACAGAAAAAAAAATGTTTTAATTAAAATAAAATAAAATGCAGCATCTCCTCTAAAACCGCATGCTCATATATTTTCATTTACTCTCCTGAAAAACTACCAAACTACAATGAGAGGGGAAGCAATAGAAACTCTTTTCTGGTCTCAAAAAGTTATATTTCCATGTAATGCCCACCTAGCACTTCTGTTTCAAAAACTATAATTCAAACAGTATTGCAAAAAGACCATATAGCTCAGTGGTTAATTGATAGGATTGGTGGGGGGAGATTATACTTATTACAGGTGAAAGGATTTATGCATGTCAGAAAACTATGAGATGTCATGTTCAGCTAACTTCATCCTCCTTATTCAAAAAGATAGAAGAAAATCAACTCACATGTATTGAGTGCCAAATCTCAATCATCTGCTATTATTTAAAATTAACTTGGGGGCTTCCCTGGTGGCGCAGTGGTTGAGAGTCCACCTGCCGATGCAGGAGACACGGGTTCATGCCCCAGTCTGGGAAGATCCCATATGCCGCGGAGTGGCTGGGCCCGTAAGCCGTGGTCGCTGAGCCTGCGCATCCCGAGCCTGTGCTCCGCAACGGAAGAGGCCACAGCAGTGAGAGGCCCGCGTACCACAAAAAAAAAAAAAATTAACTTGGAAATGGCACAAAAGTACCTAGATATTCCTATATATTCCTTTGTATGTGTGTGCAGACAAAAGAGACAAAAGGGAACACTTTTAAAAGTAAATGATTTGTGAAGGATTCTGGCAAATATGTGCACTTTAGATCTTGATGGAGAATTGTGTGAAAAATAGGAAATAAGAAGTTGTGATCAGCAAGGTTAGTAGAAGAGAAAAAGAAACAGGGAAAAACAAAAAGAGAAATAGAAAAAATTAAATACATTATATAAATATATACATATGTAAATATATATGTTGAAGAAAGACAAACTTCTTTTTATCCCATATGTAATAACCTGTTGCTTTTGTCACACGTTGTGTGACAAAATACATATGTTTTTATAAAAATGTAAATTTTGTATGTAAACCAAGCAATATTAGATTAGAAATAATCTGACAACCTGAACTAGTCTAAGAAAAACAATCCTTAGTCTGCAACATTTATAGATAAAATCATAATTCAATAAAACATATCTATAAGTAAATTGTAAAATAATACCAGATATGCATCATTTCCATTTCTTCAAAATGTATCCCAAAATTACTTCAAGTAATATCATCTTTAAATACTAATTTTAATATTCTTGGTATAACACTGGTGAGCATCTTTATCGGATATGGCTTTAAAATTTAATGTAATGTGGATTGTTAAAAATATATTTATTCTTTTATTTTAAACTAGTGATATATATTTTGTGAATAATAATAGAACTAAGTGGCCCTGTAAATCTTCTAGAATACACAGCTTAAATCCCAGCAGCAGGACTTCCCTTGTGGCACAGTGGATAAGAATCCGCCTGCCAATGCAGGGGACATGAGTTCGATCCCTGGACCGGGAAGATCCCACATGCCATGGAGCAACTAAGCCTGTGTGCCAAAACTACTGAGCCTGCACTCTAGAGCCCACAAGCCACAACTACTGAACCCACACACCACAACTACTGAAGACCACGTGCCTAGAGCCCATGCTCCGCAACAAGAGAAGCCGCCTCAAGGAGAAGCCTGCGCACCGCAATGAAGAGTAGCCCCCGCTCTCCACAACTAGAGAAAGCCCACGAGCAGCAACAAAGACCCAACGCAGCCAGAAATAAATAAAATTAAATCTTAAAAAAAAAACCCTGCAGCTATGTTTTTTTTAATTAAAAAAATAAGAAATTGCAGTGAGAATTATAAATACTATAACAAAGACACAGTATAGTACCTTATAATTTTGCTGGGTCACTTACATAAAAATGAATATTTATTAAATTATATAACCTATGAATGATCAATAAATGTAGCTAAATAGCTAGGAATATAAAATTCACTGTTATTCAGTTCATCTCCTTTGAATCAACCCCATTCAAGTGAAGTTCAAACAATCTATGAGATGGGTTCTATGGAACCAAACACTGATTTTAGTCAAGTGTGTTTTTTGCCTTGTTTGTTGTTGTTTGGGGAATATTGTGAAGAGATTTAACTAAAGCAAACTCTGTAGGCCATTCTCAAGAGAATTTATTTTGGCATCTTCAAATTTGAAAGCTTTGAACATACTATAGATACACTGAACCACTTAAAATTCCTCTTATCTCCACCCTGCAAATGCCAGATTAGAGCAGATTTCACAGTTCTAAAACTAGTCTTCAAGGTGAAAGATGTGTGGATAATTAAAGTGGTTACTAGACAACAGCTGCCTAAAGTGTATGCTTCACGTTTCTTATAATCTCAGTTTTCCTCCACGTTATGAACTGAATTGCATCAGTCCCCAAATTTATATGTTGAAGCCTTAATTCCTAATGTGACTGCTTTTGGAGAGAGGCCTTTAAGGAGATAATTAAAGTTAAATGAGGTAAAAAACATAAGGCCCTAATCCAATAGGACTTGTGTCTTTATAAGAAGAGGAAGAGAGAGATCTTTCTCCTTCAAGAAGGCCACCATCTGCAAGCCAGAAAGAGAGGCTTCACCAGAAACCAACCCTGACAACACTTTGATCTTGAACTTCTAACCTCCAGACCTGTGAGAAAATACATTTCCATTGTTTGACCAACCCAGTCTGTGGTTCAAACTGAACAGACTAATACATTCCACGACTTCCGTTTCTGGCTTATTCAGTCATCACTTGCACATATGTTGGCACTTATTATCTTTATGAATGTATCAGCTTGTTCATTCAACAAATATTTATTGACTCTCTACTGTATGTTAGAAATTGTCTCAATTCCAATGTCTTTGTTCTCTGTATTAGTCAGGATTCTCCAGAGAAACACAACAAATTTATTATGTATATATAAAACAGGAACTGGCTCATGCAATTATGGAAGCTGAGAAGTCCCACAGTCTGCCATCTGTAACCAGGAAATCCAGTGGTATAATTCGGTTTGAGGCCCAAGGCCTGAGAACCAGGCAGCCACTGGTGTAAGTCCCAGAGTTCAAAGGTTCAAGAACAAAAACCTACAATGTCCAAGTGCAGAAAAGACGGATGTCCCAGCTCAAGAAAACAGAAAAAAAATTCACCCCTCCTTCGCCTTTTTGCTCAACTCAGGTCCTCAAAGAATTGGATGATACCCACCCACATTGGTGAAGGCAGATCTCTTAACCAAGTCTATTGAATCAAATACTAATCTCTTCCTGAAACACATCACAGGCACACACAGAAATACTCTTTTACCAGTTATCTGGGTATCCCTTAGCCCAGTAAAGTTGACACATAAAATTAACCATCACATTTTCCAAAAGATTCTGAAATCAGATGCTCCTTTTCCTAGACCAGACACTGGAAGTAGCCCACCTTGTTTACACTGTTCTCCCTTCTTAATAACCACCAAATTAGAGAGCTAAGCAATATCCACACTGTAGCCAAAGCAGGTCAAAGTATTACTTTCTTCCACTCCTAGTCCTCTGTTAAGAAGGAGAAGGAAAGGAAATAACATTTATGCAAAGACTATAATAGATGTTGTGTGTACTTTATTTTACTTAGCAAATATATAGGAGAGAAATCTTCAGGAATTCTAATTGCTTAAGATTATTCTATAGGATTAGAATCAAAATACCAGTCATTTCCTTAAGTTTTAAAGTTAGAACTTTGGATTTAAAAGTTAGACTTATACTTTCTCAACAATAATGATCTCTACCTCCATAACACCTCTACAAAGGCTGTGATGCATTTTATTTTTTTTATATCTTTATTGGAGTATAGTTGCTTTACAATGTTGTGTTAGTGTCTGCTGTACAACAAAATGAATCAGCTATATGTATACATATATCCCCATATCCCCTCCCTCTTGAGGCTCCCTCCCATCCTCCCTATCCCACCCCTCTAGGTGGTCACAGCGCACCAAGCTGATCTCCCTGTGCTATGCAGCAGCTTCCTACTAGCCATCCATTTTACATTTGGTAGTGCATATATGTCCATGCTACTCTCTCACTTTGTCCTAGCTTCCCATTCCCCCACCCCCCGACCTCAAGTCCATTCTCTACGTCTGCATCTTTATTCCTGCCCTGTCACTAGGTTCATCAGTACCGTATTTTTAGATTCCATATATGTGCATTAGCATCCAGTATTTGTTTTTCTCTTTCTGACTTACTTCACTCTGTATGACAGACTCTGGGTCCATCCACCTCATTACAAATAACTCAGTTTCGTTCCTTTTTATGGCTGAGTAATATTCCATTGTATATATATGCCACATCTTCTTTATCCATTCATCTGTTGATGGACACCGAGGTTGCTTCCATGTCCTGGCTATTGTAAATAGTGCTGCAATGAACATTGTGGTACATGTGTCTTTTTGAATTATCGTTTTCTCAGGATATGTGTAATGCATTTTAAAATTCCATTTTGCTTGAGCTGCAACTTGACTTTTCCAATACGTCATGTAAAACTGAAATACTAATGCAACCCAGTGGTCCAAGCTGGGTAAAATGGAGATGTACAACTAACTATAATTGTGGCTCAAGGGAATCAGATACAGCATCTAAATGCACATATCATCTACAGAATGAAAGCAGTTAGTGCTTTTTAGTAGTTTTGAATCTTAACTTCCATGGCATCTGCCATTTTCTCTTCAATTAGTAGATAATATATAGCATAGTGGTATCCTTGAAATCTGTTAATTTTAGTTTTCTATGTTTAGTTTTATAAGCATTGTGGAATGTTCTGTCCTATGGGCATATGAGCATGATTTTAAAATATGTAGTAAATATATTCAAGTACACATAATAACTTGAATAGGTTACATGTGAAACAAATCCTCAGCTCATAGGACAGTACTTATAGCAAGAAACAAAAACAGCAATACATTAACATGTTCTCAGTATATATCTGTCTACAAGTTTAATTTAGACTCCTAAAATACTCATCCCTGGGTAAAAATGCCAAGCAATATTTTTGCTTGGTTTTGTCAAAATTTCTGGAACTCTCTCAAAATTTCACAAGTTCTGAATTCTACTAAGTGATATTTTTCTTCCTCTTAATTTGTTTGGGTTGCAAAGGAAATGACATTTTCCAACATATTTCTAACTTAAATTTATGTTTTTTGCTATGCAAACATAACTTCTCATCTTGGAAAACAGAATTTCTGACTCCAAACAGCTCTAATGGAAGCAGTCGCTGTCCATGAAGCCTCTGGAGATGATACGCTTGGTCCAAAGGCCAAAACAAAAAATAAATCTGAATGAGGAGAATAAAAGTCACATGATACAGCAGGTCCTTAAATAATTGAACTCGATTTAAAACTTCTCATTTCTTTTTTTAGTTGATCTACAAAGGAATTGGGCTGGGAGAAAGATTGCAATGCATCTATTTTTATAACTTTGTGTGTGTGTTTTTAATTTCCCAAGAATATTTTGCTCTTTTAATGAGCTAAGAAGTGGATAAGTAAAGAACCATAAAATATGGAGATGGAGAAAAAAGAAAAAAAATTCAATTTTTGAAAGCTTTAAGCATATAATAGTTTTCCAGAAATGCTTATTTGTTGATCTATCATGTTTCTGTTTTAAATGGCAAATGTATTAGTCAGCTCTGACTGCCATAATGTAATACCATAGACTGGATGGCTTAAACACAGAAATATATTTCTCACAGCTCTGAAGGTTATCTGAGATAAGGTCTGGTGGAGTCAGTTTCTTGTGAGGACTCTTCATAGTTTGTAGAGGCCAGCTTTTACTGTGCCCTCACAAGGAGAAGAGAGAGAGAGAGAGAGAAAGCTGTCTGGTGTCCCTTCATATAAGGACACCCAGCCTATTGTATGAGGGCCCACCCTTATGACCTCGTTAACTTTAATTACCTCCATAAAGGCCCCATCTCCAAATACAGTCACACTGGGAGTTGGGGATTTCAACATATGAATTTGGGGAGGGGTGTGAAGCACAATTACATTTAGTTCTACAGTTAGTAGAATAACAGTAATATTCTACCCACCAGAGCCAAACGGTCTCTGCATAGTGGGTTTGATATGACTTAACTGGCAGCTGGGAAATTGTCAAGTGGACAGTAGTTTAACCTGAATATTCTTGCACTTTCCCTATAAGTCAAGAATAAGCACAGACTACTTGTTGATACTTAGGATTATGGGACCTTTCCCACCCTGCTTTGGGAGACAGTAAAACTGTGCCATGCAGTCTCAAGAAAATCCTTCTATATAAAAACCTATAGGGCTTCCCTGGTGGCGCAGTGGTTGAGAGTCCACCTGCCGATGCAGGGGACACGGGTTCCTGCCCCGGTCCGGGAAGATCCCACATGCCGCGGAGCGGCTAGGCCCGTGAGCCATGGCCGCTGAGCCTGCGCGTCAGGAGCCTGTGCTCCGCAATGGGAGAGGCCACAACAGTGAGAGGCCCGCGTACCACCAAAAAAAGAAAAAACCTATAAACACATGATGCACATTGAACATCTCAGTATATTAATTTTTTCAGGCCATTCATGTTCCAGACTGGATTATCTTAGATATAGGTTCAACAAAAAACACCCACAAAAGAAGAAAATCAAATAAATATTTTCTGAGCCCCTATTATGTGAAACCATTACTAGCCATTATAAAATGACTCTTCCACAAGATCGATATGGCTGTTTCCAATAGTTTGTAGCACCAATAAACATCATACATCCAAAGCTTTGTGTAATGATTACATTGTTGTGCATGAGGCTTTTCTACTGGGCCCTTTAGTTCTAATATAAAATAAAAGGGATGTTGCTGCAAGGAAAGGACTGGACCAGGCAGCATTATGCGGGGCACACAAAACAAGTACAAGTTCTCTTTCTAAAAGTTTGCTTTAAATTTCAATAAGTCCATCTTCTGTTTCTCCTTTCCCACAGTGAGAAGGCACAAAGGCCTTTCTACTGTACAACGTTCCCCAAAGATAGCTTCATGAGAAGCAAACATGGGGGCTTCCCTGGTGGTGCAGTGGTTAAGAATCCGCCTGGCAATGCAGGGGACACGGGCTCGAGCCCTGGCCCGGGACGATCCCACATGCCGCGAAGCAACTAAGCCCATGCATCACAACTACTGAGCCTGCGCTCTAGAGCCCTCGAGCCACAACTACTGAGCCCGTGAGCCACAACTACTGAGCCCGCATGTCACAGCTACTGAAGCCTGCGTGCCTAGAGCCCGTGCTCTGCAACAAGAGAAGCCACTGCAATGAGCAGCCTGTGCACCGCAACGAAGAGTAGCCCCTGCTCGCCGCAACTAGAGAAAGCCCACACGCAGCAACGAAGACCCAATGCAGCCAAAAATAAATAAATAAATTTATAAAAAAAAAAAGGAAGCAAACATGGTATACTTTATATCTGGGTTCAAGAGAAAATTCTCTGAAGACCACCTGTTTCTTAAGTCCTAGTTCTACCATTAGTTAATAATATAAACTTGGGTTAGTCATTTTGCAGCTCTCTCATATACAAAAATCAGGGCTCTGAATGAGAAAGTAGCATGGATTGCTTTCAGTTGTGGAATGCTACAATCTTGTTTCTGAAATTTATTTTTAGCCCACCTAAAATGCAGTGACATAAGCTTATAGAATTTTCTTCCCTACATTATGGCCAAAAACTTCATAACAACATGCCAAAAGTTTAATACATGCTTGTAACTGTTTAATTGTTTCTTTTAAGAGAGAAAATAGAGTCTATGATAAGAGTTGAAATTATTTTCCTCTCAGGCTCTATGTGAATAAGAATTAAGTTATTCAGTATCCCAGGTTCTCAATGTGCTGACATATCTCAAGGGAGAGCCTGGACATTTTAATTGCCTCTGTTACACAAAGCCTGCTCAGCTTGTATTGTCAGAAAGTGCTACTGTGGTTTTCCCCAAATGTTTTTGAGGCCCCAGGGTTTCCCTATACAAGTACTGAGGAAGCTTAAGCACTAAGACTGGGTTTATGTCAAAAATCATATTTTCTCCCCTATACATGCCCAGCTCTAAGAATGAGCTTTTGTAAATGTTTATTTGTCCCTTTTTGAAAAACCCTAAAAACTGGGAATTCAGTAATGTATTAAAATTGTATTCCACAAAACAAAGTGTTTTTCCCTAAAGTCTCCAGATTTCTCATATGCCACGTTTTTCAACCTTATTATTCTTAATATGTGCTTTTCACTTTCTGAATGTTTCCTCTGGTAAGACATGGCATTTTGCCCTTGAAAAGTGAGTGCAAGTCACTATATTTTCCTTCTTAGCCATCTCATGAGACAGGCTGTGAAATGCCAAGAATAATGTAAACTATACAGGAAAATACCATGACGTACTACACCTAGAAATATCTCAGCTTAATAGGTGTTGTGCCATTAACGGTGAATTTTATGGAGGTAAGGAGGTAAATCTGTCATGTAGACAAAGATTTACAATAATACCCACTTCAGTGGATGATTTTCATCACAGTTAGTACCGTCAGGCAACTTGCATGTTTTTCTGATTCTCTTATGGTATGAAGGCCTCCTCGTATTAATCCAAGGTTGGTATCTTGACCTTCCTGGAGTCAATGCTGATGATGTAGTTTGCCATTCTTCCTTTCCATTATCAGTGACATGATTTTAGTCAGTGGGGTGGAGTTTTAGCTAAATAAAATTGATTGAAAACACTGGTGGGAACGATGTAATTGATAATAATTTTCTACAAATAATGCTTTTTATTGTCACTAGAGTGTTAATATATATATTTTTATAACTCATATATAGACATAGACTTCATTTTCAAAAGATACACACCATATATTAATGTGAAGTCACTGGAAGGCAACCCGTCTTATTCAGTAAGCTAGTCACAGATTTGGAGGATACCATTGCATTAGGGAAAGAAAAACAACTAAAAACAAGTGTTCTAGTCTTATTTTTAATGAAGTAAAAAATAATTTTAACAGAGGAAGTACATGTAACCTTTCTTAGCTCTTTTATTTACAAATTTGGATTTTTAACTCAATATGCTAGATAAACATATGATTATTTTTTAAACCCGTAGTCCACTCATCTCTTTCTATGTACTTGGATACCAAAAAAGATATGAGATAATCATATGAGATATGAGTATAACTTGTATTTATATATTTATAAAACATATAAAACATATAAAACATATATGTTAAAATATCTTAAGAGGGATTTCCAGGCCATTGTCTACCTTGGAGTCCTAACTTCGTGAGTTTACAAGTTACTCATTAGATAATGTACAAAAGTTTAAAGTAAAACTACACAGATGTATTCAATATGCATATGTGTATTCTAGAATACATATAATGTAGAAGTGAAATAGCGAATGGACAGTGTTAGCCACGGCTGCTATCATTAGGGCTAGATGCTGACAGTAGGGCACAAGCCTTACCAGGGTCGGAGTTCTGAAGATTGCTGGTTGACTGGTATTCTCCCAAGGGTAAAAACACAAGTGACCCTCTTCCTAGCAAAAAGCTATACACAAGAGTCTATAGTAAATTGAAGTAAAGGCAAAAATGAAGTAAAGCCAAAACTGCAGAGAGGAATGTCCCCAGATTATTTTCATTTTCCTTCCATTAAAGCTACAATGCCTTCTTTATATGTAGGGCAGTTTCCTAGTAAATAAAGAAGGTGAGCAAACTACAGAGGGATGCTGGAGAACATCCCTGAGTCCTAACAGAGACCAGTAGAGGCACAATAGGACTTTGAGCAAGGAGGCAGGTGCTGGAAGGTGCAAACCAGAAGACCACTGCCCTCTTCAGCCAGGATACAAAGGCATGAAGAGGAAGACTGTCAGCCCCCTATACCAGTTTCTACCCACATGCATTATTTTTTTTAAACTAAATTTATTTATGCTTTACAAGATGTGATATAGTGGGAATAAAACATACTCCCTGTACAAGATACTGGATAACATTCTCAACAGAGGGAAGTTGGTTGAAATTTCTCAGATAGTAATACCATAAACTAAACAAATTGAGCTCAATTTGTTCAAAAATCTGGTGGCTGTATAACAGCATAAAGGGTACAATATTTTCAAAGATTTTGGTAGTGTGTTTTAAAATATTTGAGATCTTATTTAATTTTTAGTTATTGAGCTTTACTAAACCTAATTACAAGCTTTTCACAGAAAATGACACATTGTTACTAAAGAAGACATGGTATTAACATATGTAGTTAGCATCTTAAACTTCAATGTTCACCTATTCAGTCCAACCCACAGAGGAAAACATGTTGTTCATGCTTACATGTATGTTTTAGGCAATAGCATTTCTACGCATTTGAGGATTTGGCCATGAGCATTTTGGTCCTGGTGCCTGTCATACAACAATTTGTTTGGGGAGATTTAGGATGAACAGTAATGAGAAGGTATAATATGACAAATTCCACTTATTAGTCATCTTGATAATTTAGATTTACAATAAAAACCATTTACTCTTTCTTTGTTCTGTATGTATAACTTCCATGTTAAGCACTAATTATTTAAATTTTTATATATCCAATGAAGAAAAAGAGTAAATATTCATGACATATCTGTATACATTTTCTTTCATATTTAAATAGAAAGAAAAGTAGTATAAAAAGGACACAAATATGTTGTGTATCTATTGTCCAGAACAAGCGCCAAGAGAAAAGGATTTCATATTTAAATTAGAGTACAAAATGCAGCTTGTTATACCTTCTTTTAGAAATTCACAATACTATATTTGCATTTTAAAGTTTCTGAAAATTTATGCTGTAAAGAAAACTGTTTCACTAAGTCTAACCCAGAACATTGCCAATTCGTTCAACCATAAAGCTCTTCTTTCGGCTGGAGCTTCAAGACGGCAGAAGAGTAAGATGTGGAGATCACCTTCCTCCCCACAAATACATCAGAAATCCATCCACATGAGGAACAACTCCTACAGAACACCTACTGAACGCTGGCAGAAGACCTCAGACTTTCCCAAAGGCAAGAAACTCCCCACGTACCTGGGTAGGACGGGACCTGCACCTCTGGGAGAGAGCTGTGAAGGAGGAAAGGTTTCCAGACACTAGGAAGCCCCTTCGCGGGCGGAGACTGCGGGCGGCGGCAGAGGGGGGAAGCTTCGAAGCCACGGAGGAGAGCACAGCAACAGGGGTGCGGAGGGCAAAGCGGGGAGATTCCCAAACAGAGGATCCGTGCCAACCAGCACTCACCAGCCTGAGAGTCTTGTCTGCCGGGGCAGGCAGGGCTGGGAGCTGAGGCTCGGGCTTCGGAGGTCAGATCACAGGGAGAGGACTGGGGTTGGCTGCATGAACACAGCCTGAAAGGGGCTAGTGTGTCACAGCTAGCCGGGAGGGAGTCCAGGAAAAAGTGTGGAGCTGCCGAAGAGGCAAGAGACTTTTTCTTGCCTCTTTGTTTCCTGGTGCGCGAGGAGAGGGGATTCAGTGTGCTGCTTAAAGGAGCTCTGGAGACAGGTACGAGCCACGGCGATCAGCGCGGACTCCAGAGACGGGCATGGGACGCTAAGGCTGCTGCTGAAGCCACAAAGAAGCCTGTGTGGGAGCACAGGTCACTCTCTACACCTCCCCTCCTGGGAGCCTGTGCAGCCCACCACTACCAGGGTCACGTGATCCAGGGACAACTTCCCCGGGAGAACGAACGGCGCGCCTCAGGCTGGTGTAACGTCATGCCGGCCTCTGCCACCGCAGGCTCGCCCTGCATCCGTACCCTTCCCTCCCGCGGTCTGAGTGAGCCAGAGCCCCCGAATCAGCTGCTCCTTTAACCCTGTCCTGTCTGAGCGAAGAACAGACGCGCTCAGGCGACCTACACACAGAGGCGGGGCCAAATCCAAAGTTGAACCCCGGGAGCTGTGCAAACAAAGAAGAGAAAGGGAAATCTCTCCCAGCAGCCTGAGGAGCACCGGATTAAATCTCCACAATCAACTTGATGTACCCTGCATCTGTTGAATACGTGAATAGACAACGAATCATCTCAAATTGAGGAGGTGGACTTTGGGAGCAACGATACATATATTTTTTTCCCTTTTCCTCTTTTTGTGAGTGTGTATGTTCCTGTGTGTGATTTTGTCTGTATAGCTTTGCTTTTATCATTTGTCCCAGGGTTCTGTCTGTCCGGGTTATTTTTGTGTTTTTTTTTTTTTTATTACTTAAAAAATTCTTTCTACTTAATAATATTTATTTTATTTTAATAACGTTATTTTATTTTATTTTATCTTCCTCTTTCGTTCTTTCTTTTATTTCTCCCTTTTATTCTGAGCCGTGTGGAGGACAGTCTCTTGGTGCTCCAGCCAGGCATCAGGGCTGTGCCTCTGAGGTGGGAGAGACAAGTTCACAGCACTGGTCCACAAGAGACCTCCCAGATCCACGTAATATCAAATGGTGAAAATCTCCCAGAGATCTCCATCTCAACGCCAAAACCCAGCTCCACTCAACGACCAGCAAGCTACACTGCAGGACACCCTATGCCAAACAACTAGCAAGACAGGAACACAACCCCATCCATTAGCAGAGAGGATGCCTAAAATAATAAGGCCACAGACATCCCAAAACACACCACCACACGTGGACCTGCCCACCAGAAAGACAAGATCCAGCCTCATCCACCAGAACACAGGCACTAGTCCCCTCCACCAGGAAGCCTACACAACCCACTGAACCAAACTTAGCCACTGGGAACAGACACTAAAACAATGGAAACTACGAACCTGCAACCTGTGAAAAGGAGACCCCAAACACAGTAAGTTAAGCAAAATGAGAAGACAGAGAAACACACAGCAGATGAAGGAGCAAGGCAAAAACCCACCAAACCTAACAAATGAAGAGGAAATAGACAGTCTACCTAAAAAAGAATTCAGACTAATGATAGTAAAGATGATCCAAAATCTTGGCAATACAATAGAGAAAATACAAGAAACGTTTAACAAGGAACTAGAAGAACTAAAGAGCAAACAAACAGAGATGAACAACACAATAAATGAAATTAAAAATTCTCTACAAGGGATCAATAGCAGAATAACTGAGGCAGAAGAACAGAGAAGTGACCAGGAATATAAAACAGTGGAAATAACTACTGCAGAGCAGAATAAAGAAAAAGAATGAAAGGAATTGAGGACAGTATCAGAGATCTCTGGGACATTAAATGTACCAACATTCGAATTATAGGGGTCCCAGAAGAAGAAGGTTTAAAGAAAGGGACTGAGAAAATATTTGAAGAGATTATAGTTGAAAACTTCCCTAATATGGGAAAGGAAATAGTTAATCAAGTCCAGGAAGCAAAGAGAGTCCCATACAGGATAAATCGAAGGAGAAACACGCCAAGACACATATTAACCAAACTGTCAAAAATTAAATACAAAGAACAAATATTAAAAGCAGCAAGGGAAAAACAACAAGTAACATAAAAGGGAATCCCCATAAGGTTAACAGCTGACCTTTGAGCACAAACTCTGCAAGCCAGAAAGGAGTGGCAGGACATATTTAAAATGATGAAAGAGAAAAACCTACAATCAAGATTACTCTAGCCAGCAATTATCTCATTCATATTTGACGGAGAAATTAAAAGTTTTACAGACAAGCAAAAGCTAAGAGAATTCAGCACCACCAAACCAGCTTTACAACAAATGCTAAAGGAATTTCTCTAGGCAGGAAACACAAGAGGAGGAAAAGACCTACGATAATAAACCCAAAACAATTAAGAAAATAGTAATAGGAACATACATATCGATAATTACCTTAAATGTAAAAGGATTAAATGCTCCAACCAAAACACATAGACTGGCTGAATGGATACAAAAACAAGACCCATATATATGCTGTCTACAAGAGACCCACTTCAGACCTAGGGACACATGCAGACTGAAAGTGAGGGAATGGAAAAAGATATTCCATGAAATGGAAATCAGAAGAAAAGCTGGAGTAGCAATTCTTATATCAGACAAAACAGAGTTTAAAACAAACACTATTATAAGGGACAAAGAAGGACACTACATAATGATCAAGGGATCAATCCAAGAAGAAGATATAACAATTGTAAATATTTATGCATGCAACATAGAAGCACCTCAATACATAAGGCAAATACTAACAGCCATAAAAGGGGAAATCGACAGTAACACATTCATAGTAGGGGACTATAACACCCTACTTTCACCAAAGGACAGATCATCCAAAATGAAAATAAATAAGGAAACACAAGCTTTAAATGATACATTAAACAAGATGGACTTAATTGATATTTATAGGACATTCCATCCAAAAACAAACATATTCAGAATATTCAGAAACATTCATTCAGAATATGTATTCTGCTGTTTTTGGATGGACTGTCCTATAAATATCAATGTATTCTTAAGTGCTCATTGAACATTCTACAGGATAATATCTTGTGTCACAAATCAAGCCTTAGTAAGTTTAAGAAAATTGAAATTATATCAAGTATCTTTTCTGACCACAATGCTATGAGACTAGATATCAATTACAGGAAAAAATCTGTAAGAAATACAAACACATGGAGGCTAAACAACACACTACTTAATAACCAAGAGAACACTGAAGAAATCAAAGAGGAAATCAATACCTAAAAACAAATGACAATGAAAACACAATGATCCAAAACCTATGGGATACAACAAAAGCAGTTCTAAGAGGGAAGTTTATAGCAATACAATCCTAACTTAAGAAACAAGAAACATCTCAAATAAACAACCTAACTTACACCTAAAGCAATTACAGAAAGAAGAACAAAAAAAAAAACCCCAAAGTTAGCAGAAGGAAAGAAATCATAAAGATCAGATCAGAAATAAATAAAAAAGAAATGAAGGAAACAATAACACAGTTCAATAAAACTAAAAACTGGTTCTTTGAGAAGATAAACAAAATTGATAAACCATTAGCCAAACTTACCAAGAAAAAAAGGGAGAACACTCAAATCATTAGAATTAGAAATGAAAAAGGAGAAGTAACAACTGACACTGCAGATATACAAAGGAACATGAGAGATTACTACAAGCAACTATATGTCAATAAAATGGACAACCTGGAAGAAATGGACAAATTCTTAGAAATGCACAACCAACAGAGACTGAACCAGGAAGAAATAGAAAATATGAAAAGACCAATCACAAGCACTGAAATTGAAACTGTGATTAAAAATCTTCCAACAGGGCTTCCCAGGTGGCGCAGTGGTTGAGAGTCTGCCTGCCGATGCAGGGGACACAGGTTTGCCCCAGTCCGGGAAGATCCCACATGCTGAGAAGCGGCTAAGCCCAAGAGCCATGGCCGCTGAGCCTGCACGTTCGGAGTGGGTGCTCCACAACGGGAGAGGGCGCAGAGTGAGAGGCCCGCGTACCGCAAAAAAAAAAAAAAAAAACCTTCCAACAAACAAAATCCAGGACCAGATGGCTTCACAGGCGAATTCTATCAAACATTTAGAGAAGAGCTAACACCTATCCTTCTCAAACACTTCCAAAATATAGCAGAGGGAGGAACACTCCCAAATGCATTCTACGAGGTCACCATCACTCTGATACCAAAAGCAGACAAAGGTGTCACGAAGAAAGAAAACTACAAGCAATATCACTGATGATCATAGATGCAAAAATCCTCAAAAAAATACTAGCAAACAGAATCCAACAGCACATTAAAAGGATCATATACTGTGATCTACGGGGGTCTAACCCAGGTATGCAAGGATTCTTCAATATATGCAAATCAATCAACATGATACACCATATTAAAAAATCGAAGGAGAAAAACCATATGATCATCTCAATAGATGCAGAGAAAGCTTTCGACAAAATTCAACACCCATTTATGATAAAAACTCTCCAGAAAGTAGGCATATAGGGAACTTTCCTCAACATAATAAAGGCCATATATGACAAACCCACAGCCAACATCGTCCTCAATGGTGAAAAACTGAAACCATTTCCACTAAGATCAGGAATAAGACAAGGTTGCCCACTCTCACCACTCTTATTCAACATAGTTTTCGACGTTTTAGCCACAGCAATCAGAGAAGAAACAGAAATAAAAGGAAGCCAATTTGGAAAAGAAGAAGTAAAGCTGTCACTGTTTGCAGATGACATGACACTATACATACAGAATCCTAAGGATGCTACCAGAAAACTACTAGAGCTAATCAATGAATTTGGTAAAGTAGCAGGATACAAAATTAATGCACAGAAGTCTCTGGCATTCCTATACACTAATGATGAAAAATCTGAAAGTGAAATCAAGAAAACACTCCCATTTACCACTGCAACATAAAGAATAAAATATCTAGGAAAAAACCTACCTAAGGAGACAAAAGACCTTTACGCAGAAAATTATAAGACACTGATGAAAGAAATTAAAGATGATAAAAATAGATGGACAGATTTCTTGGATTGTTCTTGGATGTTCTTGGATTGGAAGAATTAACATTGTGGAAATAAGTCTACTACCCAAAGCAATCTTCCGATTCAATGCAATCTCTATCAAACTACCAGTGGCATTTTTCACAGAACTAGAACAAAAAGTTTCACAATTTGTATGGAAACACAAAAGACCCCGAAAAGCCAAAGCAATCTTGAGAAAGAAAAATGCAGCTGGAGTAATCAGGCTCCCTGACTTCAGACTATGCTACAAAGCTACAGTAATCACGTCAGTATGGTACTGGCACAAAAACAGAAATATAGATCAATGGAACAGGATAGAAAGTCCAGAGATAAACCCACGCACATATGGTCATCTTATCTTTTATAAAGTAGGCAAGAATATACAGTGGAGAAAAGACAGCCTCTTCAATAAGTGGTACTGGGAAAACTGGACAGGTACATGTAAAAGTAAGAGATTAGAACACTCTCTAACATCATACACAAAAATAAGCTTGGGCTTCCCTGGTGGTGCAGTGGTTGAGAGTCCGCCTGCCGATGCAGGGGACACGGGTTCATGCCCCGGGCCGGGAGGATCCCACATGCCACGGAGTGGCTGGGCCCGTGCGCCATGGCCGCTGAGCCTGCGCGTCCAGAGCCTGCTGCTCCGCAACTGAAGAGGCCACAACAGTGAGGGGCCCACGTACAGCAAAAAACAAACAAACAAATAAAAAAAGCTCAAAATTGATTAAAGACCTAAATGTAAAGCCAGAAACTATCAAACTCTTAGAGGAAAACATAGGCAGAACACTTTATGACATAAATCACAGCAAGATCCTTTTTGACCCACCTCCTAGAGAAATGGAAATAAAAACAAAAACAAACAAATGGGACCTAATGAAACTTCAAAGCTTTTGCACAGCAAAGGAAACCATAAACAAGACCAAAAGACAACACTCAGAATGGGAAAAAATATTTGCAAATGAGGCAACTGACAAAGGATTAATATCCAAAATTTATAAGCAGCTCATGCAGCTTAATAACAAAAAAACAAACAACCCAATCCAAAAATGGGCAGAAAACCTAAATAGATATTTCTCCAAAGAAGATATACAGACTGCCAACAAACACATGAAAGAATACTCAACATCACTAATCATTAGAGAAATGCAAATCAAAACTACAATGAGATATCATCTCACACCGGTCAGAATGGCCATCATCAAAACATCTAGAAACAATAAAGGCTGGAGAGGGTGTGGAGAAAAGGAAACCCTCTTGCACTGTTGGTGGGAATGTGAATTGATACAGCCACTGTGGAGAACAGTATGGAGGTTTCTTAAAAAACTACAAATAGAACTACCATATGACCCAGCAATCCCACTACTGGGCATATACCCTGAGAAAACCATCATTCAAAAAGAGTCATGTACCAAAATATTCATTGCAGCTCTATTTACAATAGCCCAGATATGGAAACAACCTAAGTGTCCATCATCGGATGAATGGATAAAGAAGATGTGTCACATATACACAATGGAATATTACTGAGCCATAAAAAGAAACAAAATTGAGCTATTTGTAATGAGGTGGATAGACCTAGAGTCTGTCATACAGAGTGAAGTATGTCAGAAAGAGAGAGACAAATACCATATGCTAACACATATATATGGAATTTAAGAAAAAAAAATGTCATGAAGAACCTAGGGGTAAGACAGGAATAAAGACACAGACCTACTAGAGAATGGACTTGAGGATATGGGGAGGGGGAAGGGTGCGCTGTGACAAAGTGAGAGAGAGGCATGGACATATATACACTACCAAGCGTAAGGCAGATAGCTAGTGGGAAGCAGCCGCATAGCACAGGGAGATCAGCTCGGTGCTTTGTGACCGCCTGGAGGGGTGGGATAGGGAGGATGGGAGGGAGGGAGACGCAAACGGGAAGAGATATGGGAACATATGTATATATATAACTGATTCATTTTGTTGTGAAGCAGAAACTAACACCATTGTAAAGCAATTATACTCCAATAAAGATGTTTAAAAAAAAAAGAATAAGAAAATAATAAAATAAAGATACAAAGAAAAAAAAATGGGCAGAAGACCTAAATAGACATTTCTCCAAAGAAGATATACAGATTGCCAACAAACACATGAAAGAATGCTCAACATCATTAATCATTAGAGAAATGACAAATCAAAACTACAATGAAGTATCATCTCACACTGGTCAGAATGGCCATCATCAAAAAATGTACAAACAATAAATGCTGGAGAGGGTGTGGAGAAAAGGATACACTCTTGCACTGCTGGTGGGAATGTGTATTGGTACAGGCACTATGGAGAACAGCATGGAGGTTCCTTAAAAAACTACAAATAGAACTACCATACGACCCAGCAATCCCACTACTGGGCATATACCCTGAGAAAACCATAATTCAAAAAGAGTCATGTACCAAAATGTTCATTGCAGCTCTATTTACAATAGCCAGTTCATGGAAGCAACCTAAGTGTCCTTCAACAGATGAATGGATAAAGAAGATGTGGCACATATATACAATGGAATATTACTCAGCCATAAAAAGGAACAAAACTGAGTTATTTGTAGTGAGGTGGATGGACCTAGAGACTGTCATACAGAGTGAAGTAAGTCAGAAAGAGAAAAACAAATACTGTATATTAACACATATATATGGAATCTAAAAAAAAAAGAAAATGGTCAGAAGAACCTGGGGGCAAGACGGGAATAAAGATGCAGACCTACCAGAGAATGGACTTGAGGATATGGAGAGTGGGAAGGGTAAGCTGGGACAAAGTGAGAGAGTGGTATGAACATATATACACTACCAAACCTAAAATAGCTAGCTAGTGGGAATCAGCCGCATAGCACAGGGAGATCAGCTCGCTGCTTTGTGACCACCTAGAGGAGTGGGATAGGGAGAGTATGAGGGAGGGAGATGCAAGAGGGAAGAGATATGTGGACATCTGTATATGTATAGCTGATTCACTTTGTTATAAAGCAGAAACTGACACACCATTGTAAAGTAATTATACTCTAATAAAAATGTTAATAAAAAAGCTTTCTTTTCAAACGTATTATGAATACATTTTGGAATCCTACTTTAATTAATGTCATTTAAAATCTTGAAATACATATGGGCCTCTAGAGACTGCTTAACAGAAAGAATACTTGTAGGTAGTTTAAACATATAAAACACAATCCTAAATATTTTGTTGAACCTATTGCTTCAATTGAAAGATTTCTCTTCAGACTCAGGATGCTCATATAAACCCTTACTTCACTTCTGAATAATCCAAAGAACCACTGTTAAAGCAAAAATTTCACAGACATAAATAAATGAAAAATGGAAAAAGGAACCACACTGTATAAACCTTTCCTTGATCACTGTTCTTTCAAACCATCAACTTATCTAAAGCAGGAAATAACACTGCATAATTAGCAAGGCCACCAGAGCATTTTGCTTACTGCCAATAATACCATTTCCAGTTATAAGCGGAAAACCTCTAATCACTATTCGTATTTCTGCATCCCAACACACCCACAAGATCCCATTTTTATATTAAGGAACCAATACAGTCTCCTAATAACAACATATAGAAAATACAATATTTTTACCAAAATTTAATTTTGAATGATTTTAACCACAAAAACCTCAAATTTTAAATAGACTAATAATTAATAGTATCCTTAAAGTGTAACTCTAAGGAGTTCAGGTATTGGTCTCTTCAGGTACAAAGGAAATGTATTGTCAGTGAACCCAACCATGAATGACATGGGCACCTGTGTTTCATTTCATAAAAACAGGTGGCTAGTTCTAGGGCTCTGGCTAAGGCTTCACTTATCATTTTCCTTCATACTTCATTTCTTTTAGATTTTTATTCAATTATCAACTTATCAGAGACATCTCTGACTACTTTGTATGAGCAAATGTTATTCTCACACACTGCCACCATTCCCAACATGCTCTTTGTCCTTTAATGTTTTATTTTCTTCAAAAACATTTTATAAACATCTAACATATTACATTTATTTTATTTGTGTATTAGCATTTCTCTCGCTAGAATGTAAGCACCATCCCAACAGGAATGTGTTTTTGTCTTGTGCTGAATCGTTAGTGCCTCGATGCCTAGCATATAGTAGATAAACATTTGATAGTTGAACAAAAAAATTAGTAAGTGCAGGAATTTTTCTAACTGAAAAATCACCCTTATAGATTCATGAATGAAAACGGCAAAAGGTGTTGCCAAAGCCTGTACTCCCACTGACCTAATGAAAACCAAAACCTCTCCAGATGTGGTTATTCCTCCATATATGCATGTTTCAACCCTTGTATAACATTTCTTTATGCTACTTCTTTTTCCTCCAGTGATGGGATATGCCCCTAGTGGTTTATAAACCTTTTACTGTTTCCACACTCTTTCAGGAAGGTATAACTGAGCTATAATATTTTAAAGTCCTTCTTAAATTGGTCTTCTTCCTTTTACATATGTAAGCCTGTTTCTGGATCTCTTTTTCCTTTTACTGTAATTTATGGTCCAGATCTTTTAACATATTTCTCTAGATTTTCCCTGTGGGGATAGTAAAATAGGTAAAGTGAGTGAGTTCTAGGTCTGCTACAATAATTTATTATTTGAACAAATCTTGTCTATCTTCACCTCCCTAAGCATAACAGTGGTTAACTGCATGGACCCTGGAGCCAGACCACCTAGAATCCAATTCCAGCTCTACAATTTACTAACTGCATTGCCTTGGATAAGTTACTTAACCTCCCTGTACCTCAACTTCCACAGCTATAAAATAGAAATGATAATAGCACATCTGTCATATAGGATTATTTTAATGATTAAATGACAATATTTACAAAATGTTTGGTATAACACCTCACACATAGTAGGAACTCTGTAACAGTTAGCTATTTCTATTATAATCCCATGCAGGAGGTATTCTACCAGAAGAACATCTTAACCAGGCTTGGGCTCAATCTACTTTGGTCCCACCATGCTCCCATTTGATAGCTCTCTTCCCTCCCTTAGAACATTGATTCTCAGATGTATGCCTTGGATCAACAGCATCAGTTTTGCCTGGAACTTATTAGAAATGCAAGATCTTAGGCTCCACCCCAGGCCTACTGATCAAAAACTCTACTGTGGGGTCGATCTTTATTGCAGCACTATTTACAACAGCCAGGACATGGAAGCAACCTAAATGTCCATTGGCAGAGGAATGGATAAAGAAGATGTGGTGCATATATACAATGGAATATTACTTAGCCATAAAAAAGAATGAAATAATGCCATTTTCAGAGACATGGATGGACCTAGAGTTTGTCATACAGAGTGAATTAAGTCAGAAAGACAAATCTTGTATAATATCGCTTATATGTGGAATCTAGAAAAATGGTACAGGTGAACTTATTTGCAAAGCAGAAACAGAGTCACAGATGTGAAAAACAAACTTATGGTTACCAAGGGGAGAAGAGGGTGTGAAATGAATTGGGAGATTGGGTTTGATATATATACACTACTGTATATAAAATAGATAACTAATGAGAACCTATTATATAGCACAGGGAACTCTGCTCAATGCTTTGTGGTGACCTAAATGAGAAGGAAATCAAAAACAGAGTGGAAAAAATATATATATATACACACACACACATATATATACATATATATATATATATATAACTGATTCACTTTGCTGTAAAGAAGAAACTAACACAACATTGTGAAGCAACTATACTCCAATAAAAGTTTTAAAAAAATCAAAAACAACTCAGGTGCGGTGAATCCATCTGTTTTAACTAGACTTCCATGTGATTCTGATAAAAGCTCAGGTTTTAGAACCATAGATTCCTAATAATTTTTAATAATTATGTTCTCTCCATAAACAGGCAGTAACCCTGTAACTTTATCACCTTGAAAATTATGCATTATTTTTCTCTAATGCTTATCTTCTGATCTTTCGCTTTCAAATCTGTTCAAATTCTCTGACACGGCTTGGTATGGCCATTACACCCTTCTATGAGGTAGTTCCCCAAGTACTCATTCTGACCCTTGGGTCCCACTTTAGAGACTATGATTTAAGTGGTTGGAGTGTGCCTTGGACATTGAGATTTTTAAAACAGGGTTTCTAATATGTAACCAAGGTTGAGCACATTGATCTATACTCATTTTTGCACAAGTGATTCTGAAATTCCTTTGTCTGGATCTTAATATGAGAACAGTGTTTCCCAACATTTCCTGGTAATTTAAATTATTTGGTCCTTGACAAAAATACAAATTCCATGGCCCCATCCCAGTCCTAGTAAATCAGATTCTCCAAGAAAGCCCAGGAAGTGGTATCTTTTAAACAAGTACCCTGGGTGATTCTTCTTATTATGGAAACTTAAGAAAGAGTGATACATCATAAATAAGTAAATATGTATGACTCTTGCTATTTTTAAATAAGGAACAAGAATACTGTCTAGATCAGTGCACTGAAACCTAGTTTTTACATTTTATTATCTCTATACTCATTAATTATAATGTCACAAATCAAATGATTATTCTATTTAAGTTCCCAAGGGAAGAAAGTATGTGATTTGGATTTATGTTTTAGAAAGAAAATGAAACTTCAGAGCAGTTTTCAGCAAGAATGAAACCTAAATTCCTTGCTAACTTTGAAAGGTTAACCTTGCTTGCTCAACTGGGAAGGATGACCAAGTTCACCATCCCATACATAAAACCTCCCACTACTACCCTGAAAAAATTTTTAAATTAAAATGAGCATTTATTTTCAATGAAATAAAACTTCATTTAGAGATTATAACCTTACTGGTGATATGATAATTAAATACCAATTAATTATTAGAAAATTAGCATTTGTGAGGTTAAATATTTGGCAAGAAAGATCACAAAATCCAAATTAAAACACCAAGAAATTTAATTTGTCAAAATTACCATGAAACTCTCACAGTATCTCTTTGGAATTAATGAGACAGAACTCAGTGGGGTAGTGACATTACAGGGTAACTTTATGTATTTCTAATGCAATAAATGTGCTTTTATCAATTAAATACACAGCTTTAGTATTTAGCTTGTAATGGTTATATTGCTAAGTGACAAGAAGTACATTCATTAGGTTATGTGGTTTATTATCATAAAATTTATTCTGCTTTATAGATGCTTAAAATAGCTGAGTTCATTTCACCAGATTTAGGACTCATTCAGAGAAGATACCTTCTATGTTTTGCTTGAAAATTTAATCTTAATTGAGATCATTTGACTCAGGCAAAATGCATCTGTAGCCAGGTTTAACAATCATGGGTATCTAAATAATATCTGATATTTTCCTGTGAATTATTCAACAACTATGCGTTAATCTGTACAAATTTCAAAATAGGGAGGGCTCAGAAACTATCTGTTCCAGACATCAAACACTAAAGATTAATGAACAGACTATAATAATAATTCAAAACTGCTTTGTTCAAAATGAAAAATATAAATGAATGACATAGATAAGATATTTATAACCAAAGGAGGAGCAGGACAGGTTACCACTTTTTCATACTGGGCTGAAGGGCCCCTGGAATCATGGTGAAATCTGCCCTGCTTACCTTCATAGCCAGTTCTACCCTCAGCTTGTTCCTACCAAAATGATTCAAGCCTTCTACCACCATCTTCCAACCTAACGCCCAAACTGTTGTTGCCCACCCTTCCATCCCCAAGCATTCCTCTTCTGTGACCTATTCTCCTTTCTTTCTTCAGGGTGACAGCTAATCTAATTAACTAAGTAGCTATAATTAAATCCAATGTATTTGCTAAGGCAATGCTTCTCACACTCTAATATGTATGTGGATCACCTGGGGATCTCGTCAAAATGGAATTCATTAAGCGGGATGAGACCTGTGATTTTGCAGTCCTATCATGCTTCCAGGATCCTGCTAATCCAAAGATCACATTTTGAGCTGCCTAGTCCAAAAATTCGGTGGCTCAGAAAAATGAAGATTGCTTGGCTTAATTGCAGACCTACTGAATCTGAATCTCTATGGAATGAGCCCAGGAATCTGCAGTTTTAATAATCTCTCCCATGTGACTCCTGTACAGCTCAAAGGCTAAGTTACAGGGTCATCTCCAATCCCATTCCCAGGTCTTCCATGTCATAGCTATGTGTCTTTTGAGGGTTGCTCTTTACAGATTCTGCACTAATCCAAAAATGCAAATCAAATAGTGGAGGCAGAAGACAAAATGACAGGTTAGGTGAAAAATCGTTTTGGAAGAGTAGGACACTCAAATCATCCATGAAGCTATGTATTCATTCTAAACAACAAAGCTGCCCTTTTATTTCCTCTGATGTAGACACCTTGGAGATTACATAAAATTTCTTGTAAATAAAGTTCTTTTGTGCTACTAGCAATAGTGCGAGTGCTTGCCAGAGCATGTGAGTCTCTGAGTTATCTCACTTGGCTAGCTCCAGCTTGCCAATTTTCTCTTATTGACATTGCTTCCAATTGCCATTACTTGGCACCACATGGTGGGTGTTAAGTCATCGCCAGTAATTGCATGCTTCAGTAGAAGCTTAGATCCTGCATGCTCAGGAGAGTTTAAAGCTGTCATGAAAATGTAAAAATAGAGACTCAAGCATGTGGACTCTCAAAAGATCTACATGCAGCTTCAAGCAGCAACATTTCAATCAAAGTGAACACGCTCCAAATTGAGCAGCTTTCTCCTAAAAATGTAAAGATTAAATGTATCCAGGTTAGTATTTTATGGAAACTTCACCCTCCCCCAAAAAACCATAAATAAAATGACTTCCTGAAAGTACAACTGTTGAAAGTAGCCCACAAACATATAAAGATAGACCTCATGTAGCATTTACCCTCCATTAATACTGCCTCCCTTCTTCCCAAAGGGAAGTCACTGACTAATATCAACCTGATTCACATGCTGGGCCTAGAAGTTTACTTCTGTGCAGATAGGTATGTTGAACATATTGAGATAGTTCTGAGACGAAGTGATATTCTGAGTAACATTTCTTTCAGACATTACTTTGTGTTCTAATGAGCTCGATTTTAAGCATGGTGTGTTTTGTTGCTCAAAGCAGAATCTGGAAGTAAGTCAAGACTTCACAAATCCTGTACAGAGGTGTGCAATTTAAAACTTTGACATTTTCAGAAACGTGTAAGGATTCAAGTCAAATTTAACTTATTCTAAATCACTCTGCCTGACCCTAGGGAAAATCAAATAAAGGAAGAATTCTTTGACATCGGGGAAAAGAAATAGTTATTGCTATATCTACATGAAGGCATATATAGCAAAGATAAAAGGAAAGGAGAAAAGGGCAAAAAGCTTAAAAAAGAAAAATGAATCTAACTAAATAGAATTCTAGTAAATTAAAAAGTTGAGCACTAAATTTTCTTAATGTACTTGACCCTAACAAAATAGCTCTTTACTTCTACCCCTTATTTTAGCTCTGTACTTCATTTTTTAAATGGAATGCTTTCTTTTAAGTATGTTAATAAATGAAAATTTAATTCTGCTTTCACAGAAACAAAAATAGTAAATAATATTAGTTGTAAGATGCAAAATTAGGCACTGTGGAGATGAAATTATAAACAAGAAATTATACTTTCAATACTACGGCAATCTAATGCCTGGGAAGTGGGGAGAGGGTTAGATAGCCCTACAAACATCTGTATTAACAACCAGGTATAAGTGATGTAAGAGGGTAGAAAATGTTAATGTGGTTCAAAATAGTGACATCACAGGGTTCGAAAATCAAGGACTGCTTCATGCAGTAGATGCTTTATGACTGGGACCCCGATGCTTGTGTAAGATTTTAGAAGGATTAATTTAAAAATTAAGATTTAGCAAAAACTACAACAAAAAATAAAGGTTGGAAAGCATAGAATGTGTCTGGCTGAATTATGTGGGTTTGGCTTCCTTTTGGGTTCATATAAGAAAGAAGTGGATGGGCTTCCCTGGTGGTGCAGTGGTTGAGAGTCTGCGTCCCGATGCAGGGAACACGGGTTCGTGCCCCGGTCCGGGAAGATACCACATGCCGCGGAGCGGCTGGGCCCGTGAACCATGGCCGCTGAGCCTGCGCGTCCGGAGCCTGTGCTCCGCAACAGGAGAGGCCACAACAGTGAGAGGCCCACGTACCGCAAAAAAAAAAAAAAAACAAACAAGACACAGAGGAAGAGAAAGCCAAGGAGGATCAGATGGACGGAATAGATATTAAGGAGATAGAAATTATAGAACTTGGTAACAGGTTGGATGAAAAGTTTAGGCACAGAGATAAATAAGCAGGAGGTATAGGAGAGGGAACCCAAAACTGTCTCTAGGGTTTCGAGTTTAGATGACTTAAGAAAATAGAATATTTTTTCCAAAAAAAAAAAAAAAATGTAAAATTGAAAAGTTAAATGTATAAATGAAAATTTTTCCATTTTAATTCATATTTTAAAAAGTTTGCCTCAGATTATTATTTTAATTTAACCATCTGCATAATTGCTTCAATTATCTACCTTCTATTTACTAACATACATGTAGTCTTTTTAAGATAATATAAATGGATTACAGTATGTAGCAAATACATAAATTGAAAATAAAGCAATGTCATAACAGAAGGTATTTCTATAATTATTGTTTTAATAAAATCATAGATTTATACTTTTAAGGCATAGTTATACAAATAAAATAAGGAAATACGCATTTTAAAAAATTTTATTTATTTATTTTTGGCTGCATTGGGTCTTCGTTGCTGTGCGCAGGCTTTCTCTAGTTGTGGCGAGTTGGGGCTACTCTTTGTTGCAGTGTGCATGCTTCTCATTGCAGTGGCTTCTCTTGTTGTGGAGCACCGGCTCTAGGCACACAGGCTTCAGTAGGTGCAGCACACTGGCTCAGTAGTTGTGGCAAACGGTTTTAGTTGCTCCACAGCATGTGGGATCTTCCTGGACCAGGGATGGAACCCGTGTCCCCTGCACTGGCAGGTGCATTCTTAACCACTGCACCACCAGGGAAGTCCCAGAAATACACATGTTATTGGCTTTGCTTCACTAACCTTGCTTTAACAAATAAGATAAAAACAATAGGAACTGGGTTGACATATAAACAGACTGTATAAGAAATATTCCTCAAAAAATTTTGCCTCAATTTGCTTATATAATTTCAGTTTTTAGGCAATATTACACATGTAAAAATCTTTAATATAGTTTTATGTATGGGACATTTGTCACTGAACAACAAAATTCACTGAAATTGTACCATTATTAGTGCATTTTTATGACATAACAAAAGTTAGCAATTGTTTGGTTGATCAATAACTTTTTCCTAAAATATTTATGCTGTGTCAGGCACTGTGCTGGGATTAGAGGTGTCAACAGTGAAAAGAAAGCAGGCCCACTTTAAAGAAAGTTATTGTCTAAGAGGGTAGAAAAGCCGTTTAACTATAACACAGTTTGAGAGCTCAGGACACAGTGCTGTCGTGGACAAAAGATAAGCACCTAATGCAGGTTTGATAGATCAAAGAAAGCTCCTTCAGCCTGATTGTAAGGGATAACTAGACCACCTAAAATAAATGAGGCAGACATGAAAGAGTTTCCTAGCCCAGAAGACGGCAGTGGGGAAAAGCTGGAGAGCACAAAGAGCTGTGGATGGTAATAAGGGAGAGGACTGTAAAGGAGAGGAGAATAATGAAAGGTTTATGTGCCCTGTGAAAGAATTTGGGATTTTACGCAGAAGAAAAGGAGTCATTAAAAAAGCAGGGAAAGGCATAATCACATGTGTGTGTTAAAAAGATTACTCCAGGTGCGATGCAGAAAAGCAAATAGACTGGATTGAAAAGAGAAATTGGCTTTTAGGATACTGCAGAATATGAAAAGAGATACTAGTAGATTCAATTAAATAGTTAAAAGTGGATATAAATATGATATACTAAGATGTAGCAGAATTTGGTAAAGGAATAAATATGGGAGATAAGGAGATCTAAGATAATATCAAGATCCTCAGATTGAGTAACCAGGAAGATAGTGATGGTATTCAATAAAATAGGGTAGGTAGGAAGAGAACAAGCCTGGGATTAATTGAACTTTGTGTATATTGAACTCAAGATATCTAAGCTTTCCAAATGGAGACATCCTGTAGGCAACTGGACACACAGGTTTGAAGCAAAAAAGAAAGAGCTGGTCTAGAGATTAATCATTAGCACTATACATGGCAACTGAAATAAAGTAAGTGGATAAGATTGCTCAGTGATACTATTTAGATTGACAAAAAGACAGAGGATGAAGCCTTGGATAATACTAAAATTTAATGCAAAAGAATGTCACGGATAAAACAGGAAACTGAGAAGAGTGAAATATGATGAAAACCAGAAGAAGTGTTTTGAAGAGAGAATATATTAATACTGCTGAGTGGTCAAGGATGGTAAGAACTGAAAAGTATATACTGGACTCATTAGCAAGGATGTTATGGCCAAACACGGAAAGAATGTATTTGTGGATTAATGGGGGCAAGTTAGTCTGCAGTGAATGAGAGAAGGTAAATTCCAGAAAGTAATTATAGACAACTCTTTTAGATAGAGTTGGTAAGATATTTAGAGAGGGACATAGAATAGATAAAAGACTGTCTTAAGGAAGAAGAGACCTGGCATGGTAAATGCTCATTAGAAGTATGAGTAAAGAATGACTTTGAAGATACAGGATGGAATCAAAACACCCCCAAGTGAAATAATTAAATTTAAGGGAGGAAGTATTTTTTTCTTTATATGAAAAAGAAAATGATGGACTCAAATTTTTTCTTATCCAAGTGTATTAGTTTTCTATTCTATCACTACAAACTTAGCTGTTTATAACTACACAAATTTCTTATCTCACAGTTTTCATGGGCTGGACACTGGTTACCTGGGTCATTCCAGGGCCTGACGGAGTGAAATAAAGGTGTTGGCTGGGGCTCTGTTCTCATCTGAGGCTCAGGGTCCCGCTCTTGTTGGCAGAATTCAGTTCCTTACAGCTGTGAAACTGAGGTCCCTGCTTTATTGCTGGTTGTCAGCCAGGTGTTGTGGTAGCAAACCACCTGCTGTCCGTTTCATGTTGCCTGCTCCACAGTTCACTTCCTCAGAGCCAGTGAGAAAATATCACTGCTACTTCAAATCTCTCCAACATCAGGAAGGGTCCAGTCTCTTTTAATGGCTCACCTGATTAGATCAGGCCCACCCAGGGTTATTTCCCCTGAGATTAACTCAAAGTCAACTGACTTGCAACCTTAATCCCATCTGAGAAATGTCTTCACCTTTATCATATAATGTAATCTGATCACAGGAGTGACATACATTCTATTCACGGGTTGTTTCCATACACATGGGTGGGGATAATACAGACTATATATTCCAGGAGGCAGGAATTTTGAGGGCCATCTCAGAATCCTGCGTAACATATCAAGAAAGCCATCACCCTAAATTTAAATATTTTTTTCTTTCTGAAATGGAGATTTGTTCACTCTTCAGTTAATAAGTGTGTTCTCATCTCTAAATACACACATATGCATACATACATACGTACATTGTTTTACATCTTTTATTGAAGTCCTTCCCAATCCCAAAGGACTTTTTTAAAGAACAAAATCTAAAAGAAAAACAGCTAGAAGTTTAATGCTTATTGAAAAAAGCAAAACCATTGAAAACTGGTGGGACCCTCCTAATGCAGAGTTAGTGGAAGAGTAGAATTACAGGGAGATCTCATTAGACTACACAGAGATCTAAATCATGGTATTCAATAAAACTGAAAAAAAACAGATAACGGGAAAATAATGGCAATTCTTACAACTCTCTATCACAACTCTCCCCACCTGTCTTGATGAAATTGCCCTTGGGAAGTTTTGCTTTAGGCTGACACTAACTGATGTCCCTCTTTGGGGCAGCACTGGCTTTCCCTATTCCCTAAAGGTTTAGTTTCCATAAGCATACTCAGTTCTGGACTTTCTCAGGAAAAGAACAGAGTGTTGGGGACTCTGCCTTTTGAATTCTGGCTCTCTTCATAAATGAGTGGAGACTAATCAGGTGGGAGTTAGGTACTTATTCATAATGGAATCTGATTCTACTCAGTATCAGCCCTCAAAAAGAAAATTACTTTCAGAACAGCGATGGCACAAACTAGTTCCCACTTACTTTATTCTTCCAGTATTATACAAAACTAAACTATAATAAAATTCAAATGACAAAATTGAGAAATGATGCAACAAATGTATCTTTTCTTGCATGCAATTTGTACTGGAAATCGTAACACCTACCAAAAAAAAAAAACTACATAACACAGCATCTCCCTCAGCAAATTTGTAAGATAATTAGATCCTAAGACTGTCTAAACACAGTGCCATTACCAATTAACAGTGTTTTTCAGGGGTGTGGAAAGAGGATGAGGGTGGAAATGCAAGTACAATTAAGACATTTTTGCCACACATGATCTAGGAAAATAATGTAAGATAGACAAGAGAAGGAAAAATAATAATAGCTACTAGTCATTGAATCCCCGTGTTGTTATAGCCAGCAAAGTGGATACTGTATCTACATTATCACAGGTGTTTTCAATGACCTTGCAAGGTAGATTTGCATCACTGTTTAAAATCTTGCAATAGGGAGAGACAAAAAGGTTAAGAAACTTATCCAGGGACACAGAAGGAGGGAGAGGCTGTAATGTGTCCCCAAGTTTAGCGGACTTCAAGGCCAGTGCAATTGCTCATATATCACATTGCCTCTGGTAAGAAGGAGTGCCAGTGAGGAGTCTGATGTCATATGTCTCCAGAGCACTGGAGTAGCACATGCTAAAATAACTTTAGATTCTTCTGATTGCTCATCTACCTTGTTTTTTAGAAAAATGCCACAAAACATAAAATGATGATGTCCCCTTGCCCGGCATACGATGAGGGTATGTCCTCAAACTGGTTTATTTTCATAATAGTTTTAATAACACAGATTTTTAAAAATAAACAACTTATCCATAAAAGATTTCTGTATCAGAAATTTTATAGATGATTGAATTCTTGGATTTGGTCATTTATTTTCTTCTGGTTAAAAATAAGTAAAAAAGACCTCAGTTAAACTATGCTCTGAATAAATAATGCATAATATCTTAGTTTCTCAGGCTTCTTCCTAGGTTTTAGCTTGTACAAATCTGCACCTGTCTTCTTGAAAAAAATCATTATCTGAGGGAGAAAGAGACACACTACTTCAGTAACATACTTATGAGTATTGGGAACAACACTATAGCTTTTGTGTTATTATATGTCGATATGACTGCTGTTTCCTCCAGTGTTTCTCTCCTTCCTTTTTGAGAAGCCAACATAAGAGACTACTGCCTGCGTGTCCAGAGCCAGAAACTCATTATGATAGCAGCCCTGCAAGGCAGTGCTGGGAACCAAACTGTGAAATTGTGATTCCTTCAGTGGAGTGTGGGAAGTGCTATGTACTGCTAGTTTTCTAATGGATTGAACCACACAATCACAGCAAACAGTAAGAAAACCCTGAAGGTTGATTTTGTGTGTGTATTTATTTTAGCGGTATGCAAGGGAAAGATTAATCAGAGAGGGATATTTTTTAAAATGAATGTTTCCTTGGCTGAGGTCTGCTCTAACAGCTTTAATTGATGTTTGACATGTATTCTATTGTTTTACATTTTGATTTTTCTAAAGAATTCATTTTGACAGAGAGTTTGAGGAAAGAAAGGTTGGTGGAATTTGTCAGCTGAATTTTGCAAAATTTTATAATAAATCAGGTCTTTATTTATTCTTCCTCTTGGACACTTTTAGGAATCAAGTGGCCAAAATAATGAACCCTCCCTTCTACTTATATTTTCCTGTAAAAATTATATAAGAAAACAAGATAAATAGCTTAATAGCAATATAGTGTCATTCCTTATATTGAACCCATATATATACAAAGGGAACTGTGGAGCTCAAGAACTATTTGATGTAAGCTGCAAACCTGGATGATTTAATGAATAAAACTTCAACTTGCAACTTCAAAGAAACTCATCTCAAGCTATGACTGCCTAAAGTGAGTAAATTTATGTAAATTGGTCCCTACTTGTTATTTTATATTTGTTCTTATAACAAAGAGGAAAAACTTGCATGTGATGCAGTTAAACTTACATCTAATTTTAGGTCAGACAATAGTGTCTTGGTCTGATATAGGCCATGAGATGTTAGAAAAACTAGCATAACTTAAAGGTACACACATTAAATACTTATATGCACTTAAATGTGAAGAGAACCCAAAGAGAACTGCCACATACCTGAATCATCTCAGTCATTCTTTCCTAATTTATCCCCCCTCTCTCTGCCATGCGTCTTTCTAGGTCAGGTTCTCCGCTAAAGATCCCTCCTGCCTTTTCTTTCTCCTTGACCTTCTCTCAGGCTCCAGAACAGGGATTGGAAAGATACTAGTTGTTGTTTGCCAGGTCATATGCCAACACAAAGAAGATAAAGTTTGTTTGGGGAGTTGGAGAAAAATGTTATTTCTTATAGGTCACTTCCCCCAAAAGATGATTGATGAGAAGTAATCAGATAACCTAGAACTTAGCCTCACAATAATGGACAGATATTTGAGCTTCAGCCTCCCTCCAACACCTGTGAGCAGAAACACTCTCCACATATTCTCCACAGGTGCTACTGCTTGGGGGTGGGAGTTGGGGGATGGAAGGGGCTGCTCTACTCCTCAGTACACATTTATGATTCTCAATATTTAACCCCTGTGTCCAAAGCCAGTTTTATCAGTAGGTTTTTGTCCTATTTAACAAAATTCCATTAAAAACTAAATATCCTTAGAAAATGGATAAATCTCTCAAAATATATTATTTAAAAGAAAGGTTACAACAGGTAAAATAAGAGCTAACATTATTCATCATTGCCAAGTGTATTTTAAAACACCATTTTATCAGTTGAAATTACTGCAAAAACAGAAATGAAATAGCATAATAATTCAAATTGCACCTATGTACATACATATATGCATGTGCATATATATTACATATTTATGTATTAAAAATGCTACATCATAGATATAAAGGGAGGAGTGATTTTAAAATGGAGTGTGGACATCTCAGGCCTCTGGGAATGGGTTTTCAGAGCTCACTCTGTACATGTGCACGTACCAACCCACCTGCTGCCGTCTGACCTCTCCGGTCTAAAAGAAACAAGATCTTCCCATCTTTGGGTCCGTGCTGAAGGCAAGGCTGCCCACTGCACAGTCAACAGGGCAGAACCAAGCACGATGATATTTACTTACACAGCCGTGTGGCTGAAAGGCTTTTGGTGCTGCAGCCAGGAGTCAGTGCTGTGCCTCTGAGGTGGGAGAGCCAACTTCAGGACACTGGTACACAAGATACCTCCCAGCTCCATGTAATATCAAACGGGGAGAATCTCCCAGAGATCTCCATCTCAAAACCAACACCCAGCTTTACTCAACGACCAGCAAGCTACAGTGCTGGACACCCTATGCCAAACAACTACCAAGACAGGAACACAACGCCACCCATCAGCAGAGAGCCTGCCTAAAATCATAATAAGTCCACAGACAACCCAAAATATACCACCACACGTAGACCTGCCCACATAAAGACAAGATCCAGCCTCATCCACCAGAACACAGGCACTAGTCCCCTCCACCAGGAAGCCTACACAACCCACTGAACCAACTTTAGCCACTGGGGACAGACACCAAAAACAACAGGAACTACGAACCTGCAGCCTGCAAAAAGGAGACCCCAAACACAGTAAGATAAGCAAAATGAGAAGACAGAAAAACACACAGCAGATGAAGGAGCAAGATGAAAACCCACCAGACCAAACAAATGAACAGGGAATAGAAAAAGAATTCTAACTGAAAAAGAGTTCAGAATAATGATAGTAAAGATGATCCAAAATCTTGGAAACAGAATAGACAAAATGTAAGAAACATTTAACAAGGACCTAGAAGAACTAAAGATGAAACAAGCAACGATGAATAACACAATAAATGAAATTAAAAATACTCTAGATGGGATCAATAGCAGAATAACTGAGGCAGAAGAACAGATAAGTGACCTGGAAGATAAAATAGTGGAAATAACTACTGCAGAGCAGAATATAGAAAACAGAATGAAAAGAACTGAGGACAGTCTCAGAGACCTCTGGGACAACATTAAACGCACCAACATTCGAATTATAGGGGTTCCAGAAGAAGAAGAGAAAAAGAAAGGGACTGAGAGAATATTTGAAGAGTTATAGTTGAAAACTTCCCTAATATGGGAAAGGAAATAGTTAATCAAGTCCAGAAAGCACAGAGAGTCCCATACAGGATAAATCCAAGGAGAAACATGCCAAGACACATATTAATCAAACTGTCAAAAAATAAATACAAAGAAAACATATTAAAAGCAGCAAGGGAAAAACAACAAATAACACACAAGGGAATCCCCATAAAGGTAACAGCTGAACTTTCAGCAGAAACTCTGCAAGCCAGAAGGGACTGGCAGGACATATTTAAAGTGACGAAGGAGAAAAACCTCCAACAAGATTACTCTACCCAGCAAGGATCTCATTCAGATTTCATGGAGAAATTAAAACCTCTACAGACAAGCAAAAGCTGAGAGAGTTCAGCACCACCAAACCAGCTTTACAACAAATGCTAAAGGAACTTCTCTACGCAAGAGAAGGAAAAGACCTACAATAACAAACCCAAAACAATTAAGAAAATGGGAATAGGAACATACATATCGATAATTACCTTAAATGTAAATGGTATAAATGCTCCCACCAAAAGACACAGACTGGCTGAATGGATACAAAAACAAGACCCATATATATGCTGTCTACAAGAGACCCACTTCAGACCCAGAGACACATACAGACTGAACGTAAGGGGATGGAAAAAGATATTCCATGCAAATGGAAACCAAAAGAAAGCTCGAGTAGCAATTCTCATATCAGACAAAATAGACTTTGAAATAAAGAATATTAGAAGAGACAAAGAAGGACACTACATAATGATCAAGGGATCGATCCAAGAAGAAGATATAACAATTGTAAATATTTATGCATCCAACATAGGAGCACCTCAATACATAAGGCAAATACTAACAGCCATAAAAAGGGAAATCGACAGTAACACAATCAGAGTAGGGGACTTTAACACCCCACTTTCACCAATGGACACATCATCCAAAATGAAAATAAATAAGGAAACACAAGCTTTAAATGATACATTAAACAAGATGGACTTAATTGACATTTATAGGACATTCCATCCAAAAACAACAGAATACACCTTTTTCATAAGTGCTCATGGAACATTCTCCAGGATAGATCATATCTTGGGTCACAAATCAAGCCCTGGTAAATTTAAGAAAATTGAAATTGTACCAACTATCTTTTCCAACCATAACGCTATGAGACTAGATATCAACTACAGGAAAAGATCTGTAAAAAATACAAACACATGGAGGCTAAACCATACACTACTTAATTACAAAGTGATCACTGCAGAAATCAAAGAGGAAATAAAAAAATACCTAGAAACAAATGACAATGGAGACACGATGACCCAAAACCTATGGGATGCAGCAAAAGCAGCTCTAAGAGGGAAGTTTATAGCAATACAATCCTACCTTAACAAACAGGAAACATCTCAAATAAACAACCTAACCTTGCACCTAAAGCAATTAGAGAAGAAGAACAAAAAAAAAACCCCAAAGTTAGCAGAAGGAAAGAAATCATAAAGATCAGATCAGAAATAAATGAAAAAGAAATGAAGGAAACAACAGCAAAGATCAATAAAACTAAAAGTTGGTTCTTTGAGAAGATAAACAAAATTGATAAACCATTAGCCAGACTCATCAAGAAAAAAAGGGAAAAGACTCAAATCAGTAGAATTAGAAATGAAAATGGAGAAGTAACAACTGACACTGCAGAAATACAAAAGATCATGAGACATTACTACAAGCAACAATATGCCAATAAAATGGACAACCTGGAAGAAATGGACAAATTCTTAGAAATGCACAACCTGCCAAGCCTGAATCAGGAAGAAACAGAAAATATGAACAGACCAATCACAAGCACTGAAGTGGAAACTGTGATTAAAAATCTTCCAACAAACAAAAGCCCAGGACCAGATGGCTTCACAGGCGAATTCTATCAAGCATTTAGAGAAGAGCTAACACCTATCCTTCTCAAACTCTTCCAAAATAGAAGGAGGAACACTTTCAAACTCATTCTATGAGGTCACCATCACCCTAATACCAAAACCAGACAAGGATGTCACAAAGAAAGAAAACTACAGGCCAATATCACTGATGAACATAGATGAACATAGATGCAAACTCCTCAACAAAATACTAGCAAACAGAATCCAACATTAAGAGGATCATACACCATTAAGAGGATCATACACCATGATCAAGTGGGGTTTATTCCAGGAATGCAAGGATTCTTCAATATATGCAAATCAATCAATGTGATACACCATATTAACAAATCGAAGGAGAAAAACCATATGGTCATCTCAATAGTTGCAGAGAAAGCTTTTGACAAAATTCAGCACCCATTTATGAAAAAAAACCTGCAGAAAGTAGGCATAGAGGGAACTTTCCTCAATATAATAAAGGCCATATATGACAAACCCACAGCCAACATCATCCTCAATGGTGAAAAACTGAAAGCATTTACACTAAGATCAGGAACAAGACAAGGTTGCCCATTCTCACCACTCTTATTCAACATAGTTTTGGAAGTTTTAGCCACAGCAATCAGAGAAGAAAAGGAAATAAAAGGAATCCAAATCGGAAAAGAAGAAGTAAAGCTGTCACTGTTTGCAGATGACATGATACTATACATAGAGAATCCTAAAGATGCTACCAGAAAACTACAAGAGCTAATCAATGAATTTGGTAAAGTAGCGGGATACAAAATTGATGCACAGAAATCTCTGGCATTCCTATACACTAATGATGAAAAATCTGAAAGTGAAATCAAGAAAACACTCCCATTTACCATTGCAACAAAAGAATAAAATATCTAGGAATAAACCTACCTAAGGAGACAAAAGACCTTTACGCAGAAAATTATAAGACACTGATGAAAGAAATTAAAGATGATACAAATAGATGGAGAGATACACCATGTTCTTGGATTGGAAGAATCAACATTGTGAAAATGACTCTACTACCCAAAGCAATCTACAGATTCAATGCAATCCCTATGAAACTGCCACTGGCATTTTTCACAGAACTAGAACAAAAAATTTCACAATTTGTATGGAAACACAAAAGATCCCAAATAGCCAAAGCAATTCTGAGAAAGAAAAACGGAGCTGGAAGAATCAGGCACCCTGACTTCAGACTATACTACAAAGCTACAGTAATCAAGACAGTATGGTACTGGCACAAAAACAGAAAGATAGATCAAAGGAACAGGATAGAAAGCCCCGAGATAAACCCACACACATATGGTCACCTTATCTTTGATAAAGGAGGCAGGAATGTACAGTGGAGAAAAGACAGCCTCTTCAATAAGTGGTGCTGGGAAAACTGGACAGATACACGTAAAAGTATGAGATTAGAACACTCCCTAACACCATACACAAAAACAAGCTCAAAATGGATTAAAGACCTAAATGTAAGGCCAGAAACTATCAAACTCTTAGAGGAAAACATAGGCAGAACACTCTATGACATAAATCACAACAAGATCCTTTTTGACCCACCTCCTAGAGAAATGGAAATAAAAACAAAAACAAACAAATGGGACCTAATGAAACTTCAAAGCTTTTGCACAGCAAAGGAAACCATAAACAAGACCAAAAGACAACCCTCAGAATGGGAGAAAATATTTGCAAATGAAGCAACTGACAAAGGATTAATCTCCAAAACATACAAGCAACACATGCAGCTCAACATCAGAAAAACAAACAACCCAATCCCAAAATGGGCAGAAGACCTAAATAGGCATTTCTCCAAAGAAGATACACAGATTGCCAACAAACACATGAAAGAATGTTCAACATCACTAATCATTAGAGAAATGCAAATCAAAACTACCATGAGATATCATTTCACACCAGTCAGAATGGCCATCATCAAAAAACCTAGAAACAATAAATGCTGGAGAGGGGTGTGGAGAAAAGGGAACACTCTTGCAGTGCTGGTGAGAATGTGAATTGGTACAGCCACTACGGAGAACAGTATGGAGGTTCTTTAAAAAACTACAAATAGAACTACCATATGACCAAGCAATCCCACTACTGGGCATATACCCTGAGAAAACCATAATTCAAAAAGAGTCATGTACCAAAATGTTCATTGTAGCTCTATTTACAATAGGTAGGAGATGGAAACAACCTAAATGTCCATCATCAGATGAATGGATAAAGAATATGTGGCACATATATACAATGGAATACTCAGCCATAAAAAGAAACGAAATTGAGCTATTTGTAGTGAGGTGGATGGACCTAGAGTCTGTCATACGGAGTGAAGTAAGTCAGAAAGAGAAAGACAAATACCGTATGCTAACACATATATATGGAATCTAAGGAAAAAAAAAATGTCATGAAGAACCTAGGGGTAAGACAGGAATAAAGACACAGACTTACTAGAGAATGGACTTGAAGATATGGGGAGGGCCCAAGGTAAGCTGTGACAAAGTGAGAGAGTGGCATGGACACATATACACTACCAAACGTAAAACAGATAGCTAGTGGGAAGCAGCCGCATAGCACAGGGAGATCAACTCAGTGCTTTGTGACCACCTAGAGAGGTGGGATAGGGAGGGTGTGAGGGAGGGAGATGCAAGAGGGAAGAGATATGGGAACATATGTATAACTGATTCACTTTGTTATAAAGCAGAAACTAACACACCATTGTAAAGCAATTATACTCCAATAAAGATGTAAAAATAAATAAATAAATCAATAAATAAAATAGAGTGTGATAACTGCTGAAGATTTTGGAGAAACAAATATAAGCCAAATATAATCTCACAATGTATATCATTATATATTATAATATGTAAATTCCATATGCATAAAAGAGCTATTTTATATTATATAAAAATTTATTATATTATGTAAAAATATATAAAATGATAAAAATAATGATTTTATAAGAGGGAAGACAGATCCAGATAAATATCTGCAGCAAATTTTATATGTAAAAAATAATATATAACATATGGGCACCAAGGGGGGAAAGCAGAGAGGGTTGTGGCGGTGGTGTGATGAATCGGGAGATTGGGATTTACATGTATACACTAATATGTATAAAATGGGTAACTAATAAGAACCTGCTGTATAAAAAAAAATTTAAAAATTCAAAAAAATTATATATATATACTCTATAAAAAGCATATGGAAATTAGTATGAAAAGTAACACTAAAATAAAAAATGATATGAACAATTTGAGTTAACGTTAATAAAGTAAAATATCTGTATAAAACTGTTCAACTCTGCTAGTTCTCAAAAGAACACATTGAAATAAGCGTAGTGCGCCTTTTTAAAACCAATACAATGAGAGAATTTGGTAATCAAGCTGGCACTCTCGTACATAACATAAAAATAATAAACTGGCAGATTCATTTTGGAAAAATGATTTTTCAGTATATTTCAAGACATATAAAATGATTGTATCCTTTAACCCAATTATCTCACTTTTGGGAAGAAGATAAAGGAAATAAAGTAAATAATAAGAAAAAATGAGAAGTTAATACACAGGAAAATATTTATTATAAAAAATATAAAGCCATTAAAATTATGAGGATTCTATAACACAGAAAAAGTTATTAAAACGTTAAATGAAAAAGAAACAATTATATCTGTCTATTTAATTATAAATATATAAAAGTCGTGCCTAGACGGTAACTATATGGGAAAAAAGAATACTTAAAGGAGCTCGACTTGTTAAATCTTTGACTGTGGGTCATTTTAATGTACTGTATTTTGATCCAATCATTATATTGTATTTATCTAGCAAAAATAATTTCTTCAAAGTAAAATTTCCTGGCAGGAAGTAACAAAAACCCTAGTGGTTTCTCACTGTCCATTCTCATTTTTCATAAAAATTGTATCTGGGCATAAGGCAACATGTCCCAATCTCCTTTGTAGTCAGGTCTGGGCATGTGCCTAAGTCCTGGCCAATACGCTGTGAGTAGGGGTCCTGGCCAGTACCCTGTGAGTAGGGGTCCTCTGTGGCAGTTTCCTGAATCCTACCTTAACAGACAGCTGTCACATGTTCCTTCCTCCTGCTACTAGGTTACAGATGCCAACTTGGACAAGGGCCAGTCTAGAGTGACAAAGCAGGGTGAACTGAAGGAACCTGGGTCCTTCAAGACAACACAGAGCAGAGTCGTACTCCAGCCCTGGTTTACCCATCTCTGGCCTTTCTGTACGTAAAAGAGAGTGAGCAATAAACTATCTTGCATAAATCACTGTTAGTTTTCAATTTTTTATTACTCACAGAAGAATCTTAACCTACTAAATACAGAGAAGGTTACCCCAAAAGCCAGTTGGCTGTAATACTTAAGCCATAATCAGTTGCTAATCGCTGACAGCAAGGTAGAGACAACAATCTAAGGGCAGTAGGACACTAAAATGGTTGTCAAGATTGACACTAGGGCATTCAAATTAACTGACTAGATCTAGGCAGTTAATCCCTCCATGCCAAGCATTCTATAATGGGGTGATATCACCCCAAGGGAATGAAAATTGGCTCTTGGGGGGGACAAAAAATGTTAGATATTATAATGGTTTATGGCTCTCCAACATGCCATATACATAAAGGGACATACAATATATCTGTGGTATTAACATTTCATGGGGGTGGGGCTAGCATTTAGGAAAAAAGTGTCTAAAATTGTTCCTTAGGAGGGTGATAATGAAAAAAAAAGACTGAGGAACACTGCTCACTCTGAAATGTCCTTTCCTGCCTGTTCTATCAAATGAATCCTACTTATTCTTTTAGGTGCCAGAGCTTCCCCAATTTTTAACAACTTGTCACATTGTTTTGTTAGTGATTGTTTATATTTCCATCTCTCCCACTAGATTTTCAGCAGATTATAAAATGATTATGACTTTCAGTTCTCCATCTATTACACGTTGCTTGGCACCTATTAATAGCACAAGAAATATGAATGGCTGAATGAGCACCTCAGGGGCATTTTTCCTTTAAGTCCAAAGCTCCAGCAATTCTCACTTTATAATGGACACAATTCTCCCTCTGCTTGGGTGGTGACAAACTAAGACAAACACTGAAAACATACAGCATTTCTCAAACAATATGTTGAACAACTAGGTAAAAGAATCCAGTTCAGCCACAGGAACACCCTGTTCCTACTTAATTGTACCAATTTAAGTTTTCCTTAAAAAAAACATTAAAAGCTTTAACCTTCTTCGTATTCATTGCGACGTAGCATTTTCCTTTTTAATTTCAAACTTCAAGTTGACTTGAAATCTGCTGTTGTTTTAACAATAGGGCAGAGTTTGATATTTGGAATTTATACAAACATTTCTGAAAGGCCACAGCTAAAGAGAATCTAAGCTTTTCCAGTTTACAGGAAATATCACAAACATTAATTACGAACTCAAGTCTGTTTGCTAGTGGTTTATTCTACCAGCGTCGTTCCGTCACATAGAATAATTCCATTTAAACAATAGTTACTGAACACCTACTTCATGTGACGTGTTCAGCAAAGTCTATAGGGGATTTAGAGTGAAATAGAACATAGCCCAGCTTCACAATTCTTACCTTCCACTTGAGAAACTATCATGTGAGGTAACATAGTTTAAGTGTTATGAACAATATACATATAGATGTTTGAGAATTTGAGAAAGGACATAAAATTCATGCAGATAAGGTCTCATGGATATGTTGGCTTTTGAGATGTGTTTTGAAGGAGGAATAGGATTATAATAGAAGGAGATGGGGGACAAGGTATTAGAGGCAGTGAATAGCACAGAACCAAGAAAGTACCATAATACTTTCCGAAAGTACATAATCTACATTTGATTTGCATGCATGTTAAATTTGAGAAACACTTGGATAGGGGCCCTGTAGCAAAGTGAAAGAAAAGACTATAGCAAGGTAGTCTGGAGCCATTTCGTAGAGAAATTATTATGCTTTGACCAAAAAAAAAAAAACTGAAAGAAAACAAAACACTGTTAGCTACTGGGACCATTGTCAGCCTTTGACCATGTGAGCCAGGGCTATGCTTTAGCATAACATATTTGCAGGGTAATTTACAAAGACTTTCAGAGGTAAGGAGACCAACAGTTCACTCTTATAAATGGTCTGGAAAGAGATGAATTAGGATTGCAGGAGAGAAATGCATAATTGAGGATGGATGAGAGAACATTTCAGAAGTAAAATCTGCAAGTCTTGACAACTCTATGAATGTCAAGGATATGGGAATGATATATAATAAGGAAAAATTATTCCTAGACTTTGAGCATAAGTAACTAGGAGTAAGATGTGACATTAACAGAAAGAAGAAAATAAGGAGGGGCAAGCTGGTTTAGGATGTTGAGGAAATAATGAATTCAGATTTGGACATATTAAACCTGGTATACCAGCAAACATCAAAATGAACCTATTTAACAGGCAGTTATAAATGCAGTTTCAGTAGTTGGAAAAGCTGAAAATGCTAGAAATCATGTATGCTGGGATGATTGTTGAATATGTGGAAATGCTTGAAGATACAAAAAGCATGGGGATATAAATTAAAAGAATCAAGGAAAGAAACTTAGAGATTGCTAATTTTAAGAGATAGGAGTAAAAAACAGTAAAAAGCCCACAGGATGTGTAGAGAAAACCAGAGTAGCCTATGCCACTAAGACAAGGAAAAGTTTGCATTTCTAAGAATCAGCCTGCATGGCAAGGCTGCCAAAGGGTCAGGAAAAAGGATAATATTTTATCACAACTTAAATCAATTTTGGTAATAAAACACTCATTACTATTTTAATTAAAGCTCTCATAAATTGGTATCATCTGTTTTTCTCAATATTTCTAAAGTCCATAGAGTAAATGTAATGCAAAGCAACATGAATGTATTATGGAACAAATAATGCAACAATATTAACATATTTCATTTTATTTGGTATTGTACCCATGACTCTAAAAAATCAGTTATACAAACAGTAATATGTATTTTCTGCATATAACTTTAGAGGATCCATATTGGTAACTCAGTCTTTCTGAAACCATTAATAGTCCAGGAAATTTTTTTTTCATTGTTGTTACATGGATTACAATTTAAATAAACTCACATCCTGAGTACAGTTACAAAAAGTATCATCTGTGAACTTGCTTTTGGAACACTGGAAAGTCTTAACTTCTCTGGTCTCTGCTATTTCAACTGTTATACACCGCAGGGGCTAGTGAAATCTCTAAGGAACCTTCCTAACTTGATACATATTCTAATATATTCCTGAAATAGTGTTTCAACCAATTAACTTCTTTAATATACAGAAGTGGGTCTGATTAAAGGAGTGAAAGCTACAAGACGAAGAACAATATGACAAACTATGTGTCTCACATACATAGCAAGAAGGGTGCATTAAGTTCAAAATACGTTATTGTAGAGAAGCTCCAGACACATGAGATAGGAAATTTATCAGCCATGCTCTTTTGCCCCAGGGAGTGACAGATTGGAATAGCAACATTATTCTTAAAACAACATTGTTTTAAGAAAAATATTAGGCAAAAACAGAGATCTTCTACTGGGGAATATCCTGCAAATATTAACAAAGAGTATATCACAACTCTGCCACTGTTAAAAAATCAGCATTTCATCCTTTTAAAAAATAGGTAACACACACCTAGGTCTTTCAAGGAGCTTCTCTCATTCCAAAGAGGCTCAGCTAACTTCAACACTCAAATACTTAGGAGTCACTTAAAAGAATCTCTGCCAGGAAGATGGATGGTAATCCAATCCCAGGACCACCACATACCATAGGAGGCCTCGACATCAGGGCCTGCATTTTAGAAATCTCTCATTCCACAGCAGGTTACGAAGCTCACTTTGAGGATATGTGAAAGATTGTGTCAAGGGGGGAATCTACCATCTATTCTCAAATGTGTTCAGTGACTTACAGAAAAATGTTAAACCAAAGCTGGATTTTTTCCTTAGCTTCTAATTCTTAATAGCAGAAGAAGATAAAGAGGCTAACTGGACTAATTCATCAGAATAAATAATAAATGATAAGTAAATGCACTGCTGGTTAACCTCATAGCTTTTGTTAAACAAAGTACCTGTTCAATTTATAGAAAAATTTGAAACAGCTGATTGGCCTTAGTTACTAATGAATTATTTTTAGCAAATAAAGAAGACCAGATAAGACACTTTATTTACTAACTACATATTTACTTTTTTAATTTTTGTTTTACCAGCTTTCATAGTATTTAAAACAGTGAAAAGGGTTATTTAAGGTTTAATTTAGATGCATAAAACATACTTTAGACTTTAGACCTTACATAAAAGTTGCAGATTAACTGAATGTCTGTAAATTCAATCTTTTTTCTCCAAATTGTGTTCAAATAAGAATAATACTGTCCCTGAAAATTAATGTACTTTATCCTTGCTACTGCTGCAAACTTTTACAAACATATATGTAAAGGGATAAGGCAAGGATAGGGGCACTATGCTCTGCTGGTGGATGTGTAAACTAGTAAATTTTTCTGAAGGACAATTTGAAACTTGGCATCAAAATCACTAAATATATAGTTGATTAATAATTCTACTTTCCTAAGAAAATAATCATGGCTATAGAAAACATTCTACTACAGAAGGGTTTTTTGAGGCCATATTCATAATAGAAAATAAATAAGACAGCAAACTCAATGTCCAATAAAAATAGCATATTACTTAAATTATGAGCCTGATGTTATATGTCCATATACTGGACTTTTATGAAATCATTAAAATGTTGTATAGTATGCTAAAAGAGGGAAAATATTTATGTATATTTTTAAATTACTTTAAAAGATAAGACAATATTATTACAGTTTTATATATTATATATTTATATATTATACATTTTAGTTTATATACTTACATATATTTTACATTCAGTATTATTCCAATTTTATAAATAACATTTATATATTTCATATATGCACTGAGAGTCTAGTTTGGAAAGGTTTTATGAGAGACACTATCAGTCACTTCATATTGTAGGTGGAAATAATTCATCCTGGAGCATTTTATTGTGAAAAATACTGATATGGTAATTCTACCACATTTTTAATTAGCTGAAATAATTTTATAAAGAGATACTCCCCTTTTCTACCATTTGGTCAGCCAGTGGTACAGTTCATATAAGAAGGCAGCATAAATGCATTATTCTTTCCTTTTATATATCCTTTCTCAAGATACATATTAATTCCCTTACATCTCCAAAAGGGTGACTAATTTTTACATTATTATAAACCTGTGAATTTAAACAAACTGTATAGATTTGGATACATGTATGTCTTATGCTTACTTAAGCTCATACTGTCCAATATTTAGCCAGTGAGAAACCCTTCAAGGTAATGCCTAATTCCCTTTGATGTGATCCTAAAAAGTGTTTGATAGCTCACTTGCTACCTGGTATAACAAGATTTTTCAAACTCATACATTTCCAGTCCTACATGTAGAATCAGCTGTTTTCCCATTTCTCTTACAAGTTATAAGGTATTTCAAGACACAATTTGGTCAGCAAAAATATGTGTTGTGACTAGGTTAGTCACTGTTTCCAGGCCTTTTCAGTGGAGATATATATATATATATATATATATAGCAAAGATATAGCAAAGATATATATATATATAGCTATATAGCAAATATATATAGGAAATATATAGCAACTATATATAAAAAATAATATATAAAAATATATATTGCAATTATCTATGTATATATACACATACATATATACATAAATACAGTCACAACTACATCGGTTTTGTTTAATCTCTTCTACATTATATTTGTATCTTTTCTCTCATGCTAAGAATCTTGGTTCTCAAGCACAAAGGAGATGCCCTTGTTTTATCCCACATTATACACAGATTATTCTCAGAATAGTAATACCAAAAAGACACCACCAATAATAATTATAAAAAACAATTTAATTTTATATAGGCTATTCCCTTCTCTATCCCCGTTTTTATTTTTATATGACAGGCATATTTTCAGAGCATATAGATATCACATACCATACTCTCTTCTTTTTAACCCTCCTTTATTCCTAGGTTTATGTATTCTTATCACTATTACATATGTCAATGTCACCCTAGTCATTCTGGTCATCTGAAGTTCACTCTGCAGCAGATTCCTCCGAGATGTTCTCATAGGAAATTCCCAATATCCCTGAGTTCCTGTATATTGACAAAAGTTTGTGCCTGATTTATGTATAATTTTTCTGGATATAAAGTTCTTATTTCTACATTTCCCCTCTTGGTTACATTTAATATATATCTTCATTATTTTCTGGTGTGAAGCACTGCTGTCAAAAAGTATGATGATGGGGGCTTCCCTGGTGGCGCAGTGGTTGAGAGTCTGCTTGCCGATGCAGGGGACATGGGTTCATGCCCCGGTCCGGGAAGATCCCACATGCCGCAGAGCGGCTGGGCCCGTGAGCCATGGCCGCTGAGCCGGCACGTCCGGAGCCTGTGCTCCACAACGGGAGAGGCCACAACAGTGAGAGGCCCGCGGACAGCAAAAAAAAAAAAATCTTCCAACAAACAAATGTCCAGGACCAGATGGCTTCACAGGTGAATTCTATCAAACATTTAGAGACGAGCAAACACCCACCCTTCTCAAACGTTTCCAAACAATTCCAGAGGAAGGAACACTCCCAAACTCATTCTATGAGGTCACCATCACCCTGATACCAAAACCAGACAAAGATACTACAAAAAAAGAAAATTACAGGCCAATATCACTGATGAATATAGATGCAAAAATCCTCAACAAAATACTAGCAAATAGAATCCAACAACACATTAAAAGGATCATACACCATGATCAAGTGGGATTTATCCCAGGGATGCAAGGATTCTTCAATATATGCAAATCAATCAATGTGATACACCATATTAACAAACTGAAGAATAAAAACCATATGATCATCTCAATAGATGCAGAAAAAGCTTTTGACAAAATTCAATACCCATTTATGATAAAAACTCTCCAGCAAGTGGGCATAGAGTGAACCTACCTCAACATAATAAAGGCCATATACGACAAATCCACAGCAAACATCACTCTCAATGGTGAAAAACTGAAAGCATTTCCTCTAAGATCAGGAACGAGACAAGGATGTCCACTCTCACCACTATTATTCAACATAGTATTGGAAGTCCTAGCCACGACAATCAGAGAAGGAAAAGAAATAAAGGGAATATAAATTGGAAAAGAGGAAGTAAAACTGTCACTGTTTGCAGATGACATGATACTATACATAGAGAATCCTAAAGATGCTACCAGAAAACTACTAGAGTTAATCAATGAGTTTGGCAAAGTTGCAGAATACAAAATTAATGCACAGAAATCTCTGGCATTCCTATACACTAATGATGAAAAATCTGAAAGAGAAATTATGGAAACACTCCCATTTACCATTGCAACAAAAAGAATAAAATACCTAGGAATAAACCTACCTATGGAGACAAAAGACCTGTATGCAGAAAACTATAAGACACTGATGAAAGAAATTAAAGATGATACCAACAGATGGAGAGATATACCATGTTCTTGGACTGGAAGAATCAATATTGTGAAAATGACTATACTACCCAAAGCAATCTACAGATTCAGTGCAATCCCTTTCAAATTACCAATGGCATTTTTTATGGAACTAGAGCAAATCATCTTAAAATTTGTATGGAGACACAAAAGACCCTGAATAGCCAAAGCAGTCTTGACGGAAAAAACCAGAGCTGGAGGAATCAGAGTCCCTGACTTCAGACTATTCTACAAAGCTACGGTAATCAAGATAATATGGTACTGGCACAAAAACAGAAACATAGATCAATGGAACAAGAGAGAAAGCCCAGAGATAAACCCACGGACCTATGGTCAACTAATCTATGACAAAGGAGGCAAGGATATACAATGGAGAAAAGACAGTCTCTTCAATAAGTGGTGCTGGGAAAACTGGACAGCTACATGTAGAAGAATGAAATTAGAACACTCCCTAACACCATACCCAAAAATACACTCAAAATGGATTTGAGACCTAAATGTAAGACCAGACACTATAAAACTCTTAGAGGAAAACACAGGAAGAACACTCTTTGACATAAACGACAGCAAGATCTTTTTTGATCCACCTCCTAGAGCAATGGAAATAAAAGCAAAAATAAACAAATGGGACCTAATGAAACTTCAAAGCTTTTGCACAGCAAAGGAAACCATAAACAAGATGAAAAGACAACCCCCAGAATGGGAGAAAATATTTGCAAACAGATCAACGGTCAAAGGATTAATCTCCAGAATATATAAACAGCTCATGTAGCTCAATATTAAAGAAACAAACAACCCAATCCAAAAATGGGCAGAAGACATTTCTAAATAGACATTTCTCCAAAGAAGACATACGGATGGTCAAGAGGCACATGAAAAGCTGCTCAACATCACTAATTATTAGAGAAATGCAAATCAAAACTACAATGAGGTATCACCTCACACAAGTTAGAATGGGCATCATCAGAAAATCTACAAACAACAAATGCTGGAGAGGGTGTGGAGAACAGGAACCTTCTTGCACTGTTGGTGGGAATGTAAATTGATACAACCACTACGGAGAACAGTATGGAGGTTCCTTATAAAACTAAAAATTGAATTACCATATGATCCAGCATTCCCACTACTGGGCATATACCTGGAGAAAAACATAACTCAAAAAGACACATGCACCCCAATGTTCATTGCAGCACTAATTACAATAGCCAGGTCATGGAAGCAACCTAAATGCCCATCGACAGACAAATGGATAAAGAAATTGTGGTACATATATACAGTGGAATATTACTCAGCCATGAAAAGGTACGAAATTGAGTCATTTGTTGAGACATGGATGGACCTAGAGACTGTCATACAGAGTGAAGTAAGTCAGAAAGAGAAAAACAAATATCGTATATTAACACATGTATGTGGAACCTAGAAAAATGGTACAGATGAACCAGTTTGCAGGACAGAAGTTGAGACACAGATGTAGAGAACAAACTTATGGACACCAAGGGGGGAAAACCGTGGTGGGGTGGGGATGGTGGTGTGCTGAATTGGGCGATTGGGATTGACATGTATACACTGATGTGTATAAAATTGATGACTAATAAGAACCTGCAGTATAAAAAAACAAACAAAAAAAACAACTAATACTAAACTTTCTTTGGGTTATTTGTATGGAAATATGTTAATATAAATGTTTCAGACATTACATGAAATTTCTAAAAATCTTATATGTTCTGGTATAGTGTTATAAGTCATAATTCTAGCTATTACTTTAAAATGTATATCTCAGAAATAACTAAAAAACAAAAAGTATGATAATGATATAATTTCCCTTATAAGTTATACACTCTTTGCCTGGATGCCCAAAGGATTTTTTTTTTTCTTTCAAGTCCAGGAGTTTTTCTAAAGTAGGTCTTGATGATAGTCTTTCTATGTTGGTATTCTTGAGTATACAATGTGTTCTTTCAATAAGAATTTAACATCTCTTTTTTAACCTCCAGATAAACTTTTTTGAATTACAGTTTTGAGTATTGGTTCTTTCCTTGCTTTGGTTTTCTTTTTCAGATATTCCTATCAACTGTGTGGTATATCTTCTTTGTTTATCTCCAATGTTCCTTTTTCCTTTTGGATTTTAATTTTTTTAACTTTTAACATTTCATTTTTATTAAGACATTATTTGCTGTTTTTTTGGCCCATCCAATGCAATTTTTTTATGTCTACTTCTTTCTTGAGTTCCATCACCTTATTTCTGACTTTTTCTAATTCTGACATATGTCATTCATTTATATCTTGCATTACATCTTAATGTCTTTAAACTTGCTTTGAAATAGCAGGTTATAATTTTTATCTGTTTTATAGGCAGATCATTTTAGCATGCTTTCACCTTTAGTCTCTTTGCATCTTCATAATTTTTAATGGGATTTAGAACTACACTTTTTTGTTCTTCATTTTCATGTGAAATTATTTTCCTGAGCTTTTAGAAGGGATCTTGGTTCTAATGGCATTTTCTAACTTCACAAGGCTCCTTCTTCTAGTACTGGTGTTTAGTATTTAAAAAAATATAGTGACTTGCTTTATGAGATTTTCTGGTTCTGTTTTCCTTTTCCACTTTTACATGGACATGCCTTTCTTGTTATTGTCCCTATCCTGACCAATTTTGATTCTACTCCTAGCAGTTTCTCCCCAGGCTGGAACCCTCTCCTGGAAGGAAATCCTGGTTAATCAGTGTCAAGAGTTCATGGGGGTTAGCCAACCCCAGACCCTTAAATGCACTCTCCCACTACAGGAACAGGAGAAACCCTTCCACTTTTAGCTGTTATTCTCTAATGGATGCATCACTCTTTCCAGTGATATTTATTGGCTATTTTGTGAATTCCTATCTCAGGTCCTTCAGTCACCCTGTTATTTCCTTTTGCTTCTTCTGATGAAGATGTTGTTGCTATGCAGGTTTTGTGGCTGTTGGTGATTTGTTCCCACGTTTATACTAAGGTTCAAGGGAATAGCTTGTGACCTAGTTTTGTTATAAATATTGACTATGAGTTTTTTTGTTTTTCTTTCTAGTTGTCACTATATTCCCAGAATTTCCCAAGACATACTACTTTTAGACACAGATATAGGTACAGCTATAGCTACATATGTAGATACAGATGCAAATAGAGTATAGGAAAAGATACAGCTATATAGATAAAATATATAAGTATGTGTAGATAAAAATGCCTAGCAGAATAAGCACTTAAATATATATATTAGCAAATTGATGAGATTATGGGTGACTTTTTCTTTGTTTTGATAACAGTTCTTTTTTTTTTAAGTCACATAATAAAAACAAAACCCAAAGCTAGTACTTAGAGATTTAAGAGAATTGCTATCATCTGCTCAGGGGTGTGTGGGAACGGCCCTTTTTCAGGTGCCATCAACATCTAAACCCCAGTCACATCAAATTCAATTATCTTTCTTTCTTGCTCAACATCATTAATTATCAGAGAAATGTAGATTAAAACCACAATGAGATATCACTTCACACGTGTCAGAATGGCTATCATCAAAAAGACCACAAATAACAAATACTGGTGAGGATGTGGAGAAAAGAGAACCCTTGTAAATATAAACTGGCACAGCCACTGTGGAAAACAATATGAAGGTTTCTCAAAAAACTAAAAATAGACCTACATATGACCCGGCAATTCCACTCCTGAGTTTATATCTGAGAAAAACAAAAACACTAATTCAAAAAGATACATGCACCCCAACGTTCATAGCAGCACTATTTACAATTGCCAAGATATGGATGCAATCTAAGTGTCCATCAACAGAGTAATGGATAAAATAGATATGGTATATATTGACAATGAAATACCACTCAGCCATAAAAAAGAATGAAATTTTGCCATTTGCAGCAACATGGATGGACTTGGAGGGTATTATGCTAAGTGTAATAATTCAGACAAAGACAAACACTGTATGATATCATTTACATGTGGAATCTAAAAAATAAAACTAGTAAATACAACAAAAAGGAAACAGACCACAGATATAGAGAACAAATTAGTGGCTATGAGCGGGAAGAGGGAAAAGGTAGGGGCAAGACTGGGTAGGGGATTAAGAGGTACAAACTACTATGTATAAAATAAATAAGCTACAAGGATATATTGTACAACACAGGGAATATAGCCAATATTTTATAATAACTATAAATGGAATATAATCTTTAAAAATTATGAATCACTATGTTGTACAACTGAAACATATATAATATTGTACATCAAATATGCCTCAATAAAAAAATTTTAATTTAAAAGTAAAAAAAAAGTTTTAATTATGTTTCTCATTTCAACTAGGTGTACATTTATGTTCTTTAGGGCACAGAAAATGGTTCACCGTTTATTCTTCCCAACCCTGCAGTTTTGGGTGTGGATTCCATGCTTTGAATGCTCTAGTCTTCTTGATATATATTCAAGCCCAACTTCTGCTATTCCATTACAAACCTTTTTTGTTAGAATAGTGGAGATAGCTTTTGCTTTTCAAACATTCTTCAGCTTTTAGCCTAATGTCTCCAACAGAAAATTACAAAAGTCTACTTGGGAGCTATGAAGTCAGGATTTTGACTCTCTTTCTGAGTTCTTTTTTGTTGTTTTTTCCCGAGGGCAACAGCCCTCATGCTCATGTCTAGTTTAATCATGAACTGACATATACACACTACTACATATAAAACAAGTAACCAATAAGGACCTACTGTATAGCACAGGGAACTCTACTCAATACTCTGTAATGACCTATATGGGAAAAGAATCTAAAAAAGAGTAGATATATGCATATGTATAACTGATTCACTTTGCTGTACATCTGAAACAAACAACATTGTAAATCAACTATACTGCAATAAATATAAAAAAAAAGACAATAACCAAGAAGGAAAAACAACATGGGTAATATTTCAAAATGTTATCTATTTTCACTTCTATATACAAGTGATTGTCTCTAGATAGTGACATTACCCTTGTTTATAGGTGTTGCAATGTTGACACTAACCCTTTTATGGGCATTAGTTCACCATTTGTTTACCATCAGACCACTTCATAATAATTTAGAGTCCTTATTACAGCATATTTATACCTATTATCAATTAAATTTGGCTGTTGCTGCTCTCAAGGAGCAGATAAGAGAAGCAACAGTAACCACTGAAATAACGCTTGCATTTAAGGATAAACTGAGGCATATTTTACTTGAGTTTATTTGAGCAAAAATTTATTTGAACTGGGCAGCACCAACCTGGAAGTGATTAGGAGCTCTCTACCAACAGGAGTTAGGGAAAAGACTTTTATAGAGAAGACGAGCAAGCAAAAAAAAAAAAGAAATTATTGGATTGATAGCTTAAGTGGTTGTCTTATTTGGGAAAGCCCAGATGCCTGTTTGAGATTGATTGTCCTTTAGATTTCAATTTCTAAACCTTTAGGCATTAAAGGCTTAGAATCTGGTTTGCTTATATAAGCTACTAAGGCATTAAAGCCACCTCAGCCTAATGGCCTCCTTGTTTAATTAATTTAACAGGGTTTTCTCCCTTTCCTGATATTTCAAAGGGATTTCTAAAACACAAAGTCCCCAGAAAAAATGTCCTTTTTCCTCTTTGGGTTCACTGCCTCCTCTGTTTTTCCTATAGGTTTCATGTGAGATAAGTGATATGCAAGTATTAGCTGGGTATTTGTAGGTAGACTTCTCAGGTGGAGAGACAGCAACTGCCGTGGTGCCTTCCTCTCAGCAATACTCTCCACCAAGTCTCAAGGGCAACTTTATCTCAAGTCTTCAAGGAATTGAAATAGTCAAGGGAAACCCTATCATGATTTTGAGCTGAAATTATTTTCCAGTAAGTACATTCCCTTCTTCGTGGCCACCCTTCAGCAAGTTTGGCTTTTGATTAATTTAGCTGTTAATGACTGATAATAAAAATTGCAGTATATCAAAAGCTACTCCATTTGTTCCTTTACCAGTGGAGTGATGCTTGAAAAAAAAATCTAAGATTATAAAGTTGCCTTTTAAACAATTCCAATCGTTTATAAATAAAATGTATTCCTGTAAATAATTCTTAAGGTTTATAGATGAAGTCAATCTCAATAGACTGCCAATGGAATCCTTAAAGTATTGTAAATTAAATGTTTATATAATGTGATTTTAATTTATTCCTTAATTTCCGACAGTTGGTTTTGCAACAAAATATATCATGGAAGAAAATAAAAATAGTTATTTTTATATAGTCATTCACAATACTTTTGTATATATATTTCATTTGATTTTTATTCTATATTCTATTTAATGAGTATTTACTGAGTTTCTATCATGTGTCAATCACTAAGCTAGGGTTATGGGGTACAATGAAGTATAAGAGCCCTCTAATACCCGATGGCGAAGGAGACATTATCACCACTCTTTAAAATATCAGGAAACAGTTACCTTTGCCAAGGTAACTGACAGGTAAATTGATAACAGAACTGGAACTAGTATTCACTCTGTGAGGCTATGATTTCATATCAGCTACTAACACTCTTATTGTATCATTTGCTCTAATAACATGACTATATAATTTTCTCATCCACAATAAATTCAAAAGTAACACTCTGGCTACAGAAAAATCTGCTTTTACTTGAAACCAAATTTTCATGCAGATTTGTGTCTCTGGCATAAAAACATTTTTATATGCAATCAAAAAATCACAGATTCCCAATTCTAAGTTGGCAAGCTTTGGTCTATGCTGTATTTGGGTACCTTAAGGTGAAAGTAGTTGATGGAAGAGAGAGACTTTATCCCTGAACTGGATTTGTTCATCTAAAACTATTCTGGTACTCATTACCTATGCAGTGACTCACCAGCTTATCAGTCTACTGTAGAAATAAAAGCTGCATTTACTTTTCTTTCTTTAATCTCCCAGTTCTTAATTGCCATATTGACAAAAAAGAAAGAGTTGTTTACTTTCCAGATTCTCTGGGGCACCCACCAAATTAATCCTTTTAAGCAGTGTCTTCAGCTCCAGAAACAAGTAGCATGCAAAGTGGCAAAAGGCTCCCTTAAGAGGCAGCAAACACAAGATGCCTAGACATTAACCTTGACGGGGAAAGCCCTGGAGGCATTTGCTTCTTACTTTGGAAACAGCCCTGAGGTTCTGAGGAGAGGGGGATATAACTAGGGCTGGTTTAAGGAGTAGGCTGAGCCTGGTAAACACTTCCCCTTAGGCCATTTCCCCTTCTTTCTTGAAAACAGAATCCCAATTTTGTACCCAACAGCAATTTGTTCAGTCTCAGTGATGAATCATTATCTATCTGAACTAATCTTGACACTTCATTCCCTTTAAAAGATACTTTCATTCCCAGCCTCCTTTGCAGCTACAGGTGACTATTTGACCTGATTCTGGAAAATACTATGAGATAAATAAAATGTTAGGGTAGTGCTGGCTGGTACCACCCCTTCTTTCTTTCTTCTTGTTTGGGGCACTGTTGTGATGCTGTTCCCACAACCTAGAGGTGAGAAGAAGGGCATTCCAGAGAAAGTGAGACCTAAATATTAAGTAGAAATTATCAGAGTAAAGAGGGTAAGGAATAGGGCTCCAAGAAGAAAGAGTACTCTGTATAAATGCCCAGAGAAAAGAAACAGCATGGAAACTTGAAGAAACTAAGAAATTTAGTATGACCAAATTATAAAGCATGAGGCTGGAAGAGCTAAGAAATCAATTGGACAGATAGACAATGATCAACTCATGAAGCACACTGTAAGCCATACGAGGGAGTTTATATTTTACATTAAAAGCAAATGAGAGCTATTGAAAGCTTTTAATCAGAGAAGTGATAGGATTACATTAAGACCCTAGAAAGGGAGTGTATGAGACTTTATTAGGGACTGGGAAAACATAAAAATTGCTGTTGTAATAATTTTGATGAGGAATAACATGGGCCAGAGTAAGGGTAGTAAAAATGGTACTGGAGAGAACTGGATGAAATGTACAAATATTTAGAAGGCAGAATAAATAGGAGTCTATGAATCAATGAATCTAGGGGAAAAAGACAAAAATTAAAAAAAAAAAAAAAAAGACAAAAATTAGGGTTACCCTTCAACTTCTGGTTCTGGCAGCTATGTAGTCAGGCAAAAGACCGGATTCAAGGGGAATCTGAGGGTTTTGTGAGCCCCCCAAGGAGAGACAGAACTCTGAGACTCAGGAATGAAACTGGAACTGACACAAGCATGGAGGTCAGAAAAGTTTCAATGCATTTTCAGATAGTAGGGAGAATCTTGGTGTGACTGGAGCAGAAATGTGGAAGAACCCTGAAACAACTCATCATTTTAAGGTAGCAGACCTCAAACTTTACTGTGCATAAGATGCTCTCAGAGAAATTTGCTACAACGTAGATTCTTGGGCTCCACCACTAGGATATTTCTAGTTAGGAGGTCAAAGCTAGGACAAAAATCTGCATTTTTAGTAGGAATCCTATTATAATGATTATTATGCATGCTGATGAACCAGAGATCGTACTTGGAGAAATACTGATTTAACGGGGAAGACAAAGACATGGAAGGACTTAGAGAACTAGGAAGAGAATCAAGAACAGTATGCTGTAAGAAGTGAGAACACCTGAGAAATAATCATTGAACTGAGAGATAATCATCAGTGCAAAAACTAGAAGGAAGAGTTATGCTGAAGGGGGACTTCCCTGGCAGTCTAGTGGTTAAGACGCCACACTTCCAATGCAGGGGGCACTGGTTCCACCCCTGGTTGGGAATCTAAAATTCCACATGCTACAGGGCACAGCCAAAAAGAAAAAAAAAAAGTTATGCTGAATTTTACTGTAATACTTTAAGCAAGATTGGAAATACCATCAAATTCAATGAGAGAAGTCACCAAATACAAGAAGAAAGAGTTGGATGCTTTCTTGTTTGTTTTCTTGATATTTAGTTGCAATTCACTGTTACTATTAAATATTTAAGTCCACTTTTTCAAATGTCCTCTGTAGAGAGATTTTTTATAAACTGTTTCTTTTTTTTTTTTTTTTTTGTGGTATGCGGGCCTCTCACCGCCGTGGCCTCTCCCGTTGTGGAGCACAGGCTCCAGACATGCAGGCTCAGCGGCCATGGCTCATGGGCCCAGCCGCTCCGCAGCATGTGGGATCTTCCCGGACCGGGGCACAAAGCCGTGTCCCCTGCATCGGCAGGCGGACTCTCAACCACTGCGCCACCAGGGAAGCCCTATAAACTGTTTTTAAGTTCTGTTGAAAATACTTCAAAATTATTTTCCCTTTAAACATAAAATAAGTGTTAAAAATATCAAAACTAAAAGGGAATGAAGCGTGGTAGAATACGTTTTTATTTTGAGAAACAGCAGACACAGGAGAACCTCTGAAAACACAGAAGTGACCCTTTTGTAAGGAAAATTCACATTTATAAAGGAAGTCTTCATTTGTGAGGGTATACCAAGAAGAAGAGGATGACTCACTAGAAACTCCTTTCAATGGAGAAGACGCCAACTTAAATTGTATAAAAAATCCTTACTCTTATTTACCATACTTTTCCTGGTCACCTCCATATACCTGGCCTCCTTCACACCCTTTTCCCTTTGTCTTTAGCTGAAGATGGTATTTAAGACTGAATTTTAAGCCACATCTGAGAGTTACTCACTTTTTTCTTGGTATCTCACATGTATACACAAGTTATACACGTTAATCAACTTCTGTTTGTTTTCCTTTGTTAATCTGTCTTTTGTTATAGGGTCCCCAGCCTAGAACTTAAAAAGTTAGGGTAGGGGCTTCCCTGGTGGCACAGTGGTTGAGAGTCCGCCTGCCGATGCAGGGGACATGGGTTTGTGCCCCGGTCTGGGAAGATCCCGCATGCCACGGAGCGGCTGGGCCCGTGAGCCATGGCCGCTGGGCCTGTGCGTCCAGAGCCTGTGCTCCACAACGGGAGAGACCGCAACAGTGAGAGGCCCGCATAGCGCAAAAAAAAAAAAAAAGTTAGGGTAAAAATTTTATTTTCCTCCCCTATAGAATGCAGGATTAATATTACAGATAAATAGCAGATAATTATATATTCCAGTATTAGAAAAGAATATATAATTAACATAAGGATATGCAAACTGGTTATTTGATGAGTTTTGCTGGAAAGAAAGATGATGTACTTTAAGTTTGGCTTCTGATTATAAAACAAAAATATTGTTGTTATTAAGAGAACAAAATCCCAAACCATATAAGAATCGCAAAATCAAAATCTAGTCTCAGTAGACTCCATATTCATGAAGGGAATCCATGAACTAGGGCATTAAGAACAGATCATATATTAAATGAGAAAAAATAGTTACAAGGAAAATTATGAGAATTTCAACTTGGAAGTAAATTAAGAAAATGTACAAGATGTCATTGAGCAGAATTTTTAAGAAACAAAACTTTCTGGTCTCTCTCTAGTGGCTTATGAAACAAAAAAATCTAGTTAATGATGCATGAAACAAGTGGCAGAAAGCAGTTATAAAATGTAGTCCATTTCTTTTGTAGATTAATTAACTTAAATCAAGTATATACAGGTGTTAAATTCATATCACTGAAAAGTGAAAGATAAAAATAAAATTATAAGAGTGAGTCAAATAATAATAGCCTCTAGGGTCTTCTCACCTTAGTCAAGGAAGGAAGGAAGGGAGAGAGGGAGGGAGGGAGGGAGGGAGGGAAGGAGGGAGGGTGAGAAGAAAAAAAGAAGGAAAGAAGAAAAAGATATTATTCTGTTAGACTGTCAGGTAATCTGGAAATCTGCAGTTGATTTTATCCATCACAAAAATTCAACTCTTAAGTTCACAAACCCAGCTGTCTTTGAAAGACATCTTGTCAATTATCTTTCTATTTCACAAGGTAGACAAGCCAATTTGGTGACCACACTGTTCTTCCCCATTATTTTATCATGCTATATAAGGTCTAGTAAGAAACAGACTTTAATGTCATTCAGTTTGATGATCAACTTGAGTGCATTGTTCTTACATTCTACTTCCAGTTAGTGTTATGACTGTTCCTGAGTCTATCTTATAACAAATCCTTACACTTTGGGTAACTTTTCTTTAAATGGCAACCCATTATTTTGTTGAGAAAGAGTGACAAGTTACCATGACTTGACACTCCTTGTATCATGACTCCAATGTAACAGGGTCATTCAGATGAGAATGACATTACAACAGCAATTGTTCTGGTCTCTCCCTTGTTAAAGTCATTATCTTTGGTCATTTTACTTAAATGCATCATTTAGTTTGACAGCAAATTGTATGACAGAATAAAAGGGACCTTGGGGGGTGAAAAAACATCCCTAAGTAAAACTGATTTAATATCAAATAACTTCAAGGTCAACTCTGTGAAATGTGTTGCTAGCTTGGCATACCTCCTTTACCAAGAAGAATGCCAGCACAGCTAAACTGGGCCATTTAACCTGCAGGGTTAGAGAAATAAAGTAGGCTGCTGAAGCCTTTAAGGACCTATGAAAAGAAAACTCAACAATTATTTTTTTTTAAACTAAGTTATTTACAAAAATGTATTTCAAACATTAGAAAGTAGAGTCAAGTAGTGGCTCAGATTTTTAACCTAAAAAGTCTTTGAAGTTACACAGACTTGAGCTTAACTCCTGGTTTTGTTACTTATAGGCTACATAACCCACAGTGGGGAAATGATTAAATTTACTAATACCAATAGCTGGGAAATTGAAATATCTATTCACAGAATTGCTTTTAGGAATTAACTGAAATCAAAAGACTCAACACTAAAAACACTTAACAAATAGGGCACTTTTACTAATGGTATGGTTGTTATGTAACTAATCAGAGAAATAATAACCCCTAATCAACAGTAATGTTTAAATTCAAGATTAAATAGGTGATTATTTACATATTTCTTTCCACTTGGCTTATAAATCCAGATGTGTCTTTAACCAACATCAATTCTTATCTATTTCTATTTCATCTCTTTTAAAATTGCAGGAAGTAATATAAATTTTTAAAAACAAAGAAAGGAAAGTAGCACATATATACATGCGATTCCTTATAAAATTGGCCTATTGTGTTAGCATGAACCCACAGCTTAAATTCTAAAAGCACATAACCAAATTTCACTACTTATGTTCTTCCAATTAGGAATTTATTCTTTTGCATTAATAAAACACTGTTTTCAAAATATCTGGGAGACATATTCGTAACTATTAGACATCCATATTCAATGTAAACAAATGAGGCGTTTCCACTGGCTTGTGGAGAATAGGGGAGGACATCCAGGAATGACACAGACATCAACAAAACCACCTGAGTGAGGTTGGTACCTTAGCAAGTAGGGAAATAGGACTGCCAACAGACTGGGAAAGGAAAAAGGAGAATAGGAAGAAAAAAGAAGCTACTTCACAGTTTTTCCTAGAGATTTCATAAGATGGGGTTCTAATAAAGTCTTTATGTGTCCGATACTTGCTATAAAGTATCATCACATAAGGTGTGAGTAAATCGGCACTGAACCTATTGAGGGTCTAAAGAAAATCTGCACTGAGTCTGTTGAGAGTCTATTGAGGGTACCTCTGTCTGAGATACTTCATAACTAAGGATGCCTATTGAGCCATTTAGGAACAAGAATTGGCATCATCCAGAATTTCTTCATAATCCTAATTTTTGTCTATTAAATTTAGTGGATTTAATAATTAAATGGTCTCTTGGGGGTTAATTCTGTCTCTTTCAGGTTATGGCTTAGTTCTTCAGATTTCTCTCTTTCTCCTTAGTCTACTTTCTAAGACGGTATATTGCAAGTGTGAGCAAACTTTATCTGTAAATGGCTACACAGGATATTTTAGGTTTTATTGGCCATATAGCCTCTATTGCAGCTACTCAACTCTGCCCCTGTAGCAGGAAAGCAACTATAGACAAGATGTAAATGAATGGGCATGGCTATGTTCCAATCAAGCTTTAATTATGGATACTTTAAATGAAATTTGATTTTCATGTAATATTCACATGTTATAAAATATTGGGTTTTTTTTTTTCCCAACCATTTAAAAATGTAAAAACCATTCTTAGCTTACGGGACATACAAAATCAGGCAGCACACAGTATTGTCCTGTGGGCTACAATTTGCTGTCGCCTGGTAATTGCATACTGAATGTGGGCAGCTTACATGACCTTAAGCACTGGGAGCAAGGTTGTTCTACCCTCAAGCTAATCTTTGGGTATGTTAGCCAGTGATCACTTCCCAGAATTAGCCTATTTGTTCTATGCTGTACCCTTGTGATTCTAAATTTGTCAGCTTTGTCTGGTCTCTTACCCCTCCAATGTGACACAGTTTCCCCTCTACTCCCTGATTCTGCAGACCACGCTGAGTCATTGCCACACCTTTCATCTTATCCTTTGACGTAGGTTGCTCCCACCATACTAAGTTCTTTGGTATGCCTTAAACCAGTATCTATGATCTCTGCAACTTGAGGAAGCAAGCACGTGTCAATGAGACCCTCTCGCCATCAAACCAAATTACCAACCCTTTTGACTGTGCCAAGATACTTACTATATGTTGGCGAAAGCAGCCCTGGAGTTTCCTACTGAAGGACCAAATGCTGAGCAAGGCTATAGCCCTTCTGCTCTTAGACACATGCAGTGAACTTCCTCCCCACTCTGGGGCTTTAAAGCATTGGAAACAGATTAAAATCCCATCACTTTTGCCCCAACTTCATATGTTCCTCCTTTCAGAGACAGCATTGTCCTTCTCCCCTTCACTGATGCCAAAATAGTGGACAATTTGCAGAGAAAATCAGTTTACTAATAGGGAAAATAATTTAACAAGTATTAAAAATATTACACCTTTAATATATAGGGTTTCCATGGACAGAAATGAGGAGGTTGAAAATTCTAATAAAAAAGAACAACATAGGTAAAGAAGGAAGCAAACAAGATCGTCAACAAAGACACAGCTTTCATTCAAAAGTATATTGCTTGGGACTTCCCTGGTGGTCCAGTGGTTAAGAATCCACCTTCCAATGCAGGGGATGCAGGTTCAACCCCTGGTCAGGGAAGTAAGATCCCACATGCCACCAGGCAACTGAGCCCATGTACCACAACTAGAGAGAAGCCCATGTGCTGCAGTGAAAGATCCTGTGTGCCACAACTAAGGCCCGACACAGCCAAAAATAAAAAAATATTAAAAATAATAATAAAAATAGAAGTATATTGCTTATTTTATGATTTGGCCCAGAAACCATCCTAGGATAAAGAACTAATGTACAATGAGGCAAAATAACATTTATGTTAATTACTAACAGAGTTTTTTTCCAGATAGCATTGTAGTCAGAAAGTATATTTACTAGGAGAAAAGTAATATTTTATCAGATGCAAACTAGTGTTACAGAAGCATTTTAATACTGGGTTTTATAATGAAATAGAATAAAACCCATGCTGAAAAACGTTAGCAAGATAGAGTTCTTTCACATGGCCACAAATTAATAAAACTAAAAAAGAGTCTGGTGATAGTTTAGTATATACTAATTTATTTAGTAAATGATCATTCAGTAAATATTTACTGAGTACTTACCATATGCTAAGCACTACTGTACGGCCAGATACCATGTAGTGAAAGAAACACTGTCAAGCAGGAGACAAACAATAAAGAAAAATAAAGTAAATATATATGTGAATAAAAGATGTGCTCTAAGAAGAAATTATAAACAGGGAAAACCCTATGAAACGTAAAGATTAGGCTTTGAAATCTTAGATAGAGTGACCAGGGAAGTCATAGCAAAAAGATGACTTTTGAATAAAAATATGAGGGAAGTGAGGGAGCTAGCCATGTTGATCTAATAGGGAAGTACATGCTAAACTGTGAGAGCAGCAAGTACGGAGGACTTGCCTTGAAAATAAGTCTGATATGTTTGAGAAAGGGCAAGGCAGCCAGAGTTACGGAGGTCCTAAGAGAGAGGAATGAAGGCTGAGAAGTCATGTGGAGTCAGATCCCATGCAGAGTTATAGTCAGGATTTGGGGTTTTACTCTGAAATAGCCATGGAAAACTTTGGTGCAGAGAAGTGACCTAATTTGATTATAATTTAAAAGAATTACTCTGGCCACCGTGTTGATAATAGGTTGTAGGGGAACAAGGTTACAAATAGAGAGTCTAGCTGGGAGGCTGTTACAATCATCTAAACAAAAGACAATGGTGGGGAACTTCCCTGGTGGCTCAGTGGACAGAAGACATGGGTTCGAGCCCTGGTCCAGGAAGATCCCACATGCTGCAGAGCAACCAAGCTCACGTGCCACAGCTACTGAAGCCCACGCGCCTACAGCCCGTGCTCCGCAACAAGAGAAGCCATTGCAATGAGAAGCTCGCGCACTGCAGTGAAGAGTAGCCCCCGCTCGTCGCAACTAGAGAAAGCCTGCGTGCAGCAATGAAGACCCAACACAGCCTAAATAAATAAATAAATAAATATTTTAAAAAAAAATGATAGTGGTGGCTTGTGTGAAAGCAGTAGCCATGATGAGAATGGTAAGATTCTGGGTATATTTCCTTGTGGGCTTGGATGTGACGTTTGAGAAAAAAGGAGTAGTCAGGGATGGCACCAGGATTTTGGACTAAAAACTGGAAACAGAAGATTGTCATTTACTGAGATGGACAACAAACTGTTGGAGGAGTTGGCTTGGGGAGGTATATCAGGAGCTCAGTTTTAGACATGTTAAATTTTAGAAGCCTATTAAACATCTAGATACACAGGTCAAGAGGGCAGTTGGAGCTCAGGAGAGAAATATGAGTCAGATATATAAATGTGTGAATCATCAGTACACAGATGGAATTTATAGCCTAGAGACTGAATAAGATCAATGAAGAAGAAACAGCAAAAAACAAACAAACAAAAACCAACTTGAGTAGGAGTGGATAAAAAGATAGGAGGAAGGCTAGATGAGTCAAGTGTGTTAGAAACCAAGTGAAGACAGTACTTCAAGAAGTAGAGCAATATCAGATATTGAGACTGGGTATCTCTGTGCTCAAGTTTTTAGGATCTTCTGGTTGCTTCCCTTTCACAAAGTCTTTGGATTAGCTGAAGTTCACCTATAGCTCGTTATGTCTGAAGACTCACCAAAAGGGTAAAAGTACCTGAGCACCAGGATTGATAATAGTGGATGAATGAGTTAGCTAACCAAGAAAATTTGCTTCTAGGAGGATTTTTGGATTAAGCCATTCAATACCACTGAATAAATATTAAGTTTCTACTGTTTTCGAGATACCTGGAAATCAGAAAGATGAAAGAGAGGTAAACCACTATCATTCAGTAACTCACATTCTAATGGAATTTTTTTTTTTTACAGGTTTAATGGGTTTAATAAGTTTACCGCTTCAGTTCCTATTTGCAGCACCCAATATTCCTTTGACATACCAGACAGACCCAGCAGTGGCCAACAATAAAGTTCAGACCTCCAGAGTTTAAAAGTTCAGGTTCTCTGAGCATTCTGTGTTGCAGTGGCACTTGTCCAAAATTGGTACCTCCCTATAGCTGGGGGAGCTTTAAATGTACCAGTGAAAAAAGCTTTTTCCCCTTCAAGGGGAAGAAAGAAAACCACTCCTCAAAACCCAGCAGATCTGGCTGTGAGGTCTTTCCTCCTGTCCCATCTCTTCAGGCTTGTTTTTTTTTGCAGTGGAGCAAGAGACCAAATCTAGCCTGAGTTATAAGAAACAAGACAGTGATGGCTATAACGGGAGTGACCAGGAGCAGCAGAGTCTCCTTTACTTCCCACGTCCAATAAGTGTGCTTCACAGAAAAACCAAAACAACAGGTCCACAAAATACAACAACTAGAATTACAAAAATCCATTCATCCAAGGGTGGTGGAAGGCAGGAAGGGGAGGTGGGAGGATAAATGGCACAGGGAGAAAAAGTATTCAAATCAGTCCAGGCACGGGGGCTGGCAAATGCTAGAAAAGAGCTGCAGAAAAACCTGTGGTCCTTTCAGACTCACCGGTGTTTAAAATCCATACTGGTGTCAGGACGATTCTGCCTTACGTGCACCAGACAAAAATCCCGATTCCTCAGAGAGAAGGTAATATGCACAGGGCCCTTGGCAGAGTGGGTCCTGCCTTCCCTGGTCGGGGAGGTGAATAAGAAAAAGAGCTGACGCGGCATCCTTCCAATCCCACCCATCCCCTCTGGGTGGCAGGCGACTCAGTGGCCCTCAGCAGCCTTCAGTTTGGCAGGAGATGGGTGTGGTGAGGGGAACTTCTCTGCAGAAGTTGAACTACTCAGGGCAGACTGCAGGTAGACCGTCTTGTGGAAGAGTCTGTTGCTTAAGAAAACCACCAAGGAGAACAGGCGCAATTGGAAAAGGTATGCTTTGCCAGGGGTCTTTGCTTCATTGGCGCTGATAATGAATAAAGGAAAGAGGATAGAGAATAGGCAGCCACTGACAATGTAGGAGGACTGCATTGCTGTGAGGAAAGCCAAGGGCAGACCAAATCCAAAGTAGTAAGGCCAATTCCTTTCTATGTTTGACAATCGCTGGTGCATTTCAATTCCTTTATTGAACCAATGATATTCGAAGCAGTATAGTGAGTAGAGAAGAGACATATGCAGGAGACTAACCAGCTGACCAACAAGATGGATGGGAAAGAGACTCACAAACATCCCCTGGAGGAGGAAAAGAGCCTGCAGCAAAAGGTTGAAGAGCATGTCAGCAATTATTTTGCTGACACTAGGGAATGGGTGAGGCTTCCTCCCTGATACCTCGAAGGCCAGGTCAGCTATATCCTGAAACCAAATTGCATTCACAACTTTGCTAAGCACAAACAGGGGGAGCACCCAAAGAGCACTGAAAATTGACGTGAGGAAAAACTCGAGCCACGACCAAACATCCCCATGTAGTGACGGATCACCAATAATTTGGGCCGTTACTGACTGAAGCACGGGAATAAACACTCGATAAAACAAAAGGAGACTGAACCAGAATACTCCACCATTCCAAGCGCAGCACTGAAAAATTCTACTAACAATACGTGGTTCACTCTCTTGCTTCCTCTCTATACTCTGGGCTCTCCTCTGAGCCAGGACACTGCTTGCCCTTCTTCGACGCTGCTCCTCTCTCTTTTGCTGAATTCGAGCATCTAGCTTTGAGATGGTACAAATTCCCCAGATGGAGTCTTTGATTCCTCTGGCAAGGTCCTGCAGAAAGGTTTTGACACTGTCAGCCATCTCTTCACCGCCCAAACTATCAACTACACAAAGGAGAGAGAAGTGTCCCCAAATGTCTCATCATGAAGCACCCGGCAGCTTTGCCCCCGCGGCTCCGGCTCCGGTCCGGCCCCTGGCCCACCGCTGGCCCGCTCGGCTCCTCCACGCCCCTCCGCACCCCTTCGCGCCCGGCCACCCACTCCCGCCAGGGCGCTCCCAGGGCCGGGGCCGCTGCGCCCACACTGGGCATGCCCGGGCCGCACAGGGCCGCTGGGAAGTCGGGCGGGCTCTAATGGAATTTAATAAAGCTGACACATAAACTTAAATTTAAAATATAATGGGTATAAATCCTATTCCATAAAGCTCAGGTGGGCAAGAAGTATAAATTTGTTTATTTTTCTATACTTCAACTTAACTTTGTATTTTGGGTCTCTATTTGATCAAATGAGGAAAACAAAATCTTAAGTCAGGACCATTTCCTCTATTCCAGGGGTTTTGTCATAAATTTAGGGTTCTTAGGTAATGCCTCAGTATTAAGGAATGAGAAGATGGTATTTGTCCTTACTCATGAGCTCTTCCTGTCTGCATCCTTTGAGATGAACATGTTCGCAGCTAATCCTCACTCACTGACCAATGCAGGTAGCCTCTGCATTGTCTAATGCCCCCTCCTGTAGGAACCCTCCAGGTATGGCTCTCTCTGTTAATTATACAGTCTCTCAGACGCAGAGAAAACAACCAGCTGCCCTCCTGACTGCTGTAGGTTGTAAGAAATTCTGTGCTGCTCTAGGCTCTCTCATATTACACATGCCATACCAGTCTGCCTTTGCCTCCACACAACACTGAGAACGAGGGGGAGGTCTGGATCTTGGGACTTGATTGGGTACTCACTTGGAAATAGGGAATAAATCTTGCTCTGAGATCTGGGATCTGTCTATGCCTTCCCAGTTTTCGAGCAGGGTGGAGGGACAGAACACAGGGCCAACCATACATAAACTTTCTTGCTTATCATCTGATTATTACTTCCTTCTTCTCAGTCCAAGTAGATTTGGAAAATACTGATTCTGTCCATCATGGTTTTTTTTTTTTTTTTTTTTTTTGAGGTACGCAGGCCTCTCTCACTGTTGTGGCCTCTCCCGTTGCGGAGCACAGGCTCCAGATGCGCAGGTTTAGTGGCCATGGCTCACGGGCCCAGCCACTCCATGCCATGTGGGATCTTCCCAGACTGGGGCACAAACCCGCGTCCCCTACATCGGCAGGCCGACTCTCAACCACTGCGCCACCAGGGAAGCCCGTGTTTGTTTGTTTTTAACAACTTTATTGGAGTATAATTGCTTTATAATGGTGTGTTAGTTTCTGCTGTATAACAAAGTGAACCAGGTATACATATACATTTATCCCCATATCTCCTCCCTCTTGCATCTCCCTCCCACCCTCCCTATACAACCCTTCTAGGTGGACACAAAGGACCGAGTTGATTTCTCTGTGCTACGTGGCTGTTTCCCACTATCTATCTATTTTACATTTGGTAGTGTATATATGTCCATGCCACTCTCTCACTTCATCCCAGCTTACCCTTCCCCCACCCCGTGTCCAAATGTCAATTCTCTATGTCTGCATCTTTATTCCTGTCCTGCCCCTAGGTTCTTCAAAACCATTTTTTTTTTAAGATTCCATATATATGAGTTAGCATACAGTATTTGTTTTTCTCTTTCTGACTTACTTCACTCTGTATGACAGTCTCTAAGTCCATCCACCTCACTAAAAATAACTCAATTTCATTTCCTTTTATGGCTGAGTAATATTCCATTGTATATATGTGCCACATCTTCTTTATCCATCCATCTGTCGATGGACACCTAGGTTGCTTCCATGTCCTAGCTATTGTAAATGGAGCTGCAATGAACATTGTGTTACATGACTCTTTTTGAAGTATGGTTTTCTCGGGGTATATGCCCAGTAGTGGGATGGCTGAGTCATGTGGTAGTTCTAGTTTTAGTTTTTTTTAAGGAACCTCCATACTGTTCTCCATAGTGGTTGTATCAATTTACATTCCCACCAACAGTGCAAGAGGGTTCCCTTTTCTCCACACCCTCTCCAGCATTTATTGTTTGTAGATGTTTTTGATGATGATCATTCTGACCGGTGTGAGGTGATACCTAATTGTGGTTTTGATTTGCATTTCTCTAATAATTAGTGATGTCGAGCATCCTTTCATATATTTGCTGGCAATCTGTATATCTTCTTTGGAGAAATGTCTGTTTAGGTCTTCTGCCCATTTTTGGATTGGGTTGTTTGCTTTTTGATACTGAGCTGCATGAGCTACTTGTATATTTTGGAGAGAAATCCTCTGTCAGTTGCTTCATTTGCAAATATTTTCTCCCATTCTGAGGGTTGTCTTTTTGTCTTGTATATGGTCTCCTTTGCTGTGCAAAAGCTTTTAAGATTCATTAGGTCCCATTTGTTTATTTTTGTTTTTATTTCCAATTTTCTAGGAAGTGGGTCAAAAACGATCTTGCTGTGATTTCTGTCATAGAGTGTTCTGCCTAGGTTCTCCTCTAAGAGTTTTATAGTGTCTGGCCTTACATTTAGATCTTTATTCCATTTTGAGTTTATTTTTGTGTATAGTGTTAGAAAGCGTTCTAATTTCATTCTTTACTTGTAGCTGTCCAATTTCCCAGCACCACTTATTGAAGAGGCTGTCTTTTCGCCACTGTATAGTCTTGCTTCCTTTATTAAAGAGAAGGTGACCATACGTGTGTGGGATTATCTCTGGGCTTTCTATCCTGTTCCATTGATCTATATTTCTGTTTTTGTGCCAGTACCATATTGTCTTGATTATTGTAGCTTTGTAGTATAGTCCAAAGTCAGGGAGCCTGATTCCTCCAGCTCCGTTTTTCTTTCTCAAAATTGCTTTGGTTTTTCGGGATCTTTTGTGTTTCCATACAAATTGTGAAATTTTTTGTTCTAGTCCTGTGAAAAATGCCATTGGTAGTTTTCTAGAGATTGTACTGAATCTGTAGATTGCTTTGGGTAGTATAGTCATTTTCACAATGTTGATTCTTCCAATCCGAGAACATGGTATATCTATCTATTTGTATCATCTTTAGTTTCTTTCATCAGTGTCTTATACTTTTCTGCATACAGCTCTTTTGTCTCCTTAGGTAGGTTTATTCCTAGGTATTTTATTCTTTTTGTTGCAATGGTAATGGGAGTGTCTCCTTAATTTCTCTTTCAGATTTTTCATTATTATTGTATAGGAATGTGAGACAATTCAGTGCATTAATTTGGTATCCTGCTACTTTACCAAATTCATTGATTAGCTTTAGTAATTTTCTGGTAGCATCTTTAAGATTCTCTATGTATAGTATCATGTCATCTGCAAACAGTGACAGCTTTACTTCTTCCCTGATTTACATTCTTCTTATTTCTATTTCTTCTCTGATTGCTGTGGCTAAAACTTCCAAAACTATATTGAATAATAGTGGTGTGAATGGGCAAGCTTGTCTTGTTCCTGATTTTAATGGAAATGATTTCAGTTTTTCACCACTGAGAACGATGTTGGCTGTGGCTTTGTCATATATGGCTTTATTATGTTAAGTTCCCTCTATGCCTACTTCTGGAGGGTTTTTTATCATAAATCGGTATTGAATTCTGTTGAAAGCTTTTTCTGCATCTATTGAGATGATCATATGGTTTTTCTCTTACAGTTTCTTAATATGGCTTATCACACTGATTGATTTGCATATATTGAATAATCCTTTCATCCCTGGGATAAACCCCTCTTGATCATGGTGTATGATCCTTTTAATGTGCTCTTGGATTCTGTTTGCTAGTATTTTGGTGAGGATTTTTGCATCTATGTTCACCAGTGATATTAGCCTGTGTAGTCTTCTTCCTTTGTGACATCTTTGTCTGGTTTTGGTATCAGGGTGATGGTGGCCTTGTAGAATGAGCTGGGGAGTGTTCCTCCCTCTGCTATATTTTGGAACAGCTTGAGAAGGATAGGTGTTAGGTCTTCTCTAAACGTTTGATAGAATTCTCCTGTGAAGCCATCTGGTCCTAGGCTTTTGTTTGTTGGAAGATTTTTAATCACAGTCCCAATTTCAATGCTTGTGATTGGTCTGTTCGTATTTTCTATTTCTTCCTGGTTCAGTCTCTGAAGGTTGCGTGTTTCTGTGAACTTTTCCATTTCTTCCAGGTTGTCCATTTTATTGGAATATTGTTGCTTGTACTAATCTCTCATGATCCTTTGTATTTATGCAATGTCAGTTGTTACTTCTACTTTTTCATTTCTAATTCTATTGATTTGAGTCTTCTCCCTTTTCTTCTTGATGAGTCTAGCTAATGGATTATCAATTTTGCTTATCTTCTCAAAGAACCAACTTTTAGTTTTATTGATCTTTGCTATCGTTTCCTTCATTTTTGCAAAATTTATTACTGATCTGATCTTTATGATTTCTTTCCTTCTGCTAACTTTGGGGCTATTTTGTCCTTTTTCTCTAATTGCTCTAGGTGTAAGGTTAGGTTGTTTATTTGAGATATTTCTTGTTTCTTGAGGTAGGATGGTATTGCTATAAACTTCATTCTTAGAACTGCTTTTGCTGCATCCCATAGGTTTTGGGTCATCATGTTTTCATTGTCATTTGTTTCTGGGTGTTTTTTGATTTCCTCTTTCATTTCTTCAGTGACCTCTTCATTATTTAAGTGTATTGTTTAGCCTCCATGTGTTTGTATTTTTTACAAATTTTTTCCTGTAATTGATATCTAGTCTCATAGCATTGTGGTCAGAAAAATACTTGATATGATTTCAATTTTCTTAAATTTACCAAGGCTTGATTTGTGACCCATGATATGATCTATCCTGGAGAAAGTTCCATGAGCACTTGAAAAGAAAGTGTATTCTGTTGTTTTTGCAAGGAATGTCCTATAAATATCAATTAAGTCCATATTGTTTAATGTATCATTTAAAGCTTGTGTTTCCTTATTTATTTTCATTTTGGATGATCTGTCCATTGGTGAAAGTGGGGTGTTAAAGTCCCCTACTATCATTATGTTACTGTCAATTTCCCCTTTTATGGCTGTTAGCATTTGCCTTATGTATTGAAGTGCTCCTATGCTGGGTGCATAAATATTTACAGTTATTATATCTTCTTCTTGGATTGATCTTTGATCATTATGTAGTATCCTTCTTTGTCTCTTGTAATAGTTTTTATTTTAAAGTCTATTTTGCCTGATATGAGAATTGCTACTCCAGCTTTCTTTTGATTTCCATTTGCATGGAATATCTTTTTACCATCCCCTCACTTTCAGTCTGTATGTGTCCCTAGGTCTGAAGTGGGTCTCTTGTAGACAGCATATATATGGGTCTTGTTATGGTATCCATTCAGCCAGTCTGTGTCTTTTGGTTGGAGCATTTAATCCGTTTCCATTTAAGGTAGTTATCCATATGTGTGTTCCTATTACCATTTTCTTAATTGTTTTGGGTTTGTTACTGTAGGGCTTTTCCTTCTCTTGTGTTTCCTGCATAGACAAGTCCTTTAGCATTTGTTGTAAAGCTGGTTTCGTGGTGATGAATTCTCTTAGCTTTTGCTTGTCTGTAAAGCTTTTAGTTTCTGCGTTGAATCTGAATGAGATCCTTGCTGGGTAGAGTAATTTTGATTGTCAGTTTTTCCCTTTCATCACTTTAAATATGTCCTGCCACTCCCTTCTGGCTTGCAGAGCTTCTGCTGAAAGTTCAGCTGTTAACCTGATGGGATTCCCTTGTGTATTATTTGTTGCTTTTCCCTTGCTGCTTTTAATATTTTTTCTTTGTATTTAATTTTTGGTAGTTTGAATAATATGTGTCTTGGCATGTTTCTCCTTGGATTTATCCTGTATGGGACTCTCTGCACTTCCTGGACTTGATTATTTCCTTTTCCATATTAGGGAAGTTTTCAACTATAATCTCCTCAAGTATTTTCTCATTCCTTTTTTTTTTTTTCCTCTTCTTCTTCTGGAACCCCTATAATTCGAATGTTGGTGCATTTTTGTCCCAGAGGTCTCTGAAACTGTCCTCAATTCTTTTTATTCTTTTCTCTTTATTCTGCTATGCAGTAGTTATTTCCACTATTTTACCTTCCAGGTCACTTATCCGTTCTTCTGCCTCAGTTATTCTGCTGTTGATTCCTTCTAGAGAATTTTTTATTTCATTTATTGTGTTGTTCACCATTGTTTGTTTGCTCTTTATTTCTTCTAGGTCCTTGTTAAATGTTTCCTGTATTTTCTCCATTCTATTGCCAAGATTTTGGATCATCTTTACTCTCATTAGTCTGAATTCTTTTTCAGCTAGACTGCCTATTTCCTCCTCATTTGTTTGGTCTGGTGGGTTTTTACCTTGCTCTTCCTTCTGTTGTGTATTTCTGTGTCTTTTCATTTTGCTTAACTTACTGTGTTTGGGGTCTCCTTTTCGCAGGTTGCAGGTTCATAGTTCCCGTTGTTTCTTGTGTCTGCCCCCAATGGGTAAGCTTGGTTCAGTGGGTTGTGTAGGCTTCCTGGTAGAGGGGACTAGTGCCTGTGTTCTGGTAGATGAGGCTGGATCTTGTCTTTCTGGTGGGCTGGCCCTTGTCTGGTGGTGTGTTTTGGGGTGTGTGTGAACTTATTATTATTTTAGGCAGTCTCTCTGCTAATGGGTGGGGTTGTGTTCCTGTCTTGCTAGTTTTTTGGCATAGGGTGTCCAGAACTGTAGCTTGCTGGTCATTGAGTGGAGCTGAGACTTAGCGTAGAGATGGAGATCTCTTTAAGAGCTTTTGCCGTTTGATATTACGTGGGGCTGGGAGGTCTCTGGTGGACCAATGTCCTCAACTCAGCTCTCCCATCTCAGAGGCTCAGGCCTGACACCCAGCCAGAGTACCATGACCCTGTCAGTCACATGGCTCAGAAGAAAAGGGAGAAAAAAAAAGAAACAAAAATAAAATAAAATAAAAATAAAGTTATTAAATTTAAAATATTATTATTAAAAATAAAGAAAGAAAGAAGAGAGCAACAAAACCAAAAAACCAATCCATCAACGGTAACAAGTGCTAAAGACTATACTAAAAAAAAAAAAAAAAAAAAAAAATTAAACAGACAGACCCTAGCATAAATGGTAAAAGCAAAGCTATACAGACAAAATCACACAAAGGAGCATACACATACACACTTACAAAAGGAGAAAAAGGAAAAAATATATATATAATTTAAAATAAAGGAAGATAGCAACCAAATCAATAAACAAATCTACCAATGATAATAAGCTCTAAATACTAAACTAAGATAAACAAAACCAGAAACAAATTAGATACAGAAAGCAAACCCCAAGTCTACAGTTGCTCCCAAAATCCACTGCCTCAATTTTGGGATGATTTGTTGTCTATTCAGGTATTCCAGAGATGCAGGGTACATCAAATTGACTGTGGAGATATAATCCGCTGCTCCTGAGGCTGCTGGGAGCAATTTCCCTTCCTCTTCTTTGTTTACACAGCTCCTGGTGTTCAGCTTTGGATTTCACCCCACCCCACCTCTGAGTGTAGGTCACCTGAGGGCGCCTGTTCCCCAGACAGGATGGGGTTAAAGTAGCAGCTGATCAGGGGGCTCTGGATCACTCAGGCCAGGGGGAGGGAGGGGTACAGAATGCGGGACGAGCCTGTGGCGGCAGAGGCCAGAGTGACATTGCAACAGCCTGAGGTGCGCCGTGTGTTCTCCTGGGGAAGCTGTCCCTGGATCACGAGACCCTGGCAGTGGCAGGCTGCACAGGCTCCCAGGAGGGGAGGTGTGGATAGTGACCTGTCTTATACACAGGCTTCTTGGTGGCTGCAGCAGCAGCCTTAGCGTTTCATGCCCGTCTCTGGGGTCCGTGCTGATAGCCACGGCTCGCGCCTGTTGCTGAAGCTCGTTTAGGGGGTGGTCTGAATCCCCTCTCCTTGCGCACCCTGAAACAATGGTCTCTTGCCTCTTAGGCAGGTCCAGACATTTTCCTCGACTCCCTCCTGTCTAGCTATGGTGCACTAGTTCCCTACAGGCTGTATTCACGCAGCCAACCCCAGTTCTCTCCCTGGGGTCTGACCTCCAAAGCCCGAGCCTCAGCTCCCAGCCACCACCCGCCCCAGCAGGTGAACAGACAAGCGTCTCAGGCTAGTGAGTGCTGGTTGGCACCAATCCTCTGTGCAGGAATCTGTTCGCTTTGCCCTCTGCACCCGTAGCTGCACTCTCCTCCATGGCTCCGAAGATTCCCCCCACGCCCACTCCCTGGTCTCCACCAGTGAAGGGGCTTCCTAGTGGGTGGAAACATTTCCTCCTTCACAGCTCCCTCCCAGAGGTAAAGGTACAATCCCTATTCTTTTGTCTCTGTTTTTTCTTTTTTCTTTTGCCCTACCCAGGTACGATGGGGAGTCCCTTGCCTTTTGGGAAGTTGAGGTCTTCTGCCAGCATTCAGTAGTTCTGTAGGAGTTGTTCCACATGTAGATGTATTTCTGATGTATTCGTGGGTAGGAAGGTGATCTCCACGTCTTACTCCTCCGCCATCTTGAAGGTCCTCCTATCATGTGTTCTTCTAATTCCATTGTTTGATTTGTTTTTCTTTTAAAACTTAAGCTTTGGAAAGTCCAAAGTCCTTTCTCTTAATGAGGAATTTCAAAGGTCCTTTCAAAAGCTGTTTCTATGGGGAGGGGGAAGGTTAAGCTGAGATGAAGTGAGAGTGGCACGGACATATATACACTACCAAATGTAAAATAGATGGCTAGTAGGAAGCATCTGCATAGCACAGGGAGATCAGCTCGGTGCTTTGTGACCACCTAGAAGGGTGAGATATGGAGGGTGGGAGGGAGATGCAAGAGGGAGGAGATACAGGGATATATGTATATGTGTAGCTGATTCATTTTGTTATAAAGCAGAAACTAACACACCATTGTAAAGCAATTATACTCCAATAAAGATGTTAAAAAAAAAGTTGTTTCTTCTTTTCTGTCTTCATTTCTTATATTGGTTATATCCAATTAATGTTCCCTGAAACATTAATGTGGAATATTATAGCTGCCTGCTCTAGAAAAAAGGCAATGAACTATAAGGAACTACAGTTAACATTTCAAAGTATTATCCTGCCACATCTTTCCCACTGGAAATATTTGCATCCTTGAAAAAAAGTTATTTCAAAGCCCCCACCATGCTAAGAAAGTGGGACCTTACTTTAATTTGTTTCTCCAGAATCTTACCTCCTACATGCAAACAGCCAAAAGCACTATTTTCACCAGGCCCTCTAACATTGGGTGTAAGATTGGAAGTTGGGTGAAGTTTTCAGCTTACTCTGTTGGGTACTTACGAGGTAATATAAAATATATATACTGGTCCTGGCACGCAGAACTGCTAAAACCCTTGTAATTTCCTAAATAATAAGAACACTGGGAGTATCTCTTGTTCTAATATTTGATCTTTGACCCCACCCCTAACACAGGGCTCCTAAAACTCTTATAAATTCCTAAGTCAAAGGGTACTAGGAGCCTCTTTTGTTCTAATGAGGTGGCTCTGGGTGGGCTCCTAATGGCTCCTGGATAGGGGCTGGTCACCAGAAAGACCAAGCTGTGTTTGGATGTTTGGAATTTTTAGTTCCATCCCCACCCCACAACCTATTCTCTAGAAAGGAGGGGGGAAAATGAAGTTAATGATCAGTCATGCTTCTGTGAGGATGTCTCCATAAAAATCCCAGTGGTACAGGGTTCAGAGAGCTTCCAGGTTGGCAAACACGTCCACACTGAGAGACTGATGCACCCCAACTGTACAAGGACAAAATATCCTGCACTCAGGACCTTCCCAGACCTCCCCCTATGTATGTCTTCATCTAGATGTTCATCTGTATCCTATCATATCCTTTCATAAACTGATAACCATAAGTGAGTTCTCCCCTGAGTTTTGTGAGCCACTTGAGCAAATAATTCAAATCCAAGAGGGAGAAGGTCATGGGAACCCCTAATTTGTAGCCAAAAGTTGTGGGTAACCTGGGGACCTATTACTAGCTGTTGTCATCTGAAATGGGGAGCAGTCTTCTGGGATTGGGTCCTTGGCCTGTAGGATCTGATGATATCTCCAGAGAGATAATGTCAGAATTGAGTTAAATGGTAGGGCACCCAGCTGGTGTTACAGCATTGTTTGGTGTGGGGAAAAAAACACACACAGGAAAAACCTCCCTGTCACTGGCAGTGACAGGAAATAAAGTACTCTGAATGAGGAGTATGAGGAATAAAGAAGACACACAGGAGGCAAAGGACTGGGTAGTTTTTCCAATACAGGTCTCCACTCCCTGTCTCAGGAGCCTCTCAACACTCTTAAAAATAATATTAATCCCTTCCCCATAGAGCAGCTGGGCCATGAGTGTGGATATAACTTCACACACTCCTGCCACCATAGTTAGCTGAGACTTGCCTCTAAGAAACCTCACTCTGGTGCAAAAATGGTTAACTGTCTTTGCCTTAAGTCAGAAATGACATGAAGTGGCTCCTTGCTCCAATCTCTATCCATGCCTTCTTCAAATAGAGTTGTGTCCAGCACCTGAGCCTCAACTGTCTGACACAAGAAAGAAAATGTCTTCTGACCAAGTTTTTGCAATTCCATAGTTGTTCCAGTGATTCTCCCTCTCTGGTTTTCTCCTCAAGCCCATTTTAGCTTCCATACAACCAGTGCTGAGCACGTTCTCTTTATAGATATAGGTCACCTGCAAGTTGTTTGATTTTCTTAAATCAAAAGGAAGGACATCAGTCAAGCTTTTAAATATTCTCCTTAAACTGGTTCCCCTCCAAGACTGAGGTTTAATCTCCCACATTTATTGGGGATTAAAGAGCTTCTATAATTCACTAGTAGAAATTATTTTACAGGTGGGAAGAATCTAGTTAAAACTACTTCTAGAGTTGACACTCTTAAGTTTTCTATTTCTTAGCTATTTTCCTTTTTACCAAAAATAAAAGAGCACAGTAGCTGAAAATTAACTGGATTAAAGTAGCTAAAATAATATACTTTGAAAATATATTTTGTTTATAAGTAAATGTCTCTGAGAGGCTGCATTAATCCTTATTTTATATGCCTAAAAATTATTCAATTCTAGGATTATGGAATTTGAAAATTCTTTGATTCTAATTAATCAGAACATTTTCTTTTACTTAGTCCTGGAAACCCATAAAACGTTATTAGCTGTCAGAATCTCTAATGCCAGTTAATTAGAGGCCCTGACTCTGCGCCTGCTGATAGTTATTGTGAAGGCTGAAAGGTTAACAAGAACAGGCTGCTACCAACCGCCTTGTCAGGTGTTTTTCCCTGCAGTTAATGGACTTGAGCCAATTGAAATGATCACCCTAGATCTAGTCACAGACACTCTTAATCTTCATGTAGAATCATGGGTAGAAAAAAAAAGTTGTGATTTGTATTGTTGCTTTTCACTATCATCACATTTGGAACAATTAAAAATAAAGTATAGTTAATCTTCTATTAGTAAATGAGGGCCTGACAAATCCAAAAAGGGAGAAAGAAACCTTTTAAAATAATTTGAATGTTTAACATGTTCCATTAAAATAATAATAGTCCATCAGTGAAACAATGTCTTGTAAAACCTCTCACACTTTTTTCAAGGCATGGTGGTTAAGGACTACATAGGTATTAACATGTCTAAGTTCTTTTAATTGCTGGGTTTATAAATCTGAACAATTGTAATGAAATAATCAGAATCAACCAGATAGAATTGGAGCCAGTCACAGTGGGTATTTGAGACATGCACGCTGTTTGGGGTCACTGAATATGTACTTATCCAATCCAAACTGGAGTAGATGGCAAAGCGAACAGGTAAACACATGCTTTATCTTCCAGATACTGTGGTTCACTAATTACCCTATTTATTTTGGGAACTTCAGAACATCTGTAAAAATCAGATGAAAAACAAGCAGAGGGGCTTCCCTGGTGGCACAGTGGTTGAGAGTCCGCCTGCTGATGCAGGGTACACGGGCTCATGCCCCAGTCCGGGACGATCCCACATGCTGTGGAGCGGCTAGGCCCATGAGCAATGGCCACTGAGCCTGCGCGTCCGGAGCCTGTGCTCCGCAACGGGAGAGGCCACAACACTAAGAGGCCCGCGTACCGCAAAAAAAATAAAAAAAAAAAAAGAAAAGAAAAAGAGAAACAAACAGAGGTGAATGAGAAAGATTTGAATGAAGTGTGAAATCTAGAGCTTTCACACTGTCAGATGAAGACAGAGGGATTCTCACCCTCTGCCAGTTCTTAGGAATCATGTACAATTTTAGGTAGCAGCATTTGAAATTAAATACTTAGCTGAAGAAAATGCAAAGGAAGAAAATGCTGTAACTGTATATAATACAAAATTGAACAGAAGAATGGAAGTGGACTGTTTATAACAGAAGCAAAAATTACTTATGCCTGCCCTAACATCAATATGCTCGTCTAGTGCGAAGATCTTGGTTTCTAAATATCATTCTCCACATAAAGGAACTAGAGTTCCTTGGAGAAGTGGCCAAGGAAAGGAAAATTCACTAGCAACGCTAAATGTTCTTCTAGTATCAGAAAGCAAAAAATTACTCAGTGATTAATGGGGACCTAACAGAAAAATATAGGGGCTAGCTTCAAAGATCCAACTGGCCAAATCTGGGAAAATTGGAGATTTTTTAAAAAGAAAATAATAAATTATAATATATTACATTTAAGAAGAGTCAATTAAATGCATGGGGGGAGGAAGGGAGGAAAAGCTCTATGTAATAAAAGAATGCTAGCTATTGTACAGAGAAGGAAAAATAAAATTAGAAAATTACCATTTCACAAGTGAGAATGTAAGATCTGATTTAGGCAAAATCACCACATGGGGCATCTCTGGTGGTGCAGTGGTTAAGAATCCGCCTGCCGATGCAGGGGACTAGGGTTCAATCCCACATGCCATGGAGCAACTAGGCCTGTGTGCCAAAACTACTGAGCCTGTGATCTGAAGCCTGCAAGCCACAGTTGCTGAAGCCTGAGTGCTTAGATCCCAAGTTACACAACAAGAGAGGCCACTGCAATGACAAGCCCGCACACCACAACAAACAGCGGCCCCCGCATGCCACAAATAGAGAAAGCCCAGGTGCAGCAACAAAGACCAAACGCAGCCAAACATAAATAAATAAATAAATATTTATAAAAAAAGAATCACTGAATGATGCTAAAAAAACATAGGATAATAGGATTCCCACATTCTCAAAGTTTCACCAACAGATTATTTATTATGAAGAAAAAAGATATTTTTATATTAGTGATAGCATCTGAACCAAGGAATTAATGTAAGCATCACCAGTAATGGGACAAATTAGCATTTTGTTGCTTCTGATACGATGCACTGGAAAGTATAATCTAGCACCTATGGTCTATGGCTGTGATGTATTTCCTGTGAAAAATATTTAAACCTGAAACTAGACATGAGAAAGGAAACAAGTCAAAATTGTAGAATACTTTGCAAAACAACTTGCCTGGATTTGACAAACTTGTCAAGTTGTGAAAGACAGACAGGAAGGAAGGAAGGAGGGAGGGAGGGAAGGAAGAAAGGGAGGAGGGGAGAAAGAGAGAGAGAGACAGAGAGGGAGGGAGGGAGGGAGGGAGGGAGTAAGAGGGGGAAAGAAAGGGAAGGGAAGGGAAAGAAAGGAAGAAAGAAAGAGAAAGAAAAGAAAAAGCAAAGGGATGTTGATAGATTAAAGGAGACTAAGGAGACATGACAACTAAATGCAAATTGTAATCCTTGATTAGATGCTAAAAAATATCTTTCAGCAGAAAATCTGCAAGCCAGAAGGGCGTGACAGGACATATTTAAAGTGATGAAAGGGAAAAACCGACAACCAAGATTACCCTACCCAGCAAGGATCTCATTCAGATTCAACGCAGAAATTAAAAGCTTTACAGACAAGCAAAAGCTAAGAGAATTCAGCACCACGAAACCAGCTTTACAACAAATGCTAAAGGAACTTGTCTATGCAGGAAACACAAGAGAAGGAAAAGCCCTACAGTAACAAACCCAAAACAATTAAGAAAATGGTAATAGGAACACACATATCGATAACTACCTTAAATGGAAATGGATTAAATGCTCCAACCAAAAGACACAGACTGGCTGAATGGATACCATAACAAGACCCATATATATGCTGTCTACAAGAGACCCACTTCAGACCTAGGGATGCATACAGACTGAAAGTGAGGGGATGGTAAAAAGATATTCCATGCAAATGGAAATCAAAAGAAAGCTGGAGTAGCAATTCTCGTATCAGACAAAATAGACTTCAAAATAAAGACTATTATAAGAGACAAAGAAGGACACTACATAATGATCAAAGGATCAACCCAAGAAGAAGATATAACAATTGCAAATATTTATGCACCCAACATAGGAGCACCTCAATACATAAGGCAAATACTAACAGCCATAAAAGGGGAAATCGACAGTAACATAATGATAGTAGGGGACTTTAACACCCCACTTTCACCAATGGACAGATCATCCAAAATGAAAATAAATAAGGAAACACAAGCTTTAAATAACGCATTAAACAAAATGGACTTAACTGATATTTATAGGACATTCCATCCAAAAAAAACAGAATACACTTTCTTCTCAAGTGCTCATGGAACATTCTCCAGTATAGATCATATCTTGGGTCACAAATCAAGCATTGGTAAATTTAAGAAAACTGAAATTGTATCAAGTATCTTTTCCAACCACAATGCTATGAGACTAGATATCAATTACAAGAAAAAAATCTGTAAAAAATACAAATACATGGAAGCTAAACAATACACTACTAAATAACTAAGAGATCACTGAAGAAATCGAAGAGGAAATCGAAAAACACCCAGAAACAAATGACAATGAAAACATGATGACCCAAAACCTGTGGGATTCAGCAAAAGCATTTCTAAGAGGGAAGTTTATAGCAATACAATCCTACCTCAAGAAACAAGAAATATCTCAAATAAACAACCTAACCTTACACCTAAAGCAATTAGAGAAAGAAGAACAAACAAAAAAAAAGCAAAGTTAGCAGAAGGAAAGAAATCATAAAGATCAGATCAGACATAAATGAAAAAGAAATGAAGGAAACAATAACAAAGATCAATAAAACTAAAAGCTGGTTCTTTGAGAAGATAAACAAAATTGATAAACCATTAGCCAGTCTCATCAAGAAAAAAAGAGAAGACTCAAATCAATAGAATTAGAAATGAAAAAGGAGAAGTAACAACTGACATTGCAGAAATACAAAGGATCATGAGAGATCACTACAAGCAACAATATGCCAATAAAATGGACAACCTGGAAGAAATAGACAAATTCTTAGAAATGCTCAGAGACTGAACCAGGAAGAAATAGAAAATATGAACAGACCAATCACAAGCATTGAAATTGAGACTGTGATTAAAAATTTTCCAACAAACAAAAGCCCAGGACCAGATGGCTTCACAGGCGAATTCTATCATATGTTTAGAGCTAACATCTATCCTTCTCAAGCTCTTCCAAAGTATAGCAGAGGGAGGAACACCCCCCAAACTCATTCTACGAGGCCACAATCACCCTGATACCAAAACCAGACAAAGATACTACAAAAGAAGAAAATTACAGAGCAATATCACTGATGCATATAGATGTAAAAATCATCAACAAAAGAGTAGAAAACAGAATCCAACAACACAATAAAAGGATCATACACCATGATCAAGTGGGATTTATGCCAGGGCTGCAAGGATCCTTCAATATATGCAAATCAATCAAAGTGATACACCATATTAACAAATTGAAGAATAAAAACCATATGATCATCTCAATAGATGCAGAAAAAGGTTTTGACAAAATTCAACACCGATTTATGATAAATACCCTCCACAAAGTAGGCATAGAGGGAACTTTTCTCAACATAATAAAGGCCATATATGAAAAACCCACAGGCATCATCGTTCTCAATGGTGAAAAACTGAAACCATTTCCATTAAAATCAGGAACAAGACAATGTTGCCCACTCTCACCACTACTATTCAACATAGTTTTGGAAGTTTTAGCCACAGCAATCAGAGAAATAAAAGAAACCCAAATCAGAAAAGAAGAAGTAAAGCTGTCACTGTTTGCAGATGACATGATACTATACATAGAGAATCCTAAAGATGTTACCAGAAAACTAGTAGAATTAATCAATGAATTTGGTAAAGTAGCAGGATACAAAATTACTGCACAGAAATCTCTTGCATTCTTATACACTAATAATGAAAAATCAGAAAGAGAAATTAAGGAAACACTCCCATTTACCATTGCAACAAAAAGAATAAAATACGTAGGAATAAACCTACCTGAGGAGACAAAAGACCTGTATGCAGAAAACTATAAGACACTGATGAAAGAAATTAAAGATGATACAAACAGATGGAGAGATATACCATGTTCTCAGATTGGAAGAATCAACATTGTGAAAATGAGTCTACTACCCAAAGCAATCTACAGATTCAATGTAATCCCTATCAAACAACCACTGGCATTTTTCACAGAACTAGAACAAAAAATTTCACAATTTGTATAGAAACACAAAAGACCCCGAAAAGCCAAAGCAATCTTGAGAAAGAGAAATGGAGCTGCAGGAATCAGGCTCCCGGACTTCAGACTATACCAGAAAGATAAAATAATCAAGATATTTGATACTGGCACAAAAAAAAAAGATATATAGATCAATGGAACAGGACAGAAAGCCCAGAGATAAACCCACACACATATGGTCACCTTATTTTTGATAAAGGAGGCAAGAATATACAATGGAGAAAAGACAGCCTCTTCAATAAGTGGTGCTGGGAAAACTGGACAGCTACATGTAAAAGAATGAAGTTAGGACACTCCCTAACACCATACACAAAAATAAACTTAAAATGGATTAAAGATCTAAATGTAAGGCCAGACACTATAAAACTCTTAGAGGAAAACAGTGTTCAAAGGTACACTCTTTGACATAAATCACAGTAAGATCCTTTTTGACCCAACTCCTAGAGAAATGGAAATAAAAACAAACAAATGGGACCTAATGAAACTTAAAAGCTTTTGCACAGCAAAGGAAACCATAAACAAGATGAAAAGACAACCCTCAGAATAGGAGAAAATATTTGCAAATGAAGCAACTGACAAAGGATTAATCTCCAAAATTTACAAGCAGCTCATGCAGCTCAATATCAAAAAAACAAACGACCCAATTCAAAAATGGGCAGAACACCTAAACAGACATTTCTCCAAAGAAGATATACAGATTGCCAACAAACACACGGAAGGATGCTCAACATCGCTAATCATTAAAGAAATGCAAATCAGAACTGTAATGAGATATCACCTCACACCAGTCCGAATGGCCATCAACAAAAAATCTACAAACAATAACTGCTGGACTGGAGAGGGTGTGGAGAAAAGGGAACCCTCTTGCACTGTTGGTGGGAATGTGAATTGATACAACCACTATGGAGAACAGTATGGAGGTGCCTTAAAAATCTAAAAATAGAACTACCATACAACCCAGCAATCCCACTGCTGGACATATACCCTGAGAAAACCATAATTCAAAAAGAGTCATGTAACACAATGTGCATTGCAGCTCTATTTACAATAGCCAAGACATGGAAGCAACCTAAGTGTCCATCGACAGATGGATGGATAAAGATGTGACACATATATACAATGGAATATTACTCAGCCATTAAAAGAAACGAAATTGAGTTATTTGTAGTGAGGTGGATGGACCCAGAGACTGTCATGCAGAGTGAAATATGTCAGAAAGAGAAAAACAAATACCATATGCTAACACATATATATGGAATCTAAAGAAAAAAAAATGGTTCTGAAGAACCTGGGGGCAGGACAGGAATAAAGACGCAGACGTAGAGAATGGAATTGAGGACATGGGGAGGGGGAAGGGTAAGCTGGGATGAAGTGAGAGAGTGGCATGGACATATATACACTACCAAATGTAAAATAGATAGCTAGTGGGAAGCAGCTGCATAGCACAGGGAGATCAGCTTGCTGCTTTGTGACCCTCTAGAGGGGTGGGATAGGAAGGGTGGGAGGGAGACACAAGAGGGAGGAGATATGGGAATATATTTATATGTATATCTGATTCACTTTGTTATACAGCAGAAACTAACACACCATTGTAAAGCAATTATACTCTAATAATGGTATTAAAAAAAAAGCCACATTCACACAACTATAAAGGACAATCGGGACAACTGGAGAAATCTGAACAGAACTGCATCTCAGATACTATTGTGATGATATTCAATTTCTTAGATATGAAAATGATATTGTGTTCATGTGGAAGGATGTCAATGCTCTTGTGAGATACACGTTGAACTATTCAGAGTAAAATATCTTTATGTTTGCAACTTAATTTCAGCAAAAAAGGGTACAAATGAAAAATGTATATATTGATAGAGGTTTTTAAGCAAATACAGCAAAATCATAAAAATTAGAACATCTAAGGGAAAGATAGATGTGTACTTACTGTACTATTCTTTTAAACTTTGTACGATTTAATATTTTTTAATTTTGAAACAATAATGCTCATCTCTAAGTGGCTTCATTCAGTTGTCCAGGAAACACTATGCACTAAAATACCAAACAGATATAAACTCTCTTGGCTGCTATATCTGCAAATCTTTTGCGAGTTTCCACTGATGCACAATGTTACTTGATCATTATAGGCCACCAGCAATGGGCAAAATAAAACTACAGTTGAATGATATCAGATCGGACAGTTTCATTCCAATTCAAGTCACATCTGGCTTTCTTTGAGGGCATGGTAGTAGGTGACCCAAAAATCCTTATTAGGTGCAAGAAGCTGTATAAAACTTCTTGGGATTAAACAGTGATCAATTGGTTAAAACTGATGGTAAATTTCCCTAGAGTAATTTCTGAATAAAGCAAAAAATTTTTTTAAAAACCAAAATAAAACTTGTTTAAACTGCTAAGCCTGTTAAGAACAGATCCACCATATGGCTCTAAAACTTGTAAGAAATAAGCTGTCTTTTCCTTCAACCTGAAGAGTTGAAGGTGAGATTACCTGATGGTTTAGAAAATCATTCATTCAAGCGTATTGATTGAATACTCTTCTAAGTGTGCTATAAGGCTGAAAATATGTAATATAACCTCAGTGCTATAAAAGAAAAAAAGAAAGCAGTGTGAAGAAGAAAAGTAAAAAAGAAAAGGGAATAGAAAATGATGAATGATGATATTTGGGGTAGGATGGCCAGACAATACCCTTCTGAAAATGTGATCCTTGAGCCGAGACCTGAAAAAAGGAGCTAGAGAACTACGTGAATATTTTCATCAAGAGCACTTCAGGTGCAAGAGACAACAGCAAGTACAAAGGCCCTGGTGAGGTAGTTTGCACAGAGTATACAGAACCTGCAAGATGACATGCATGGCTGAAGAGGAGCAAGCAAGAGAAGAATGACGGGACCAAGGAGAGCTTTAACCTATGTGGTGTCTTTAATTTTTTTTAAAGGCATGCCACTGGTGAACATGGACCTTGTGCAAAGATAAAGTTATCTCTTCTCCAAGGAGATGCAGTTTACACTAGACTTAGCGAAAGAAAGCAATTGCCCAATTGCCCTCAGTTAGGCACCTTTTGCAGACACAAACGGCACAATTTAACTCAGTGACCCTGGGTAGAACACCAAGGAAAAAATAGGCAGGAAAGCAGGTCAATTCAAAAAACCACAGGAGACAATTCTCATCTGAGTGTTCATTGTCCAAAGCTGTAGTGGGGAGAATAACATAAAATTATACACAATAAACAGATCACTTATAAGGTTATTTTCAATTGAAACATTCCTCCTACTTCACAGCTCTTAAATTCAACATTTTTGCCTGACAGTCTTTCATTGAGTATCGGCCTACAATACAAATATAATGTGAAGTACTTTTAAAAGATATTGAATTTCTAGTAATATAAGCACAGTTTCATGAAGATAATGAGACTGACATTGGAGATTGCTTGAATCACAAGAGCCATCATTATCAAATTAGGAAATGGCAAGTCTAGACATTTAGAAGTTGAAGAAGAGAGGTCAACACGGATGATAACACAATTTGAAATTTAATAGGAAATAATCTGAATATCAAAGAACCTAGAGAGGCTTTGGGAAAACTGATGAATAATTTTGTAAAGTGATACTCTAAATCATGATCTGCAGTCACAAATGAAGTGATAATGTGACAATTTATTCAGGAAAATCATACCAGGGGAAAAACATCCCTTAAATAATTCTTTGTTCAGTCTAATAATTAGAAAAGGTTTGTTATTCAGATATAAATTAAATATAAGAAAAAAAGTATTTTCATTTCTCAAGATAAAATACCAGTAAGATATTTTAACAATTTATTATATAAGTTTGATCTCCTTTCAAATTGGGTTGACTTAAATGGACTTCCTTAAGTACCAATAATTCTCTGCTAATTGAACCTCCTATTTTCTGACTCTTGTACATCATACCTAATTCCACAGTGCCCACAATGTATCAATTTACCACTCCCCAACATACTCTCCTTCCAGAAGCACAGGCTATTTCCTAGGCTCTACAAGAATTTGCAAATGACAAATATAGAAATATCTGCAGTAAAAATAAAACTTGGTATGTGTTACAAGAGAATCATAAAGTATTAAGAAATTCAAAAGAGGAAAAATCATCTCTATTTAGAGGCATCAGTCAGTACTTCATAAATGAGTTTGCATCCTAGAAAAATGAGTAGGATTTCCATAGAGATGAAAATTGAATATATAGTGAATTCCAGGAAATAATTTATAGTCTAATTTGGCCTTATATAACATATTATGGAAGAAGTTGGATTTAAGGCTGACAATAAATGTTGGGGTTGGGGCTTGGAAGATTTGAGTACCAAGCTGAGTTGTTTGGACTTTACACATTGAAGAAGTAAAGTGGAACTATGAAATTAGTATCGTACTCTTTTTTTTTTTGAAGAATTTGATACTACACACTAAAGTTTTATGAATTCAATTTTTTCAAACCTCAAGGAGAAAGTGATTTACTTTTCTTTGACAGCCATTATTTCCACTGATTACCCTAAAGGAAAATGTATATATTTTAGTCAACTCTCAATTATCTGCACAACATGGGAACACTGGCAAGAACAGCCCAAAATCCATGTGAAGGTCACCTTGCTGGGTTGGGACCGTGACATGATTTCCTGAAGCAAGAAAAATTGCTATGAGGAGCAGGTTCATAAAGCTGTTCTTCTGGGTAGCAATCAAATAGAAAAGCCTGTCTCTCTGGGGAGTTATCCTGCTGCCACATGAATGTTTTTTGTCTGCTCAATCAGCTCAAAGCTTTGATCGTGTGCCCCTTACCAAGTGTCTCTGTCAAAAGCACCAGGGTGAATCCAGATAAAGGTGGTCCAAAACATATTATATATTTTCAATAGAAAAAATAACATGGAACATAGATGATCCATGTATAAGTGGTCAACAATGCATCGCACTGAAATTAGAACCAGCAACTATCGACTCTTCAATATTTTGAATATGATTGAAGATAATAAAGAAATAAAATTATTCTAAATTACACAGGCATTAGCATTTCCTCTGTATCCTATCACTGATTCACTTATTCATTCACCAAACATTCACTGGAGCACCAGCTATGCAAAAGTCATTACTATGAACTGTAAGGAGCAGTGTCCATAAATATTTCTACTTTCCCAACAGGAAACTGTTATAATTCAGTATAGTTTTACAATTTTTAAATGGAAGTTTTAAATTCAGATAGCTGTAAAACCTAAATTTCTCTAGCACTGTCTTATATGTTGAGGCTCCAGACTCAGATCTAAGTTTTCCACTTATAAGCTATGCTCTCTTGGGCAAGTTACATATCACTTTGGGGATCATTTTCTCAGCTGTGAAATAGAAATAATAAGGGCACATATTCCATAAGGTTGCTGAGAAAATTAAGTGAGATTAGGCTTACAAGATATTTACAAGTCTAGCACTTAGCAGTAACTCAAAAAATGTTAGTTATGACTATTATTTGTAATTATTATCATTAGAATAAAGTCATGCCATTATTGAACATATTAATATTAGAAGATCAGAATAAAGTTTTATATATTTAAATTATTCAGAAAAACACAAAGATTCAATTTGTATGTGTCTGTCCTGCAGCAAGAATGGAAAAAAAAACAATGTTACAAACTACAATATAATGTCACGTATTTATAGCTTCAAACTACAGAAAGGAATGTTTATTAAACTGAAGAGAACCAGAGGGATTCAAAATGCCTAATTACCCTCTTTTTGGGATTAGTGTTGCATGAAGTCACTTTTCCTAATCATTAGAGTGGACAAGTTCACCCATAGCATGGACCAAAGGAAAAATGAACAGATCCACTGACAGACACCTTGAGAAATAAAATTATTCAGATGTTCTGACCAGACACCTGAGGTACAAATTCACTTTATAAACTCCTCATAGTTGTGCTGGCAATAAAATCTCATACCTGTTTCTTATTTTATTTTTTTTCCTTTGGTGTTTGCTGTCAGCTATTGTAGGTACTCTTTTTTCCTAGGTTTTTAATATCCACAGGGCAAATGTTTTCACTCTGCTCAGTGAACTGTGCTGAAACATCTCTTTCTGAAACCCTTCATGACTGCCTTTGAAGGGATTTAGGCCTCTAGAGCATCTTTAAATTAATGAGAAGTTATATGGGGAAAAATTAGTCCTCATCCCTCCACCCCCCAGTGACCATTCTAAACCTCCTGCTAAGTATATACTATCATCTCATCATTAACAAAGATAATGCCTTATACTTGCCTTTTTCTCACTTCCATAAAGCTGTTGGTTCTGGAATGTTCTAGCATGCAAAGAGAATGTTAAAGCTATCACTCAGCTGTGGAGAAATGTTGGTCTTAGGGTGTTGCGGTTTTTGGTTTGTTTGGTTAGAGCATTTTAAAAAGATTTAAATAAAGAATATATGGCACTGTAGTCACAAAGGATAGAACAAGTTGCTTCCAGGCAACTTTTTCTATTTAACTGTCTTTTCCAACCTAGAGCTATTCCAGACCATCAGGTAAGATAGAGTAGCTATGCCAGACATCCCTTACCTTACATATATTTCCTTTCTTCTCCTGAAACCTTTCACCTGGGACTTTATCCTGACATTTCTAACAGATAAATGGGGAAGAACTCAAGTGTACATTTTCAACACCTACCTGTTTGTTATATTCTGTATACTTCTAGAATCATCACGTGTTAAGATGGAAGGTTAAACAACACTCTCCTAAATATAGATGATAAATGGAAATCTGTTTCAGTGCTTGAGAGCAAATTATTTGGATTTAGGTGAAACCTAGATACCAACCCCAGCCTCAAATCTTTAGCTGAGTAAACTTGAACAAGCTAGCCAACTTCCCTGACTCCATTTACCCACTTACAAAATAGCAATAAAAAAATCTCAAAAGATTGTTGTGAGGATAGATGTGATAATTTATTTTTAAATGTGTTAGTTTTTGTGATGCCTAGCATTTAGTAAGCATTCACTAATTTGTGGCTATTATTCTACAGCTTTCTTCATTTTTTCATGTTCCAACTATAAACATAGACTTTCAAGTTAGTCAGACCCAGGTTCAAAGAATATTATGTAATATAAGATATTTGCAATGGGTTTCACCTTCCTGAATCTCAATTTACTCATCTATGTTCTCAAGGTTGTTTTGAGGATTAAATGAAATAATGACCATAAAGTACCTAATGTACAACCTAGAACTTAATAGTTACTCTGTAAGTAGCAGTTTCTTTCCCCATTTCCATTAATATATATCCCAGCTAATATATAAATGTGATCAATATATAATAATCATAAATCTAAATAATACTGTTAACTAGTCAAAATCCATTCCCAACTCCACTGCCCATTGGCTGCCTACATGGAAAAACCAGTTGGAAACATGATAGCCCTGGTTCTGGCAAACAAGATATTAGATGAGCTGGGTTTTCTTGGAAGGCTTTTGTTTTTCCCAGTGAAAGGGCCAGAGGAGGCTCACTCCATTCCTTCCCTCCTTCCTTTTTGTTAACACAGCTCATGATTTCTGGACATGCAACAACCATCTTGAGACCAGGAAAGGAAGGCCAATACAATTTAGAGACAGCAACCCTAACAGGATTATAGATAAACCAGTGCCACCAACTGCTGACTTAGCATTTCTTGTTAATCAAGATAATGACTGTTTAGTTTGGAAAGGTAAATATTGGTTGGGTTTTCTGCTACTTTTAAAGTGTGCAACTTGATAAAGATAGTAAACCTCCTCCTGTCTACAAATTACCCTAAGAAACCAAAAAGAAAATATACGTGTGTATGTGTGTGTGTGTGTGTGTATGGCCTTCACCCCTGCTACCAATATGAAATTACTTTTTTATTTTGCTATGTGTGCTCCTGGCCAGATGCTTCTTTATTCTAATATTTCTGGGAATGATACTATAAAATGACACATAGAGAACTGTGTATCTACTCATCCTTCCTAACCCTTACACTTCATGAATTCTCTTGTTCTTAAACTTTAGGAAGAGGGAAAGCTAGATACAAATAACATGGATGATATTGACTCTTGGAGCAACAATTTGAGGTAAGTTCCATTACTATCATCCCCGTTTTGCAGATGAGAAAACTGAGGAATTGAGAGACCTAAATTCCCTTAATTTGTAGTAGGTGAACCCAGGCAATATGGATTCTACATTGTACTATTTGGGCCTCATGTTCTTTATCAGTAAAAGAAGATGATTTGACTAGATAACTTCTAAATTTCCTTTCACATCTAATTTTACACTTCTTTGAGAGTATTAACTGCCCGTTTTTCCTAGTTCTGCTGTCCCCAACACCATAATTAGAGAGAAACAACATCAATGGGAAGAGTTTAGCATAGACCGTGGATTTAGACATTGCCTGGGTTTCAATGTTGTCTAAGCCACTTTTATTACCTGTCTGACCAGGAGAAATTTACTTAACCTCTCTAAGCCTAGTTCCCTCACTTGTGAAATTGTATATGATACCACATAGATTGTAATATGACCTGAGGATTCAATGAGATCACCTGTATAAAGCTCTTAACACACAGGGCCTGGAACATAATGCTCAACAAATATTAGTCTTCATTTTTGTTGTTATGGCTGTTATGTAAACCTCTGAATACTCAATTTCAAGCAAGCTGGTGAGTATTTTCCTATGAATTAAAATCTACTGTCATGAGAAAACAATCACTGACATATTTGATAAATTGCATTAATTCTTATTCATAGCATATTATAAAATATTTCTCTTGACATGCATGTTCTCTCTTCATGGGAAGCCTGAAAATAAATTTGAAATTCACTTTTATTTTACTAGACCTATAGCAAAAGAAAAAAAAAAGTACACCAATGATACTAGCAAAGCAACTTTTCCTTAATTTTCAATACCAGTCAATAACTAGATATGTGATAGGGTGGTAAAAACAGTTCAGTTTCATATCAAAGATTACATTAAAAAACTGGATTCCGTCCAATTATCAGATCCTAATAACACACATCCCAAGGTACTTAAGGAATTGACTAAAGCAATCCCTGAGCCACTAAATATTATTTATGAGTTCTTGGAGGACACAGTGCCTCTGATAGCAATAACTCATCACCTTCCTTTTAGAAAGGGAAAGGACATTTCTAAAAGCAATAAGCCAAATCACTTTGCCTAGTTGACCAATGAATTTCCAACCATGCTCTTCAGAGCCTATTAAAATCTTCTTAACCTTTCCCACATGCTTATCTACATTCCTCTTTTAACTCCAATTGGAATATACATATGTGTAAGTTTTATGTTAATATATAAATGATATATTTACACAACATAAATTTTATAAATTGGACCTGATTTTTGAGAAAGGGTTTAAGGGTTAAAAAAGCAAGCAGCAAACAGAATTTAGAATTACTATGACTAAAAAGGCGCAAGGAGAAAAATCAACAAATTGTTTAATATCAATAAAGAATAAATATTTTTGATTTCCGAGACTTCTGATTTACAACCTTATGTCAAACAGGAGTGTGCACTACCAGGATTTGGAGATATTGGAAGTGGGGTTTTATTATCTGCTCTTTAATTGTGCCATTCAGAGTATCAATCCTCAGCTATTATTGAAATCTACAAGCCCAAAGTTGGGATTTATCTAGTTAAGGAGAGAGAGCTAATCATCATCCCCACCATGACCTCCAGCCTACAGAGTACAACCACCACAATTTTTCAAGGACATCAGTGACCCCTCACCAACGCGTTTTTTTTTTTAATGCCTTTTTGAGAAAGTGTTCCTGGCCCTCCTGATAGGTATGGTTAGAGAAGGATCTGAGCAGTTTGTGCTATTAAATGAATTCAATATTCCTATCTCCCTGAGACTTTTGATTCCTTCTGTAGTATGCTAGGGAAATTCCAGCATTAACACTTTTTTGATGGTAGGCCACCAGTGACTCCAGCCTATAACTGATCAAAATCACCCCTAGGTGCTTAAAGCACCACATTAAATTCTGTAATTTTCATGGGTATGTACATATCAATCATTTTTGTCCCATCAAATAACACCCATAAAATCCACACTTATACATGCTCCTGACTGCTACTAATACAAACTGATGTGGCCAACAACCCTCTGGATGTGTACGCTATGCTCTTCCAGAGCAGGCTTTGTGTGTCTCCATCTGGTCCATAGTGGGATCTAACTCATTATGGGCAGAGGAGCCATGAAGGAGAGTGGCAGTAAGTACCAAGGAGAACTGGCACTTCTTAGTGAGACAACTCACCCAGGAGCAGTCATTAAAATTTCATTCAAGGAAAGTCTTATTCCTGCAGATAGGGGAGGGGGTTAAGATTCCTTTACCCCCATTGGACTGAGCCTTGAGTTGGCACTACAGCTCCGCAACTCTTACAATCAGGCCTTGGGCTTGGTCCTCAGCCATATCTGCCTTGTGACTACAGGAAATGAAAGACTCCTTCAAAGATGCCCTTGAAGGTTTCTGACTTCCATCTTATACTCTGGGTTGTATTTTTATGACCTTGAATGTGTCCCTTTTACCCTGTATGATCTCCAGGGCTTCAGAAACAGCCAACTGATCCACAATCTTTACAGAGACTATTCCTACCATAAGACCAAGTGCCACAGCACTTGATCTCCTACTCCCTTGCTTTCTACTTGCACTTAAGCCTGTGCTGCACGAGTGAAAAATTGAGTAATGATGATGACACGGTAAGCCATAGATTACTAGTGTTCTATTCCTCCCTACCAAAAGAATATCTATGAGTTTCTCAAATGTATGGAGCTATTCAATCCAAGAATCCATTTTTCAGGACACCTCCACTACCAGGTGTTTTATCAGTCATATACTAACAGTCAGCAAACATTATCACTCTGGGCCTGAAGGAGCAGGGAGTGAGCAGTCATGAGAATGTGGAGTAGTTAGTTGTCCATCTGAATGGAGCTGGCACAACCAACTGCAGGGAGATAATTGAGTGTGTAAATGCCCTGGTGTCACTCTGCTCCCACCCAGATACCTGAATCTGAAGAAGTAAGTAAAAATTATCCATCATACATAACCTTAATGGGGAAGATATTTCAATGGGGATCTTGTAGCTGAAAATTAGGAGTTTGGATTTCATTTTAAGGGTAATGCAAAGCCACTTAAAAATGTTAAGGTGGCAAATAGCATGGGATTCAATTAAAGATTTAAAAATAATTCTTTGGCTTTTATGTAGAAAATGGATTGGAGAGGGTCAAGAGAAAATGGGAGGATGAATTTGGAGGTTATTGCAGTGGTTCAGGCAAGAAATAATGTTCACTTGTATTAGAAAGGTGGCGGTAGAGATGGATATAAGGGTGTGGCCTGAAACACATTTTGGAGGTAAAATTATGAGGATTTAGTGGTAAATATAATGTGGAGAATGAGAAAGAAGATGTCAAATATGAATCTCAGTCTTCTGGACTCACTAACAAGCTAGAGGGTGGTATAATTTACAGAGATCTACTCAATATGAGCTAGCTGAGAATTAAGTTTGAAAAAAAGATATCCCTAAAGAGAGAAGAAAAAAATGTAGAGTGTAAAAAGCCACACAAGCTGCACAGTTTTCTAGTAACAAAGCACATTTTATTATAGTCTATTTCAGCATTTTGAAATCTAACCACAAATAGAAAAGTCGGCTTTATGGCTGTCTTCTGTCACCAGCAAATGGGAGCTTCTAGGGACATCTGCTCACCGCTTTGAAATAAACGGTATTAGTAACTAAAGGCCATAGTTATTTGTGACAAGTGAATAGAATATTGATTTTATTCTATTTTAGAAATATTCATAAGAACCTAGGTTCCAGGACTAATCATTTGAAAATAACGAATCAATTCATTGTTAACTAACCAGTTCTCAATACTTCCAGCTTCTGTGTTTACTGGTCTAGAGTTTATATATCTTCCATTAGTCACAATTTTACTAACTCTTTTCAGGATTATGCACTCCACAGAGATTCTGAGGGATGAAACAGAGTTTAAAGTTTCAATGTCTGCCTGATCCACTTACCAAAATTTCTGAACTTTTTAACTTATTAGCTTTCCTGATAGACAGCTGGCCATACCTTCTAATGAGAAAATCTTAAAACACCAATGCTTCTTGTCTATTTCATACTGATTAAAGTCATTAACACCGGATAGCAGAGAATGGCAACCCCTCAAACCTGATCAAGTAGGTAATTTTGTCGGTGACTTTTTCAGGGCCTTTAGCAGAGAATCTTGGCGACTGTAGTGCCAACTGGGACAACTCTTGGTTCAAGTTCTTATCAGTGGTGCTCAGAAAAAAATGAGTAGAGCCTGTTATAAGCAGCTACTATTAAGAAGACTAGTGCCTAGAACTTCATGGCAAAAATGTCCAGAAATTGCTATGGCCAAAAAATACATCATTTAAAGAATCTTATGCTTCCTTGGAGGTTAGAATGCTCTGAAACAGTTTAAGTTCCTATATTTAAAGTTTCTGAATTAAATAATTTATGACATCTTGACTGCTAACCCCACCAAAAGTTGCCATGTGAGCAAAGTAACAAAGGATTGGTCCTTTGGAATTAATGTTCATGATTTTGTCATGTGATCTGAAACTCTGGACTAGGATTTTTTTTGGGGGGGAGGGGGTGGTTATGTGATCTGAAACTGAATTAACTGGACTAGAAGTAGGTGCTGACCTCTAGAGGCTGACCAATGAAGGTATTCTCTGTGGAGTTTTGACTAGTAGACTAAATCAGACCTTCTCACAGAGAGTCTATATGTGAAGCAAAGGCAGGAATTCAGACAATAGAGTAAACCACACACCAAGAGTTCACTGTTGTTAGTAAGAACATAGAGGCAGACACACAGTAGACACTAAGGACAGAAAGTGACTAGTCAAAAAACAAGGCAGTTTTCTGGAGCTGCCATTGGGCCACTAAAGGTATTGCTGAGGACCCAAAGACAATCTATTTATCCATGAATTCCCAGCCCTGAAATTGTAGAGTCTCGTTCCTGTTCTTTCTTATTTTCCAGTGTTTCTTTTCTCTGAACTATCACCCAAAGTTTTCCAAGCATATCTTGATTCCTTAACACTTAAACCCTTAACAGAAATCCCTACTTGAGAATTATTTTTAAAAACTTATCAGTAAATAATCACTTTCAGTGTAGTAAGTGGGCACACTGTCTTTGGAACAGATATCCGAAATTTGAATTATGGCTTTCCTACTTACCTATATGACTTTGCTTAAATTATTTAACCTCTCTGATCTTACAGATTTCTCATCTGTAAGTTAAAGATGAGACCAGTGTCATAACTGTAACATTTAAATAAAATGTTACATGTTAAGTATTTAACAAAAGATAATTTCTAATTGTGGAATATTAGATTTTCTGAAGATGGTTGGCATATATACATATCCCATTCCACCTACTTCACACTGACTTCTTATAGTATGATACTGGCACTCCTCCACCAAGAGGTGGGATCTATTTTACTTCCCTTTGAAACTAGGTAGATCTTTGTAACTCTCCTAACACAAAGAAGGTAGTAGAAGTAGCACTACTTGACTTCTGAAGCTAGATCATAAAAGATAATATGGCTTCTGGTTCACTCTTAGAACCTAACAACCATGTTGTAAGGAAGCCCAGGACACATGGAAAGGTCATGTGTAGATGTTCCAGCTGAAAGCCCCAGCTAAGGTCCTAGTTGACAGCCATCATTAACCAGTAGACATATGAGTGAAGGAGCCTTTAAATCATACCATCTCTCAGCCTGGAATCTTCCAGTTGAGACCTCAGACATCCCAGGGCAGAGACAAGTCATCTCTATTGTGCCCTTTCCAAACTTTTAATCCACAGAATTTATGAGCTAAAATAAATCATTATTTTATACCACTAAGTGTTAGGGTTACTTATTATATAGCATAGTAACCAGAATACTTGATGAATGATAATTATTATATGATATTACTATGTCGAGACTCCTCAAATATGAGTAACATTATTATAATTACCATCATATTCATCATTATCATCATCATCCTCATTACTATTTCACAGAGATCCTATATATTTTATTTATGTAAATACAAAGTCAAGGGGAAAGCACGTCTCAAACTCTCTGGAGCACATATTCCCTTAAGTGGAGAGCACCTATAGTATTTATAATGTGTTCTTGCCACTGAAGGCCTGAGGCAGGAGAAACTTCCAGAAGTGTTTGACAAGCTGTTTGTGTTTGAGGACTTGACTTTAATTATGCTGTACAATCAGGAGAACTGAAATAGAATGCTGTAAAGACAAGCATTTTCTGCAACTTCCTAAACACAATGCATGTTTAATTTGCCTAACTTTTTACACCAGATATAGGAAGAAAAAAATGACCTAGACAAGCTCTTTAAACAGCAAAAAGATGCTTTTTGATGGTAATTGTCAACAAGACAATCTGCTCTCATTTATTTATAGTGAATTAATAGAACTGTTTTTCAAAAGTAAATATTTTGCCTTTAGCAGAAAAGTGTATGTAATAGTATTGTTTCATAGGTACCAACGAGTGACAGATGCTAGTAATGTGGTTGGCTGCCTGGCTGGCTCTCACTTCTTCCTTGGGTTAATGAGCTTTTTATGGTTACATTTTATTCTTACATCTTTCACCCTCAATTGTCTTTCATTTCCACCTTCTTGCTGAAACTTATAAAGGCAAAATGCATTTTTAAATATGTGAAATAGCCCTACTTCACTGAAAGAAGAGTTCTGGTGTCAAGAAGGAAAGATAAGAACCAATGGTGAAACTAGAAAACTTGAATTATGCAATAGAAGCGATTCTGAAGAGTTCAGCATAACTTGGACATTGGTAAATTATACTTTAGATACACTATTAGAGTTTGATACTGAAAGAAATTCTTTATTAAATCTCAGTTTATTTATTTTGTAAATATAAACATTCAAATATTATTTTTACTTAAGATCAATACCTAGAGTAGAAATGGCATATAAAAATATTCCATTTTATTTTTAGCATATAAAAATTTAATAAAAAGATGAATAAGAAATCTTAATGCAAAAGGTAAAATAAAAAAAGTTTTATACTTCAATATAGAAAAATATTTTATCTATTTTTGAATAAAGAGATTTTTTTAATGTTTGTAACCATAAAGAGATCTTTAAAAAGAGATTGATGGATTTGGTTTCATAAATATTTGAAACTTATATCCATAAAATATAATTCAAATTAATTTAAAAAGTAAATGGAAAAGGGAAAAAAACAATTGCAACATATACAATAAATAATTTAATGTACCTATGTAAATACATATAGAGAGAGACAGAGACAGAGACAAGACAGAAAGAGACCTCTGACAAATCAAACACACTAAAAGAAAAGTGTCAAGATGTAAAGAGACAACTCAAAGAGATAAGTAAATGGCTTAATTAAATTATGTTCAAACTTATATACAACAGAACACATAAATAACAAAACCAAACCATAGTGAAATATACTTTTTAATCTATCCATTGTCAGTCACTGAAATAGAGGAACTGATATTCTTATGTACAACTCATACATTGTTTTAGAATTATATGGATACCGCTATTTTGAAGGGCCATTTTGCAATATATATATATTAAAATTATGACGTTTTATATCATTCAACCCATCAATTCCACTTAGGGAATTTTATAAAACTGAGACATTCACACCAGTGCATCAAGATACATGTATAAGATATTAATTAGGAAAATGTTTGTAACAGACAAAGATTAAGGAAAGAACATCCAACAGCAGAGAATTGGTTAAACAAAGGTATACAAACACAGCCACGAGAAAGAATAAAGTTGATCTAAACAGCTATGTTCAAATAGAATGTAAGTAAAATGTGAGTTGTAAAATAGTATTTATAGTATGATTTTAATTTTTATAAAATAATACTAATAAAAATAATATAGAGAGGGCTTCCCTGGTGGCGCAGTGGTTGAGAGTCCGCCTGCCAATGCAGGGGACACGGGTTCGTGCCCAGGTCCAGGAAGACCCCACATGCCGCGGAGCAGCTGGGTCCGTGAGCCATGGCTGCTGGGCCTGCGTGTCTGGAGCCTGTGCTCTGCAACAGGAGAGGCCGCCGCAGTGAGAGGCCCGTGTAGCACACACACACACACAAAAAAAATAATAATAATATATAGAAAAACTAAAGACTATGCATCAAGTAGTTGATAAAAGTTATCTATAGGGATGGGTTTATGGGAACCTTTACTTTCTTCAATCCACATCTCTATAATGATCAAAATTTTATATAATGAACATGTACTATCATTTCTTAATTTAAATATGTGATAAATTACAATAAAACAAGAAGTAAAAGAGAAGATTCAAGTTTACGTGTTTGTGTGCAAACTACAGAACAAATCCGTTTAAAACTCCGAAGGACTCTTTGGCGCCTTTTGTTTGAGTGAATTTCTTTCATTAAGAGTTGCAAGAGGAAGACATTAGAAAGACAGTGGAATAGCAGGCTCCCATCTTTCCCTCCTCCCATGGACCACACCAAATAAACAGCTACATAAAGATTAATTCTATCTGAAATAAATGCAGAAAACAGTTACTGATTCCTACACAGCAGGCAACTGAGAAAACACCCACACTGAAATGGGTAGGAAAAGTGGAGACATGCTCACACCATAAATCCCACCCTCAGCACAGCACCTTACAATCAGTAGAGAATCACTAATACCCATGTTCTCCTTGAGAAGCAAAGGGTTTGGACCACATATCTAGTGCCCCAATTTTTATGAGGACTGGCTTAGAAATTACCCAGCTCTCAGAGACAACAGGGCTCAGCATTTGTAAGTCCCCCAGTGGCACAGAAAATGAAGAGTTGGTTTTTCATGGGCTCATAAGCATTTCTCACAGCTGTTCTCCCAGGCAGGCAAAAATACCCAACTCCCAGTTCCTCCTAGGAAAAGGTTTTACTACGTACTTTCTCAGGTGCTTCCTGAGGGTTGTGCTTCTAATCAGCCTGCATCTGGAAGCTCACTGGGCTTTTCTGGGAGCCTGAAAGAACCCTTCCCACACCTTCTCCCCCAGGTTCACTCCAAAGATAAAACCAAGTCTCCAGCTTTTCCCTAGAAGGATCTAGTTCATACATCTGTTGCCCCAACTTCTTCAACTGCCACCCGAGAGACTAGCTCCTAAATCACCTAATTCTGGGAGCTAACAGGACGTGGCATTCACAAGTCCCCCAACTTCTTCAACTGCCACCTGAGAGACTAGCTCCTAAATCACCTAATTCTGGGAGCTAACAGGATGTGGCATTCACAAGTCCCCGAGGACCAAAGAGAACAGAGAAGCAGTTTTATATGGTTACACAAGCAGTCCCTGTGGCTATTCGTACAGGCTTAGCACAAAACAAGTAAGCAAAAATACCCAGCTCCCAGTTTCTCCCTAATGGAGGCTAGATTGCAAATCTAACATTCTGACTTTCCCAGCTGCTGCCTAAAAGTTGGGTTTCCAATTAGCATGCATCTGGGATCTGACAGGGCAGAAAATTAGTAGTCCTCTGGGAGTGTGAACAGGCATGTAGCATTTTCTCCACCTTCTGGCCACTGACAGGACCTGGCACACACTAATCTCCTGGGGCCACTAAGAACAAAGATGGCAGTTGGAACAAACTGAAAGGTTTGAGAAGCACCCAGAATCTCAGGCCAGGCTGACTGGCAAAGATTACATTTTACATGAGGCCAGTCTTTCAAGACTGGGAGAGGTGACTATTTCATGTAATGCACAGAAACCAACAGAGAGAGTGGAAGAAAATTAAGAAATAAGAGAATATATTCCAAACAAAAGAACAAGATAAATCTCCAGAAACCAACCCTAATGAAAAGGAGATAGGTGATTTATCCAAGAGAGAAAACTCAAAATAAAAGTCATAAAGATGTTCACTGAGATCAGGAAAGCAATGCGTGAACAAACAGAATTTCAACAAAGAAATAGAAAATATAAAAAAGGACCAAACCAAAACCATAAAGCTGGTGGTGAGTGCAATAACTGAACTGAAATATTCAATAGAAGGACTCAAAAACAGACGAGATCAAACAGAAGAAAAGATCAGCAAACTTGAAGACAATTCAATGAAAAACATCCAATCAGAGGAGCAAAAAGAAAAAAGAATGAAATAGAGTGAAGATAGCACAAGGGTCTTATGGCACACTATCACTGGAACAACATATGCAATATGGAAGTCCCAGAAGGAGGAGGGAGAGAGCAAGGGGCAAAAGGCTTATTCGGAGAAATAATGGCTAAAAACTTCCAAATCTGGGGAAAGAAATAAATATCCAGATCCAAGAAGCCCTAGAAATATCAATAAGACAAATCAAAGAGACGCACACCAAGAACATTATAATCAAATTGTCAAAGTTTAAAGACAGAATTTTGAAAGCAGCAAGAGAAAAGCAGTTTGTTGCATATAAGGGAACCCCCTACAATGAACAGATTTTTCAGCAGAAACCTTGCCAGCCAGAACAGATCGATAAGGTATATTTAAAGTGCTGAAAGAAAAAAGTTCCAACCAAGAATACTTTATCCAGCTACGTTGTCTTTCAGATTTGAAAGAGAGATAAAGATATTTCCAGACAAACAAAACTGAAGGATTTTATCACCACTAGATCTGCCTTATAAGAAATGCTGTAGTTCTTCTGGAGTTCTTTAAGCTGAAAAAAAGGGGGCTAGTTAGTAATGTAAAAGTATAAAACTCACTGGTAAAGGCAAATATATAGTCTAATTCAAAATAATACTGTAATCATGGTGTGTAAACCACTTTTAACTCTAGTATAAAAGTTAAACACAAACTTATTAAAGATACCTATAGCTACAAAAGTTTAGTGGATACACAATATAAAAAGATATAAATTATGACATCAAAAACATAAAAAGAAGGGAGTATAAAAATGTAAGGCTTTTATATGCATACAATGAAGTTAAATTGTTATCAGCTTAAAACAGACTTTTATAACTATAAAACATGTAAGCCTTAAGGTAACTACAAAGCAAAAAAATTATAGAAATATACAAAAGGTAAAGTGAAGAGATTAAAGCATAAAATCATTAAATCACAAAGGGAGATGGCAAGAGAGTAAGCAAGGAAAAAAGGATCCATAAAATACCCCGAAAACAGTTAAATAAATGGCAATAGTAAGTCCTTACCTATCACTATTCACTTTAAATATAAACAGACTAAATTCTCCAATCAAAAGACACTGAGTGGCTGAATGGATTAAAAATAATAATAATAACAACAAAACCCTACTATAAGCTTACAAGAGACTCATTTTACACAGAGACTAAAAGCAAAGCCAAGGGATGAAAAAAGATATTTCATGCAAATAGAAACCAAAAGAGAGTAGGGGTAGCTATACTTACATCGGATAAAGTAGACTTTAAGTCAAAAACTGTAGCAAGAGACAAAGAAGATCATTATATAATGGTAAAGGGGGCAATACTTCAAGAAGATACAACAATTGTAAATATTTATGGACCAAACACTGAAGCACCTAAATATAACAGCAAATGTTAACAGATATGAAGGGAGAACTAGACAGCAATACATTAATAGTAGGGGACTTCAGTACCCCACTTTCAACAATGAATAGATCATCCAGACATAAATTCAATTAAGGAAATGTTGGATTTCAACTATACTATAGAAAAATGGATATAACAGACATAGACAGAATACTCTACCCAATAATGGCAGAATATACATTTTTCTCAAGTATGCACAAGGATTCAATAGTATAGATCAAGTGTTAGGCCACAAAATATGTCTTAACAAATTTAAGAGATTGAAATCATGTCAAGCCTTTTCCAACCTCAATGGTATGAAACTAGAAATCAATATAACTGGAGGAAAACTGAAAATTTTTTAAATATCTGGAGATTAAACAACATGCTTCTGAACAACGAATGAGTCAAAGAAGAAGTCAAAAGGGAAATCAAAAAATATCTTGAATGTTCATAATAGGGGAAACCGCATTGGGAAGTCTGCACTACCTGCTCAATTTTTCTGTAAATCTAAACTGTTCTGAAAAATAAAGTTTATTAATAAAAAAAAATCTTGAGACAAACAAAAATGAATGCATAACACACCAAAACTTAAGGGATACAGCAAAAGCAGTTCCAAAAGGGAAATTTACAGCAGTAAACACCTATATTAAGAAAAAGATCTCAAATAATAACCTACGTTTACACCTCGAGGAACCAGAAAAATAAAAACAACCTAGGCCCAAATGTAGTATAAGGAAGAAAATAAAGATTAGAGCAGAAATAAATGAAATAGAGATTAGCTAACCAATAGAAAAGCCAACTGACAAACCTATAGCTAGACTAAGTTCTGAAAAAAGAGAAAAGATTTGAATAAGTAAAATCGGAAGTGAAAGAGGAGATATTACAACTGATACAACAGAAATATAAAAGTTCATAACAGATTACCATGAACTTATATGCTAACAAACTGGAAAACCTAGAAGAAATGAATAAATTCGTAGAAATATACAGCTTACCAAGACTTAATTATGAAGAAAGAGAAAATCTGAACAGACCAATAATGACCAAGGAGATTGAGTCAGTAATCAAAAATCTCCCAACAAAGAAAAACCCAGGACCAGACAGTTTTACTGGTGAATTCTACCAAACATTTAAATAAGAATTAATACTAATTCTCTTCAAACTCTTCCCAAAAAATTGATGAGGAGAGAACACTTCCAAACTTGTTTTATGAAGCCAACATTATCTGACACTAAAGTAAGATAAGAATGCTACAAGAAAAAAGAGAAGTACAGACCAATATTTCCAATGAACATAAATGCAAAAATCCTTAACAAAATACTAGCAAACTACATTCAACAACACATTAAAAGGATCAAACACCATGATCATGTGGGATTTATCCCTGGGATGCAAGTATAGTCCAACATCTTCAAATCAGTAAATGTGATACACCACATGACAGAATAAATGATAAAAATCACATGATCCCCTCAACAGATGCAGAAAGAGCATTTGACAAAATTCAACATCTTGTCATGATAAAAACTCTCAAAAAATTAGGTACAGAAGGAATCAACATAATAAAGGCCATATATGACAACCCCACAACAACATCATAGTCAATGGTAAAAGTTGAGAGCTTTTTCTCTAAGATCAGGACCAAGATAAGTTGTGCCCTGTCTCACCACTTCTGTTCAAACGTAGTACTGGAAGTCCTAACCAGGGTAATTAGTCAAGAAAAAGAAACAAAAGGCAGGCAAATCAGAAAGGAAAAAAGTAAAATTGTCTCTGTTTGCAAATAGCATGATCCTATATATAGAAAACCCTAAAAACTCTACCAAAAAACTCTTAAAATTCATAAATGAGTTTTGTTGTAGGATACAAAATCAATATGCAAAAATCAGCTCTGTTTCTATACACTAACAACAAACTACAAAAGAGAAATTAAGCAAATCATCCCATTTACCATAACATCAAAAACAAGAAAATACTTAGGACTAAACTTAACCAAGGAGGTGAAAAATCTAAAAGACTTTGACGAAAGAAATTGAAGACACAAATAAATGAAATGGATTGGAAGAATTAATATTGATAAAATGTCCATACTACCCAAAGTGATCTACAGATTCACTGTAATCCCTATCGCAATTCCAATGGCATTTTCATAGAAATAATTTAAAAAAGAAAGCCTAAAATTCATATGGTACTGCCAAAGATCCTGAATAACTAAAGCAATTGAGCAAGAGAATATCACATGGAAGCATCACATGTCCTGACTACAAACTGTATTACAAAGCTACAGTAATCAAAAAAATCAACAAAGGCACAAAGCATACACAATGGAGAAAGGATTGTCTCCTCAATAAATGGTACTGGGAAAACTGGATAGCTACATTCAACAGAATGAAATTAGACCCCTATCTTATATCACACACAAAATCTACTCAAAATGGATTAAAGACTTAAACAGAAAATCTGAAACTATAAAATTCCTAGAAGAAAACATAGAGGAAAAGCTCCTTGACATTGGTCTTGGGCAATGATTTTTTTGGATTTGACACCAAAAGTGCAAGCAACAAAAGCAAAAATAAACAAGTGGGACTACATCAAACTAAAATGTCTCTGCACAGCAAAGGAAACAATCAACAAAATGAAAAGGCAATCTGTTAGGATGGTGACCATCAAAAGGTCAAAAGATAACACGTATTGTCAGGGTTGGAGAGAATAGGAACTCTTGTGCACTGTTGTTAGAAATGTAAATTGACACAGCCACTATGAAAAGAGTATGAAGGTTCCTCAAAAACTTAAGACTAGAATTACCATATGATCCAGCAATCCCACTTCTGAGTATTTAGTCAACAGAAATAAAATCACTATCTCGAAGAGATATCTGCACTCTCATGTTCACCGCAGTTTATTTACAATAGCCAAGATACAGAAACAAGCTATTTAGGTTAGGATGTTAGGTCCATCAACCGAAAAATGGATAAAGAAAATGTGATATACACACACACACACACACATACAGTAGAATATTACGCAGCCTTAAAAAAAAAAAAGAAACGCTTCCTTTGCAACAACATGGACGAAGACAGAGGACACTATGCTAAGTGAGATAAGTCAGACACAGAAAAATAAGTGTTATATGATCTCACTTATATGTGGAATCCAAAAAATAAAACTCCAAACTCATATTAACAGAGAGTAGAATGGTGGTTACCAAAGACTAGGATGTGGAGGTATAGGGGGTATTTTTTTAAAAGAAGAAAGAAAAAGAAAAGAAAACAGAATGGTGGATGCCAGGGGCTGAGAGAATGGTATCGGAGAGTTATTGTTTAATGGGGACAAAGTTTCAGTTATGCTAAGTGAAAAGAGTTCTGGTGATGGATCATAGTGATAGTTGTACAACAATCTGAATATACTTAATACTACTGAACTGTACACTTAAAAATGGGTGAGATACTAAAGAAGACATACAGATGGCCAACAGGGACATGAAAAAATGTTCAACATTGCTAATAATTAGAGAAATGCAAATCAAAACTACAACGAGGTAGCACCTCACACCAGTCAGACTGGCCATCATCAAAAAGTCTACAAATAATAAATGCTGGAGAGGGTGTGTATAAAAGGGAACCCTCCTACACTGTTGGTGGGAATGTAAGTTGGTGCAGCCACTATGGAGAACAGTATGGAGGTCACTTTAAAAACTAAAAAATGAGTTACCACATGATACTGCAATCCCATTCCTGGGCATATATTTGGAGAAAACTCTAATTTGAAAAGATACATGCCCCCCAATGTTCAGAGCAGCACTATTTACAATATCCAAGACATGGAAGCAATCTAAACGTTCATCAACTGATGAATGAATAAAGAAGACGTGGTACATATATACAATGGAATATTACTCAGCCATAAAAAAGAATAAAATAGTGTCATTTGCAGCAACATGGATGGACCTAGAATTATCATACTAAGTGATATGATAATCTTTCTTTTCTCTCAGACAGAGAAAGGAAAATATCATATGATATCGCTTATGTGTAGAATCTAAAAAAATGACACAGATAACCTTATTTACAAAACAGAAATAGACTCACAGATATAGAAAACAAATTTATGATTACCAAAGGGTAAAGGAGGGGAGGGATAAATTAGGCATTTAGGATTAGCATATACATACTACTATATATAAAATAGATAACCAACAAGGAACGACTGTATAGCACAGGGAACTATACTCAATATCCTATAATAATCTATAAGGGAAAAGAATCGGAAAGAACAAAAAAGAATATATATATATATATATATATATATATATATATGAATCACTTTGCTGTATACCTGAAACTAATAACATTGTAAATCAACTATACTTAAATTTTTAAAAAAGGGTGAGATAGTAAATTTTATGTTATGTGTATTTTAACAGAACAAAAAAATTACTACTAAAAAAGCAGAAACTATAGAATTAATAGGAATAACAACAGTGATGATGATGATGATGATGATGATGATGGTGATAAAAATACAACCTGAAGCTTCACTTTTAAGAATGGAGAGTATCTGATAATTAAAAACAAACAAAAAAAGAGTTGGAAGAAATAGGCTCATCACTGATCAGGACCTGTTTTATTAGGATTTAATTTTATTTGCATGTAAGTTGTAACTACAGATAATAAATAAGTGAAAATAAAATAAATGAAAGGAAAAAGCTAAAATGAAGATATTTTTTAAAGTATTTTAAAACAGTCTTTAATACAGGCTCAGATTCTTGGCATTTAGAAAAAAAACTTTCCCTTGACAATTCTATAATAAAGGATTGATTGACTAATCAAATCAACACTACTTTAAAAGGAGGATATTTAAATTACTTTAGAAAAAAGCTTTGTAAATGTACAGATGGCCCCTGAGTTATGATGGTTCAAACCTATGATTTTTCTACTTTATGATGGTGCAAAACTGATATACATTCAGTAAATACACTAAATTTTGAATTTTGATCTATTTCCTGGGGCTAGAGATATGAGTACAATACTCTTTTGTAATGCCAGGCAGCAGCAGCAACAAGCTACAGCTCTCAGTTAGCCATGTGATCATAAGAGTAACCAACCCGTATACTTACAACCATTCTGTACCCATATAACCATTCTGTTTTTCACCTTTACTACAATATTCAATAAATTACATGAGATATTCAACACTTTATTATAAAATAGGCTTTGTGTTAGATGATTTTGCCCAACTGTAGGCTAATGTAAGTGTTCTGAGCACATTTAAGGTGGGCTAGGCTAAGCTATGATGTTTGGAATTTAGGTGTACTAAATGTATTTTCAATTTATGATAGGTTTATTGGGATGTAATCCCATCGTAAGTGGTTGAAGATCTGTATTTAAATAATCCATTTATAGATAAAATGTTAATGAAACAGGATCTTTGAAATTGTGTAAATGTTGTACTCTGAATGTATTCAGTACTTTAGAACTTGCCACTGGTTCATCTGGCCTCTTCATCCCAACCAGTTCAACTATGAGTTTCGGTTTTTTATTTAGAACACTGGCAATTCAAACACTGCTTCTTGGGGTGGACTCAGGTTTTGTGTGGCTTCCACAATTTAGAGAGCCCTGTCTAAGAATAAAGAGGCATATGTCTATGGAAATGCATTGCTTGTGTCCCTCCCACAAGTATCATTAGCTGCATAGCAAACGTGCCTCTCCCTCATTTTATGATGAAGGAAGAATAGTTTCCTTGTACTTGAGTGCAACTGTACTGTCTCTGAAGAACTAAGAGAGCACTTTCCTTTTCCAACAGATCTTAATTTACCTTCCAGATGTTTTTTTCCAGCAGGGGCCCCCTGGGCTTCTTTTAGGAAGGGGTTTAATGAATCTATTCTGCTTCACGATTTTGGGAACAAAGCTTCACAATTCACTTTACCTCACAATGATATGTTCTTGTGGCTGCAGAGACTCCCCTCTTACCACATCATCACTTTCTCTCAATTTTATAAAATTAAGATCACAAGGAAAGATTTAATCACATTTTTCTATGAGTCCCCCACCCCCATCCCAAGGAGAACAAAGTTCAGCTGTTTCTGAGACCATTACAAGGCAAGCAAATGGCCTTTCACTGTATTAACGTGTCAGGATATAGAATTTTACTACCTTGTTAAAACACTGTTAGTAAACAGGATGCAAAAATGAAACATATTTATCTTTCTCCTTGGTTAGCTATAAATGGCAGTAGTTTATGCACAGAAATTATTCAAAGAATCTGAAGCACAAAAGAGAATATAAAATCAAGAGACTATAAAGTGCAAGCCAGATTATTACTTGCAACTTATCTTCAGACTTTAGTTGCAATATCATGAAATACGAGAAATACAAAAAGTAGAGAATAGGAAGACATGAGAAGGATAAGAAAAATTAATACTGGTAAATATTGTTGATACTGTAACTGCAGAACCAGCCCAAAACTGATCCTATCCTGTTTCTAATAAGATACTGAGTTTTTTCAGAGACAACAAAACAAAACTGCAAGTCATGCACCCAAAACATGTGCCGAGGAGAAAATGTGACCTCGAACAACACCCAGAACCAAAGTTTCTCCCCTCTCCACAGAACCAAAGGACTGGGACATGACAGGAACCTGAATGCTAGAACCCTTTCAGAAGAAAAGGGTCTGCTGTCCAGGAAGATGGGTGCTGAAGTCTTCATTACCGTATCTTAACCATAAATGGCCAAGGTCCAAAGCCCTCTAATCGAAATCTGTCCCACCATTGCTTCCATATACCAACCTGTCCTCCCCTAACTCATTAAGTCTGAGCAAACCCCAGCTCAAGGAGACAGATTTGAGTCCTGTCTCCCATCTCCTTACTGACTGACCTCAAAATAAAGCTCTTTATTTTCTCAAACCAGTGCCATAGTATTTGGCTTCTGTGTGTGTCAGGCAGTGAGCCCCTTGATCAGTAACAGTATTTTCATTTAGTACAAATTAGTATTACATTTAAGTAAGAGAACCATGTACAATACATTTTGCATGTCAAAGTTCATTTAAAATGAATTTTAATTCAATTTGTTTCCTTAATCCAACATTTTTCTACAGGAAAAGCTCTCTAGCTACATATTTCCAATTTCTTAGGTCTCTCACCTAGCAATGAAGAATATATGCTCATTAATTTTAAACCACTGATTCCAGACTAACGAGTCAACATACTGTATGTGCTGGAAAGGTTGACATGGAAAGAGCTTTATTCAATATTTGTTTTTATTATTATCTCCATACCATCTTACTAAATAGACTACTTATGAATATGGTAATGAATAATTTGGACTCATAGTTTGCTTTGTTAAACAAAGCGTCAGAATCTACCTCAGGAGAATCTCTGATTTGAATCTCAGCTTAAAATACCCCTGTCAGCTTCTGAGTGTGAGACTCCAAGTTCACTCCAAGCCCCTGAACTGAAACCTCATTGACGTTTTGTCATTTCCTTGAGAGACAAAGAGGCCACCTCCTGAGAAAACAATTGTAAAGTGTTGAGCAAGTAATTGCTGCCTCATAACACTAACCATGTTTCATCATCTCAAGGCTTATGTCTAGGAGATAATATCTGAACTGATGTATCAGCCAAAATCCATAAATTCTAGGATGGAACATAGTATGTACCATCTATTTCCTAAGAATAAATATAAAAATAGAAATAAGTATAACCTCCATCACTCTAAAATGCACCTGAAAGCCCAAGTGCAGACTACCAGAACATTCATGGGAGCCATTTGAGATGATCTTCTTCAAAGAGACAGAGGTGCCTTTCCTTGGAGCAACCCTACAGCAAGCATAGTCTAGTCACCCATTTCAAACCAGAGACTGCTGAACCTCCCTTCCTATGCCCCTTCCTCTCACTCCTTCTATGCCAAAGAAAAAGTATAATTTTTAGTGTCTGTAATTAACGTGTTGATTATTCCATTCCATCAATTTCTGGACACCATCAAGGGACATATAAACTCTATTCTACTTAAATGTAGCATCAGTTTACATTTTGGCTCCTTCTAATCAAGCTTTGGGAAACCAAGTCTGCTTGGTTAACCTATATTAATTACAGAACAGATGTTCAAGGAAAGTGGTGGGAGGCTCTACCTCCTTCGATTCTCCCTTAAGTATTTGCGACTTCTTAGGCTCTATGACTGATATCACAACCTTCATCCATTGCGGTTCACACTGGGTTGTGTATGGAGGTAACACAATGTGGTGTTTGAAAGTGTGACCTCTTTGGTCTGATCTCAGCTCTGGTGCATGGTCACTGTGTAATATTTGACAAGGTACATAACTTCCCAGGCCTCTGTCTTCTCATCTATAAACTGGGAATAATAACAGAACGAAACCCAAGCTGTGATGTTGGGAGGATCAAATGAGTTAATTCAGGTAAAGTATTTAGAATAGTGATTTCCACAGGGTAATGCTCAGTAAATGTGAGCTACTGCTGTTGCAGAAAGATTCTCTTATAGGAAAACCACATGGCCTAAAAAGCTCCTATGCATATTCAAGGCCTCCACCACATGTCCATCCCTTTCACTTGAGACATTCAAATTTTTGCCACACTTTTCAAAGTCTCAAATTCACAATATGTCCTTCTCTAAATTCCTAAAACCCCTTTGATATCCAGAGATATCCAGGAGCTAGACAGAAGCTTTGGCCCAGGTGATCTTATTTGTTCTTAGAGAAAACTATTTTTAAACACATACTACATCCATGCAGTGTGTTAGCCATTAAGGTATCATGACAAAAGATATGAAAGACATTGTCTCAAGTCTCCTAATTGAGGTGGGGCTGGGGAAGATGGGAGGAGGAAAGGGAAGGTGAACTACTGAACCAGTAACTACAAGTTTTCTGCATCACCCTTTCCTTTAATGTACAAATGATAATAGTCCAAATTGTTACCCTGTCCTGTGTCCTGTATCCTAATTTGTTTTTTGTTGTTGCTGTTGCTTTGAAAATCTCCAGTAAGTTCTAGTCTGCATCACATTTAATTTCTGACTGCTACCAGTCATCTCTCCCTCCAGACTGGTACCCTGGCTTCTATCATGTGATGCTCTCTCCCTGGTCTGCTTCATCTCCAAGCATAGATAGAGGTAAAACTGAAGGGTTTAAGAAGGCAGGGACTATATCTAGGTGTTTGTACATTATTATAACCCCAGAACCTAGCAGAGTGCCTGGCATATTGTAGGTGCACTATAAATACCTACTTAATGAACGAATGAAGGTAATGAAAGAATTAGTGAATGAATACATAAAACAATACAGAGTATTTTTGTTTTTCTTTCTTTTCCCCCTAAGTCCTGGGCCCCTTAATCCATATACGGAATCAAAAAGAAGCTTTAAAAAAGATTCAGTTAATATCACATTTTTTTAACTTTTTATTTTATATTGGAGTATAGCCGATTAACAATGTTGTGATAGTTTCAGGTGCACAGCAAAGGGACTCAGCCATACATATGCATGTATCCATTCTCCCTCGAACTCCCCTCCCATTCAGGCTGCCACGTAACACTGAGTAGAGTTCCCTGTGCTATATAGTAGGTCCTTGTTGGTTATCCATTTTAAATATAGCAGTGTGTACATGTCAATCCCAAATTCCCTGACTATCCCTTCCCCCCATCCTTCCCCCCTGGTAACCATAAGTTCATTCTCTAAGTCTGTGAGTCTGTTTCTGTTTTGTAAATAGGTTCATTTGTATCATTTCTTTTTAGATTCCGCATATAAGGGATATCATACAATATTTCTCTTTCTCTGTCTGACTTACTTCACTAATATCATATTTATTTCTTCAATAATGCCCTCTGACCATAGGGGAAAAAACAAAACTTGTTTTATATTTTCTTACAGTATTCTAATATCAAACATCTCAGTACCTGAGCTTTCATATCTGTATAATTCAAAAGGTTCTCCAAAGCAGTCCTTCTCAAAACAAAGGTAGCACTCTCTTCCCTCCTCAAAGGATGAATTTAGGCCAAATAGTTCTATTGTAAGCCACTGATATTTGAGGCTGTCCATTTGGAACAAAGCTGACTAATATAACTGAAAGATTGTAAGTTTAGACTTAGTCAAAGAAATAGAAAAAGAGGATGCAATGAGCTCTAACAAGCATATACAGCTATGAAGGAAAGGAGAAAGATAAAGCAAATGCCTAAAGAGATACAGGCACATAGGAAAAAATTTTTAATATATTGTTTAAAAAAAGTGAGAGATTGACCTTGCATTATACAAAGGGATCATTTGTCAATTAAAGTCCCAAAATAAGAATGAAAGGAAGAAGAAATAAAAATATAGAGCACACTTAAGCCAGGAAGGAAGATATAGATGACTATGTAGAAGACACTCATTACAACGGATTGAGTATATTTTCTACAAATATGAGAGATGGAATCCAAGGCCTAAGTACTGTGAATAGAGATGGCTCATGATAACTGAGTGTCAGGTATGATGCTAAGCACATTGCATTAAGTGGGAAAGCCCCATTACATTCTCACAACCATTCTACCTAACTATGCCCCTACTACAGATGAGAAAGCTGAGATCTCAAGTGAAGTCATGCTCTCATAAGAGACTGAGACATGACTGAATACAGGCAATCTGGCTCCATAATCTGTGCCTCTAAACACTCAGTAATGTTGTTTGCTTTATAGGAAGGAGAAAGACTGTAGAAGAGTTTGAGTGTATTTTATGAGTGGAGAGAAGGAAGTTAAGAACATTTTACCTGATATCATTTGTTCTCTTTGAAAGGTGAGATAAGGGAATGAGGATATTGGTGGGAATATGGGATTGTTGATAGGGGGGAAAAAGAGAGGGAATTACACATGAAAGGATTCTAATACAAAGTTAAAGACCCAGCAATGATAACAATCTGCCCAATAATGTCACAATCTCCAAAAGTGTTTGGAAGCTCAGGTAAGAACTGTGTGCATGATGACAGGCCTGACTGAGAGAAGAGGGTCTACAGGGCAGGTGTGGTGGAAGAACCAGAACACGAAGATCCCTGAGCCTCCAGGTGTAAGAGGAAAGAAAGCAGAGTATGGTCCCAAAAAGGGAAAACAAACAAAAAAAAGACATATTGTCTCCATTTTGGACTGGACACAGAACCAACAGATAAAGGGGTCTAGTAAGTCAGTGGCAATGCCTAGGAGCAGTGACAGAGCACAAGGCTAACGGTGATGTCTGACTAAGGAAGACAAAGTCTCTGAAGAAAAGGTGGGCATCTTGGTGCCCAGGTGTAAGGAAACATGTTAGTGAGGATGTATAAAGTCCCTCCTGAAAACACCAAGAAATAACCAAAGGCAACATTTGCAGAGGGCCAAGGACTTGGGCTTCTGAGTGAGTAAACCTTAAGTAGAACTATTAAAATGGCCACACGTGAATGCACAGGCTGAAGGTAAGTTCTGGAGAAACTTGTAATACTTTAACTATTGTGAGACATTAAATTTGGGTAATATCCCTCAAAATAATTTAAAATATTATTAAAGTCTGGAAAATAGGCTGTGAATGAGGTTTCTGATTTTCAAGATCAACAAGTGATTTCTTTCCTCTTGAGGAAACATGAACTTTGTCTCCATGTCCTCTCGGCCACTGCAACCCCTCCTGGCTGCCCGTCAGTCTAACTAACGATGCTGCAGTGGTAAAGTAAGTTGGTGTCCCCCACGGTGAACTGTTTTCTTCAGTTTCTAATTGGGCCACTTGTTCATCAGTGCTGTACTCACATGAAGGCGATGGCTGAGACTGCTGCCTCTTTTCCCATTGTGTGACTTACGCCCCACAGCAAGAAGGCCACCCGCACAGAGGCCAAACAAATGCTCTCAACCTGAAAGAGACACGGGTGTTTTCATTGGCCTCTGCAATCAGCTTGTTGAGGTGGAGGAGAGGAAGTGGCAGGAGAGACGGAAGAAGAGCCTTCCAGGGCACACTCTTCCACACCTTCTTGTCAAAAGAATTGTAACCACTCTGTTTATTAACAAAGATGTCAAAGCCTTCTTTATGCCTTGGGTTTTACATATTGATATCAGAGAAAAAAAGTAAAGAAAAAGAGCTGGGATTTTGGTTTTTTTCTTCTTTACCCAACAGAATGTCATCAAAGAACCGTGACTTATAATTCTGGAAGATGAAGGCATTGTTGACATGGCCTGAGAAGATTTTACTCTTTGCAAATAATTCCACCTAAGAGGTATCCTGGACATGTCCAGATGTTACATGGGCCCGTTTTCAAAACACTGGTACAAAATTTTCTTTGTTAAATACAATAAATGTGGGCAGATGAAAGGATTTGGGGTATCCCTACTTTTGCAATACATAATAATAACGCTATAATTTCTTTATATTCTTCGACACTGGACTCCAAAGTGATTTAAAACACATTGAATTCACAGATTCCTTTGTCCAGTACTGAAATGCAAAAATAAGACAGACAAACATGCATAGTAAGATTATTATTATTTCCAACCAAGAAACAGGATAGTTGGATTTAAATTTTATCACCATTATTTCATTGGGCCTTTCAAGAATCAATGTGTTTCCAGATGCAGAGAGGCTTCAAGTGCTGATATAGGATTTAGTTGGCCTCTACCTGTCAGAGGGAAAGGTTAAGAATATGGAGTCCCAAGCTCAGAGTGAATCAGCATTTTCATGGATGGCTTACAGTTAACAGTACTTTAAACAGTCCTTCCCAAAATTCACATTTAATAATCAGGTGCAGTTTGCTATACCTACAATTGGGACATATTCAGACACTAAGATGTTATAATTAGTAGCTCCTTTCTGTTTGCTATTTTGCATTTTTTTTTTAATGAAATGCCTACATTTGCAAGAGCTATGTGGGCTGAAGAAAACACCCTTGCCTTCTATAAGCTTTACAGTAGATACCTCTAATGCAAATGATGTGTAGAAAAGCATATCTGCCCATAAACAATCATTGAGCTCCAAGGCACTTGGTAACAGAAATGAAATTGGCAGTTAGTAGTGGAAAAAATGAACTGTGACTTGACTTTTCACTAGTGAGGATATAATTCCCCCAGGAGGACTTCAGTGTCCTTTCCAAGGTGATGGGGAAGTGTGCTTGACAGGGATAGCCATAAAAGGTCTGTGAGATGTAATGGACAAAAGGACAGCAGGCTCACATAAGGAGTCTCAAAGGTGGACAAAGGGAGATAATCTCCAGCAAAAACAGCAGTTATTCACTGTACAGGGCTCTGAAAGATTCAAGAAAACATCCCACAGTGGAAAGGGATCTGACAAAGGATTGGAAGACTCAGATTCCATGGAGATACCAAGGGTGTCTTGAGGGTGTCTTAGTGCCCCTACCCCCAATTTCTACCAACCTCCCAGCTGCCCCAAGTATTTTTAATAATAACAACATATGGACCATTGACATTTCTCAGTCTTTAACAGTGAATAAATCATCTTTAGAAAACTTTATGCTATTCTTATTGGATTGCTACGTAAATCTAATTTTGAAAATATAGTACACAGCTTCAAGACAAACCCCTTCATTCTTCTTCCCACTGGCTAAGTCCTCTCTAAGTGGATGTACTGAGTGACCACTGCCCTTGTTCTAGTCCTGGCTAAGAAAAATTTCTCCTTGTCTTTGGAACTTTTCTTTCCCCATCAGAAACATTCAGAGTTAGTCCATGTGATTTCTATGGTCATTTAGCTAAAATATTATACTTTTATTCTTTTCATGCTATAAAATATTAGCACTCTGTTATCACCAAACCAAAACCCCTGATCACCTTGTTCTGTGCTCTTTAATTTGCCATGAGACTGCTTGTTCTGATTTGATCTCTTGATAGTTGCTAATCTTCTGATGGAGAGAAAAAAAATTAATTCCATAAATGGCCCTCTGGTGATCAGGGCCTCTAAAATGCTAAGCTTTATTTGTTAGCAACTCCATCTTCAGCATGAGTTGATTTTTCTCTTTGCACATACCACAGATTCCATCTCTATTTCTGTGCCAGCTCCTGGAAAACTCCCACACCACCCTCACTCATTATGATCAAGTTAAAACGTGTATCAAAATAACCTTAAACATTGTAAAGTCTAATAGAACATTTACTCCATCTCTAATTTGATGAGTTTTGCTGATACTGTAAATTTTGTTTTCAACTGATGGATGACATCCTGTGGAGAAACTTGGTAATACTGAGCTATTGCTAACTCACTTCTGGTCAGCGCTGATGAAATTAGCAATAGATAAACGTGCACTTTATACTCCACTAGCATTGGGATTGAGCTAAAATAAACTCAGGATGGTCCCTACCAAAAACTCCGACTCCCCATGGTGATAGCAGCCTAAATCATTTATTGAAAGGCTGCTAGCAAACTCAATAAGGGAACTGGTTTTGTTCCACAGATGATTATATTTCATACTACAAATATAAAATCTCGTGTCTTCACAACGTTTCCTGAAACGTCTGCACAGAGATTTCTTTCCTTCAAAAAGAAAAATAAATGTATGGTGTTATATCTCAGTGAGGTAAGAACCCAATTTGGCTTTATAACTGAGCTTACTGCCCACCTCACCAAATGAATCAACCTGATTAGCTGTCGAGTACAAACTGCTGAGAGCCCACCATGGCGCGGTCACCTTTACACTTAACAGCACAGGAAAATTACAATTTAAAAAAAAACATTTAGTCACTTACTCTAAAATAGCAAGTCCAGTCATTGTCATGAGTGTCGCTTAACACAATTTCATGCCCTCTCAGCCTTGCTGAGCTGCGTTTTCTCCTCCCTGTCTTTGCACAGGGGAAGGTGAGTGATTAAAGCTGGCAGCCTCACCCCAGGCAGCTGCCGATAAGCCCCCAAGGTGCACAAGAAGTCTGCCACCAGAGGAAGGTGACAAGCGGGGAGGGACCCTTTAGAGTAGCCATATTTGCCCAACAGCTTTTACCCTAGGAGTAGGTAAACTGTAAATTATGCCTGGATTCTCTTCCATGTGTACTTGAATAGCATTCTTGTGATGCCACTATCAAATATGACAGGTACTCCCTTGTACTAAATTAATTTGAATGTTTTTCCCATTTCCACCATTAGATTAAGAGCTCCTGGAATGCCAGAAAAATTTTAATCTTTGAATCTTTCAAAAAACAACTTTGAATCTCTCAAAAAACAAAACAAAAAAATGAGTAGTGCCTTGTAAGCATTTATTACTTAGAAACTTACTGTAAACAGAGAGGGAGAGAAGCAGCTAAGGATAATGCAGTTACCCCTTGGTTACAGAATATTTCTTTAAATTGTTTAATTGCATCATAGAAAAAATTGTCAAATTTCAAAGTTATCGATTTCTCCCAATAACAAAGAAAAATCAAAACCTTAATCAAGAAGCTCTGTAATAACAGTAAACACCCAGCTCATACAGCACACACAGAGAGACAGAAAATAAAAGACTGAGCAAGGGTGAAAAAAGGATCAACAGCTAGACCATCAGTTTCATTTGCCACCTTATATGGTTAGAAGAGGGTTTTTGAAGCTCAGCACCATTAACCTTGTAGGCTGAGTAATTCTTTGCTGTGGGGCAGTCTTGTGCACTGTCGGAGGCTTAACAGCCTCCCTGGCCTCAACCCACTAGATGCCAGTAGCACCTTTTCCACAGTTGTGACAACCAACAAAGGGCTCCAGATGTTGCCAAATATCCCCTGGAAGACAGAATCATACTGGCTGAGAACCACTGGCTTAGAGTTAACTTGTACTTAAGATGGACTCTCCAAAAGGAATAAAATATATGATAGATTTTTATATCTTTGTCATATCCTATTCAGTTAACATCTTTCCGCATCTCATTCTGTGTTTTGGAATCAAATTAAGAATGTAAAGCAGAGGGTAAGTATACTGGGTCCTCAATATCACAACCTCTTAAACCCATTAGACATTCCTAAACAGGGGACAGTTGTTCTCAGCTCAGGCTCACTGGAAACCCTGGACTAGACAGACTACCCTGCAGTGGGTGGCAAACATCAGATTGAGTCAAGGCCACTCAACAGCTAAGAGAGGACTTTGCCACTTCAACATTTTGAGGATTGATGGACATTAAAAATTTAAGAAATTCAATAGCAGGGTTATAGAAAAAAGGTTAAGATGCTTTACATGACCAATAATATTTAATTCACACCTGCTTTCAAAAGTGGGTAGAACTGTTGATCACAAAGAGGAAATTTCTTTGGATACATCTGGCCTCAGGATTGGCATGTCTATGATTGGATAAAGGAGGGACCCTGTTCCTCCTTTCTCTCTCTGCTCAACCATCTACACAGCAGATCTAGTTTCTTTGTTTCTCCTCTCTGCCTTCTTAAGATGCATTCTTCTCATGGTATAAGGTACACATTTCCTTTTTTAAATCTACTGGGAGAAGGACTCTAACAGCTCTCTCAGAAAAAGTCCTGGAAGTCAACCAGGAAGGACTGGTGGTTCATACTCATCCCTGAACCAGTCACTGCGGCTACAAGAACGAAATATGCTGCCTGGTTCAAGCCATCCAAGGCCATTCCTGGATTGAAGGTAGAGTGAGCAGATGAGTGATGAGTAGAGCTGAAAGAAATCTGGGTGATGTTTGGAAGGGGGAAGAGGAAATGAGTTCCCGAAATGCTACTAATACTGTTCATTACCACAGTTAAATTTTTCAGTGTTACATCAAAAAATAACACTTTTAAAGCAAAAATTACAATGCAATATATTTTGCTATTTGAAAGATAATTACAGGATTAGTATTTTGAAATAAATATTAATTCATAGCATGCTACACTGATGTGGTTTGCTAACAAACACAAGTTTGAAATAAGGATGATCATCTTTCAATCCTTTATTTTATATATGCAGCTGCATATTATTTTCTCATTTTGAGATTATAGCAAAGCTTATAAATTTGGGACCCTTTCTGAATGTAAGGCCCTGGCCAAATGGCAGGAGGGCAAAAGGCAGCCCTCACCACCACCACCATCACTGTAGGCAGGGTATCTATTCCTTTTGGTCCTTTTAGCTTTATTAGTAAATTTTCAAAGATAGTCACAAAATTAAAAATACATTCACATTCAAATGATGAAAAGAAATATAAATATCCCTGCCTAGAGAGTATTCAGAAAAGTAAACTCCCAGTTAGAGAGAATTACTTAACAATTTCCATGAAGGTGAGTGCACACTGCAGTAAAGAGCTTTAGAGATTGGAGAAAGGCTGAAGTTAAGCTGAGCTCCCTGGAGGATTGTAGGAGCAGTTTATTTTAAATATGCTAAAATGTTGGGTTATTATCTTTCTAATAAGATGAGATCAAAGAGGAGTCAACAAACAGAACTAAGGAAATAGATGCTGTTTCAGAGTTCAAAAGTTCAGTAGTGTATGCCTTCTGGCTTCCCGCCGACTTCTGCTAGGGTTTCTCAGAATGTTCAAGATTTTCCAGAGAGTTTGGAGAGCAGCCAACAAGGATTTCTTTGATATTTCTAAACATAAAAGCACCCTCTAGCTTCCACATGGACTATGTTCTGAGAGTTCAGGTTGCGAGTTATTTATTTAGGACTCGGTTTGAATTTTCCCTAGAGACAATCAGATAGCTATAGCAGCTGAAGCAAAGTTCTGTCCTGAGAATTTTCTGAAACTTAAATGCCATGCTGCAATGGTTCTGTTAGAAAATGCATTCGGAATCTCAGCTTGGAATGGCAGGGACATATTTCCTATCAGAGTAAAAATACTTCAGTTTCATGTCCCTGGGCCAGGGGTCTGAGCTGCAAAAGGGAGAAAAGGATAAAATACAGGAATGATAGGAAATCTAAAGGTGAAAGCCTCTAGTACCAGGGGGTAGGAAATAATCCTCTCTCCTCACACTCCAACCTTTACTTCCATAGCCCTGGGCCCTTCTCACACTGGAGTTTGAGAAGTTTGCTGTCCTTGCTGACCCTTTGTAATATAACATCTAACCTGCCTCCCTGCTTTTCTTTTGTCCTGAAATAAACTCATCACCATTTTGAGATTTTATAAAAATTTACATTTTAGGCAAAAGTACAGAGTAGCTATTAAAAAGAATATTTCCTCTTTTGACTTTTTTAATCTTTCTTTACTTTGACTCACGTGTAGATATGTAAAACTGCCATGAATTCGAAAATATCAGCTGGCCTTAAGAAGCACCTACTAGCCTTACGGACATGAGGTGGTTAACAAATCTTCCAAAGTTTCCAGGCTTCAAAGTAGTAGTTTAAACCACAGGAGAATACAGATTAAAAATGCACTGCCTATTTTTATTACTGGGTTTTAAATGGTTAAAATTCATTTCATGTTGTATAATTCAAAGCTGAAATAAAAGTTTAAAACCGTATATTTGATTTCACTGCAAATAGATACAATCAACCAAGTCCATACCTAGTTATGCTAAGGCACAAGAGACTTTTTGCAAATGCATTGGGAAGAAATAGCCAAATAAAACAAGAAATAACCCTCAGGTAAAGAAAAAGCAGAAGAAAAGGACATATATTGCATAGAGAAAGAGAAAAAAAAGTGACTAAGAGAAACAATTGTTTTACAAAAAGAGAAAATGTGACTGAAAGAAAAGGGTGTAATTCCTTTCTATCCTTTTCTCAAAACAGATAGGTATTTGGCAAGCAATGTATAGATTTCAGAACTGTCACGACAATGAGAACAAAGTAGATGATTTAACTTGGCTCCCATCCCTAGGATTAGGAGCAAGTATGCCTGAAATTGATGCAGGTACATTAAGGATGACACCCATGTCACCAGCCAGCCACCCTGGGCAGTGTTTTGGCCACTCTCAAAACCTGCAGTTTGCTGTCTTAGGGGAGGTAGTGGTTATATACCAACCACTGAATTACTGTTACCAGTTGTTTCACACTAATAAGCTTTAATGTTATTTTCTTTGAGAAGTGTTAATATACCTGCTTATAAAGAATTAAAGAAATTCTCAGGAGTGCTAGTAAAAGGACACATGCCAGGACTGACAGTCCGTGAAACTGAGCTGGGAAAATCATGTAAGAGAGGACACTAATGCACATGATACTCATCTGATAACATAAAGAACTTTTCCCCTTTTCCACAATCTAAAAGCAGTCCCCACATTAATTAAGTGCACAAATTATTTTAAGTCTGAAAAAATCTTGGGGAATTTTTTCACTATAAAATAACCAACTACCTTCTGAAATTTTCTGTAACATAGAGAACTTTTTATCAAGAACACATGATCAAAGCTGTCCTTCCACAGTCCAAGAAGCTAGAGTGAGATGGGAAAGGAATTATATAGCATCTATTTTATTATTAGATGGAAACCACCAGATGGCACTGTGTTGGGCTTTATCCTGGTAATTTTCATTATGCAGTAATGTGCTTGTGGTTGGTCCGTGGGGAAATGCAACATAGCACTTTGGTGTAGTGTCTTATAGGAAATAATTAAACATGCCAGTAAGGCTTGTTCTATTGCTGCATTTGTGACTACGATCATTTCTTTGCTCTCTGCTACCCGCAGTGCAGAAATCCAACAACCACAACACTCTATGCTCCTAACTGCTTGACGGAGGAAGGAAAGAACCACTTTAGGTAGATGGCAGGGGAGTGTCATGTGGTTGTTGGATTTCTGCACTGTGGTCAGCTGATAGCGAGAAATGATCTCAGTCACAAATACAACAGTGATAGGCATCTTGTAGTTTATCTAAATAATGTTTAGTGTTTTACACTGTGTCCTTTATAGACATTATTTCATTAATCCTGAAAACATCTCTGTGACATAAAATGTAGAGATGTTGCCCCCATCTGTTATAGAGAACTTTTTTACCAAGCAAAAATTGTATAAGAACTCCAGTATTGCCAAAACATAAAACAGAAATATAATTCTGATATTTAATTATCTGGATTATGACTTAGTGAATATTTAGGATACAGAGCTTCTAAATAAAATTTTAAATCTGTGCAGTGCCATGATGTGTATAGAATCAGAGTATTTCAACATAGTACCTAAAGGCCTAACTAAATAACTAATTAGCTTTGTGACCTTGGGAAGGTCAAAGAACCTCTGGGCCTAAATGACTTCATCATGAAATCAGCAGGGTTGAACTAGATCTCCATCATATCTGCAGTATAGTAAAGTGTTTGCAAGTATAGACTTTGAATTCAGAAAGTCTCCATTTTGAATTCCTGCCCGGCCACTCAGCTGTTGAACTTGAATAAGTATTTAACTTTTTAAGCCTCAGCCTCTATACCTCTAAAATAAGGGTAATAATAATACCTATCTCAGTTTTCTTGTTTAAGAAAATTATGTACAATAAATGTAAAATGTTCAGCATAGTGCCTGGCCTATACTACGCATTCAATAAATATTAACTATTATTATTAGCAAATATGGTTCTTAGTTTTTAATAAATTTAGTAAGTAATAGCTTACTTTGTCAGCCCTCCCTATCTATCCTGTTTTGAAAAGGGAGTGAGCCAGTCTGGCCAGAAAGCTAAGGCAGATATCCAGAAATGCAGGAAGAGTGACTTAATCAAAGTCACAGCTGGTATGAATGTCAGAGCTTTATCTACTGTTCCAAAAGTTTTTGGCTTGCAGTAATGTCCTTGGTCCACGCTGCATCATGCCAACCCAAGTAATATTTCAAAGACTGATTTAGGTTTGGCTGCTCAAAGCACAGATCACTACTCCAATCTTCATGACATTTCCAGCCCAGGGCCAAGATTCTACCATCCTTAAAAGTTATAACCATAAACAAAGCAGTGGCACATGGCTAAATTAAAATGGGGAAGGAATTATTATCCACAGGAAGTATATTTTAGTAATTTCACCAAATTTAGATCAACCCAGGTTAATTTTGTGGTATTACCTCACAAGATCTGTGTTTATGCATGAGGGAAAATGTTCAGAAGTCGCCCACTATGATCTAAGTCATCTGTGATGAAGAGTGTAACATACAGCTTCTTTAATATTCCCACTAAAATACCTATGAGGAGTTAGAAGAAAACAAATAATAAAGACTTAAAGCCAATATTCAAACCAGAAGCTGACTAGAATTTTCACTTAGTATCAGAGTAGGAGGTAGAAATAAAAATCGCAATTAGCAAAAAAAAAAAATCCAGTGTGGCAGATACGTTCCAAAGATGACCATACTGATATATCCCATCCTATGTATTCTTACAATGTAACATTTATGGTCCTTCATCAAAAGGTGGGGTCTATTCCCCCTCCCTTAAATTTAGACCTCCTTAGTATGTGATTTTTAACAGATAGAATATAGAGGAAGAGATGCTATGTGACTTCTGTGGCTAAGTTAGAAAAAACAATACTGCTTCCACCTGGCTCTCTGTCTCTTTCTGTATCTCACCCTTTGAGTTCAGCTACCACATTTGTGAGGAAGCCTAGACCACACAGAGAGGCCACAAGTTAGTGTTCCAGCCAACAGCACCAGCTAAGATCTCAATCAACAGCCAGGATGACCAACCACTAGCTACACAAATGAGTGAAACTTCTGATGATTACAGCCCCCAGACTTCGCAATGCCCCAGCTGACACTGTATGGAGCAGAGATGAGCCACCCTAGTGGGCCTTGCCCAAATTTCACATTTGTCAGCAAAATAAATGTTATTGTTTTAGCCCACTAAGTTTTGGGGTGGCTTATTACACACCAAGAAGATAACCAAAAGACCCTCACACACACACACACACACACACACACATAAAGGAGACAGATCCTGCTGTTGTTATATTGGAATCAGAGATCCTGTGTCCTTCTCTCACTGCTGGTCCTGCTGTTCAGAGAACCAGTTTCAACTGGAAAATTGGACTGCTCTCCCTCTGTAGGCATAGTCACTATCTTTAGAATTTAGCAGAATATTACAATAAAAGCAATTTCATAGCATTTACTAATATTTACTGATTAGTGATTATGACTAACCAGCATAGTGTTAATGATTTTACCTGAAATTTCTCATTTAACACCCTCAACAATACCATGAAGCATGTAAGAGAAGTTCAGAAAGTTTAAAAACTTATCCAAAATTCCTCAGCTATAAGTAGAAGAGCAGTATACTGAACCACATGCAAAAAAATATATATATATATTTCCCCAAAATCTTTTATCAGTGAGGAAATGAAAACTTCATTGGGAGCTCTTTGGAAAATAATGACAAAGAGAATATAATAAAATAATATGTCAAAATTTATGGGATGTGGCCAAAGCTGTACCCAGAAAACCAGAGTAAAATGTACTCAGAGTAAAATTAACAGATTTAAATGCTTTTACTTTAAGGAAAGAATAAAAATAACTAAACCAAGTATTCAATTCAGTAATTTATGAAATCAACCTAAAGAAAGCAGAATGGATTATCATACTGGTTAAAGCACATATTAAACAAAATAGAAAAGCTTGATGTATAAAAAAATGCAAAATAAATCCAAGAGCAGTGTATCATAAAAAAAAAGTTGCAAATATTGGGTGTACTAGTCAGGATAGGCTAACTGCTAGAAAAAATAACTTAAAGTTTCAGTCATTTCATAAAAGCTTATCGAATGCTTATGCCACAATCTAATGAAATGGGTGTTGGCAGGACTCTGCTTCACAAACTTGGCTCCTTTCAGTTTATGATGCCACCATCTTAAACAAATAAACTCCAAGGATGCCCTAAAAGAGGAAGAGAGTTATTGCTCAGGGGTGATTTTTATGGTCTGGATCTAAAAGCTATATATAATACTTCTGCTCACATTCTTTCCACCAGAATGCAGTCATATAGCTTTATCTATAGCAAGTTGACTAGGAAACAGTCTACTAACACACTCAAGAGGAAAAAGAAATGGGTTTGGTGAACATATACCATAGTCTCTGTCATAATCCTCCTTTGTGGTCAAGAAATATCCATTTTGCTTTTCATCCCACATGTAGAACACACTCATCCGCTCTCAAGGAAAATGTAAAGTCCTAAGCGTTCATTGTAATCAGCTGAAATTTCAAGAACTCCTGATGATGCAAGGTTCTTCTTAACTTGTTCATGTTACTTCTCATGGTTTTATGACTAGTGAACCAGAAAGAGAAATTATCTGCCTCCCTCTGACGCTGCATAATGGTGGAGCTGGGACAGTATAACTGCAATAAACATTTACATTCAGAAAAGAGAAGAACAGAAATCACAAAGTAGTTATTGGTATACAGCAATTCTGAAATCTTATGGCATAAATACTACAAATCTGATTCTGTTCTTTGGAAAGATCTTCATCCCTTGTTCTTTTGATTCTGGGCCTTCTGGGTTGGGGTAATATGTTTTTTCCAGGTCAAAATCCTTATAGCCACATTTAAATAAGGTTTGGATATTCTGCTCACTCTGGAGACAGAAAAGCTTTGGGAACTCACATTCTGCTCATTGTAGGTTTAAGTTCCAATAGTTGAGTTTTAGTTAAACTTTAGTTTGAGTTAAAATTTAGTAAGAGAATTTCAGTCCTGGCTTATTGCTCATTGAGGCTTCTTAATTATTTGTCTCCAATTAGCATGATGTACAGCAAACTTACCCCAAGTTCTTTCATGGACATAGTTCCCAAATCTGATGTTTTTATTTGTTTTTTTTTTTGCTAACAGGCCACTCCAACCTTAAGGGCCACTTCCTTGAGGCTATCAGGCTTGACTAGGAAGACTATTTTCAGTAGGTTTCTTTTTCAGTCACATTTGGCATCAAATTTTATCTCCAATTGTTTTAGAGCCACAGTCAACTTTTCCAACTCTTCAAGGACCTTTTTACTGGACTTTCTATATTTCTATTCATTTATGCTTACAGGTTGGTCAATTCTTTCCTGAGGTCACCCTTATCTTTGGCAACCACAATTAATATTAGCCAACATACTCTTAACAATTTTATTATTTCAATGCACTTCCCCTAGGACTGCTAACTGATCAGGCATATGGTCTGCCTCCCAGTATGGCAGGTTATATAGTCTTACCACATGTGTTGTCAGTACGTTATATGAATTGCCATATTTCCAGCCTTCAACATCCATTTCTCTGAATTCTGATACCAAATTATTGCCATTACCATGTATTTTCAATTTTTATGATGGCCACAGCCCTCTTATGAATAAATTAAAATAGGTTTGTCACTAAAAAAAAAAAAAAAAGCCAAAATTTCTGTGGCTTAACATGCCATATTCCAATGCAGATTTACAACAGGGTTTCTGCCATATGTAGTCATTCAGCAAAGGAACCTTGTTTTAGCTCCACCCTCTTCAACACTGATTGTTTTCACAATCAGTATAGCATCAATTAGTCAGGTGTGTGCGTGCAGACAGGCCAGAGAGAGAGAGAGAGAGAAGGAGATGGAGACAGAGACAGAGAGATAGAGAGAGGGCTTAGAGAATGCACATCCGCTCTTAATTGGCTCAAAGTGAATATAGCACCTCACTTTTGCTTAAGTTTTGTCCACTGAACTAGTCTCGCTGTCTCACCCAAATATGAAGATCTACGAAGAATAGTTTAGTTGTGGACCCAGGCAGAAGAAATGGATTTGGTAAACTTCTGACCAATATTTTCCAGTTGGACAGAGCACATACATCTGTTACTCTGAGAGAGTCTACAGTCTAGACAGGAAAGATAAGGCAAGGAAAGGAAAATGCTATACTCAAAATAGGGTGGGAATCATTACCAGTAACACATATCTGTGGAAGAGATATTTATGACCATGATCTGGACAACTGGAATGACTAGACTCAAGGCCTTGATACCTAGTGATAGAAACAGAAGAGAAAATGGTTCTATCCAGAAGAATGAAAACTAGGAAGAGGAACTCAAGTTCCAGAAGACTGGATCACCATAGTCAGAGTAGAACCACAATAATCTCGTTTCAATTTTAGGCATCTAAGTTTTTAAGTAGGATACGTTATTACCACTCTTCACCACATTCTTACATCAATCCTAAGGTCAAGACTGGTTCTAAAGTATGAACAGCTGAACCTGTACGTGGAGGTTAACCTGCCAAATTTGGAAGGATGTAGAGACAAAAAACCAAAGTACCACACTAGCAGGCCTAAAAAAAAAAAAAATCAGAGACCATGATATAGAGAAGAGAAGATCCATGGATGATGGAACAGACACTCAAATTTCTTGAGTCCCTATTTCTGAGAATTTACTGATGCTAAAGATCCAGGGATGACCAAGAAACAGGATGCTCACCTCAGAGGACAGCTTACTCTCAGTTGCAAGGCCAAGACTAACTGAGAAGGTATTATTCAACCCAATGGGGTCAGCCCATTTCATCATTACCCTACTGGCGTTTTCCTATAAATATTTGATTCAAATCAGAGTCTCTAAATTTCTGACAAGAACAGTCTAAGAGCATTAGACAAGTGTCACATTTTAAAGGGTACTAACTTTTATTTGGGGAAAGGCTGTACTGAACATAAAATAATTTTTAGTGCTTTGAATCCCCAGTTCAGCTCTGTAGAATGAATACTTTTCTCTTCCTGGGGGTCCAGGCTTTTTGCCATTAACATTTGTTCTACTAATTAAAAAAGAATGTGAATCAAAAGTAACAACTTGCAGTAAATAGGTCTATTTTATGAATGATATTACATTCTCATATGCTGTGGCTTACAATAATCATGTAATCTCTTCTGCATCAGTAAATAGTGATTTATTCTTCTGAAGCTTTAATATGATTCATTTTGCAAGTAGTTTAAGTACCCATTAGTTAATGCTTTGCTGCTGCTGACCTCAGTAGATTTTTTTGGTAAAGCTTTATATAGCTTTTATCGGTCACAAAAATGCCAACAATGTTCATTACAGTCACTCTCCAAACTATCTGACAGCAAAATGTTTTCCCTCAACTCATATGTATGTATATCCCTTAATTAATGCTTCACCTCATAACAAATTATAGTGAAATTCTTGTCACTTTACATGCAACATGACATTTACACAAATATCTGCTAAATTTATCATGGGCAATGCACACAGAATTTGTATCCCGTGACTTGAAGGCAGACAAACCACAAACCCAGACCCAAATACTTGCAGACCGAAAAGCATTAAAAAATTAGGAAAGTGAGAATCTTTGCAAAAATTGAAAAGGTGCTTTCTTTGCCATCCTCAAAGGCATCATGACTAGTAATTGCTGTCAACAACAAACCTTTTAAAATCAGTGTAAAATTCTTTTAGGGGTATTTTTAGAAGGTGATTTTGTGTATAGGAGATATTTGTGTCATCTGAAAGACAGATGGACTTTTTTTTTTAATCAGAAAAGGTGTTTGAAAGACTCCTAAATGCTCAGAAATGGAGAGATGCATCAATCCATTTTGGAAGGAGTTCTGTCCAGAGATGAAGGGTATTGAAATGATGCCATTTGACTGTTCAGTACATAAATAAGCACTGGAAACATAAAAAAGTTCAATGAACAGAATTCAAAATGTTTAAATCCAAACTAATTTCTCGGTTAGGAACAACAAAGTTGTTAAGTTGATTAAATTAAAATTGATTAACATGAGATGCGCCTAATACAAGAATGTTCCAAGAGCCCCACTTTATAGAACAGCAAGAGCGTACAATATACGGTTTCAGCATAGGCTTTGGAGCTAGATCATTTAGGCTTGCATCTTGTCTCTTCTCCAACTCACTGTGCCACTTTGCGCAAGTTATCTGACCTCTTTGTTGCTTGAATTTTCATCATTTAGGAAGTGGTGGAGGTATTATAATAATAATCACTTTTTATGAAGTTTAAATGAGTTAATACATGTAAAACAGTTCTGAACGATGCCTGGCACATAGTAACCATTCATTAAAAGTTACCTATTATTGGTACCCCTAATTTACAATGAGATAACATTAGAGATGTGAAGTGACTTCCAAGGTGGACAGCTCCTTAGTGGCCAACCCTGTCCCCTGAATTCCAGATCCCATTTCCCTGTCAGCCTTCTCCTGAAACTTCTCACACAAACTGAAATAAAAACAGTTTACGTTTCAGCAACATGATTAATTGTCAATTTTGTTCATATTCAAATGATTACTGGCTAGTCCTACCATATGAGTAAATTGCAGTAATTTCCCAACTCAAAGAAAATTTTCCCAGCCTTCCTTTCCTTCACCCAGAAATGTCTGAAAACCTTTTTTAATTGAAATTCAATCAATCAGAACCCAGACAAGGCTCCAGATGGCATTTTCCCTGGACCTTGCCGAAGATCAACACAGTCTGAGAAGGGCTAAACCTCAAAGGCCACAGTTACATGAGCTACATTTTTTGTCACACAATCTTAAATCACCAGATAACATGTTAGAGATTAAAACTCCAAAGTCTACAACTTTCCATTGCATGCAAATGAAACCAGGACAAGATGTTAATAGACCATTCATCCTGAAAATATCTAACCCCAAAATGTCTGACCATAAAGAAGGCATACGGTAAAAAGAGGCAAGGTATAAAATCATGCAAAAATGACAGATCTGGCTTCTACCCTTGACTTTACCTCCAACCAGTTTTCTGTCAAATAAAAGAGTTGGAATAAGTGATACTTAGTGATATTCAGACTTAAGACTTTAATACTACTGGGGGTTGTTTTTTTGTTTTTCTTTTGGGGGATATGTGTCTAATTTAAGACTCTATGTTGCTATTTGTTGATCTCTCATATCTTTCTGGATTATTTTAAACATAATGGTTTTCTCTATGAAAGGAAAAAATATATGGCTCTCCAAGCAGGAATTAACTTGAAAATAATCATCTAATAAAGCAAACTATTATACAGACTACTCATTAGCTGAGGTTTTCACACAGGAATCTTTAAAACACCTACCTAGATAAAAGAGAAAATTTAATTTTGCTGATAAAGTTAGATCAATTCATCAGTTATCTATGCAATGGATATGTTTCATACATGAGGGAATATCAGTTAAATTATCTTAAAGAATTTCTTTTTGAAACAGGAAGTCCTGCTAGATTTCCTTGGGGGTAAAAAGGCAAGGTAACTATAAGGTGCTTTAAAATTTATTGTGTCTATATAACATCAATGAAATACTTGCCATTTATCAAAATCATTAAGATGAAGTCATTAACCTTCTGACAGTTTAACACTATTCTTTTTTACATTTTCAAAAATGATAGGCGCCCTTTAGAAACTTTGGTGGCCAGTCCTCATCGTATGTTATGACAATTAAACAATTGTATTTAAAACATATTCAGATGCTCCTAGAATGGTCTTTGTTGCTAACTCTGCATATAACTTTTCTGCAATGGTACAGTAGTACTAGGGTAAGTCCGTTGAAAGCACACTCAAGAGGAATTGAGAAAAAATAAGAAGTTAATAAAATTGTGAATTTTCATAGTCAAAGAATTTATATAACATACATGTATTTATACAAGATAACTCCTGCTATAACTCAGACACTGATGGCAAAAAATGAGTAAATTTACAGTGAAATATGCCTTCTGACTCACTCCAGGTAGGAGCGAAAAATAGAGATTATGAAGAACAAGAGAGACGGCTAAATTCTCCATAAATATATGTTATTACAGATTAAAGGAAAGGTGATAAAGCTTGGGAGAGCTTGAGAACCAGGCAAGATTAAAATGTTCCAAATAAGCAGTATGCAAATGCTTCTAAATATTTATAACATGTATGCTAAAAAAAATTTAAAGGTTTGTACTGTTAAGCCCCAAGATCTATTTGAGTGCTAATATTTTATAAACCTGGGATAAACTCGGGAGTTAAGTATCTGTTTGAGGAATTGCTCTGATACCTTAACCTGAGGCACGAAGAGGACTTACCTATTTTTATAATGTTTAATTTATGCTTAAGTATTTCTTAAAGGATTAAGAAGTGTTTATGGGCTCAGTTGGAAAGAGAAAATTGTTTGATTAACAGTGTTTATGATGGGTGGGGAAGAGAATGCAAGAAGAAGTGTCAAGGTTTTTGTCATCCCTACTTGGTAGGCATTAAGCAGGGGATAAGCATGATGAATGTTAAAGTCACTCTGAAACAGCAGCATTTAGTTATTTTCTGAATCAAATTTTAGAATTATATATAGCCTTTTCAGAATGAATGCACTTTTTTTTTACAATAACAAAGAAATGCAGCCTTTACTCAGATTCACTACTAGTTTGCCAGGGCTGCCATAACAATATACCACAGACTGAATGGCTTAACAACAAAAACTTACTTTTTTACAGTTCTGGAGACTGGAAGTTTTAGATCAAGGTGTAGGCAGAGTTGCTTTCTCCTGAGGCCTCTCTCCTTGGCTTGCAGATGGTGCCTTCTTCTTGTGTCCTCACATGGCCTTTTCTCTGCATGGATCCCTGGGGTCTTTCTCTCATCTTATAAGGACACCAGGCATATTGTATTAGGTCCCACCCATAAGACCTCATTTAGTCTTAATTATCTCTTTAAATGCTCTATCTCCAAAGACAGTCATAATCCGAGGTGTACTGGGGGTTAAAGCCTCAATACATGAATTTGGGGAGAAACACTTCAGCTCATAACAGAATCTATGCCTCTAAAATCACTATTTTTCTCACTTAGCCCATGTCTTTTTGAAGATGTTCGGAAAACTGAACACCCTTTGTGATGGAATTTGCTAGAGGAAGGACCAATATCCTATTCAGAATGTTTAACAGCAGTATGAAGGCTCATCCACTCAATGCTCCTTTGTCTTATGGATGGTGTGTAACAGTTTTATTTGCTGTTAAGGAAACTGAGGACTTTACATTTACTACTTACTTGTGACAAATTTAGTCTATCCCTGATACAGAAACATCTGCATTGGAAAGAGACCAGAAGCAGGAAGACTGGTTAGAATACTGACAGTAGCTGAAGAAATAGAAAAGAAAGGATAAATTTAAGAGTTATTAATGGGCATCTTGTTAGACTTGCTGAGAGCTTGCAGATGCAGGAAAAGAAGAAGGTGGAATAAAACTGGCCTTGGTAGGAGCCTACAAAACTAGCTCTCCCATCCAGGGAAGACCAGATCTCAGTTATTTTGCAGAGGACTCCAGTGTGACAATGGAATGTTAAACAAAAGGAAATATTTATGATTCAAAACAGAAATGAATCTGGACACATTCACTGGTTTTAAAATGGTGTTTAATAAAGCCTTGTGGTTCCACAGAGGAGAACAAAAGGGAGAGGACCACGGGGACCATTCATTGCCAAGGTAGCTCTGCTTTACTCCTCTGTAGGAATTTATTCGAAAATAGGATTTGTTCCTACTTTCCTCCACAAATTTTGAAAACCAGTAGACTATACAATGTTAAAAATCTCCTTCCTTTAAAAATTTCTGAAGCTGAGTCTGAAAATATATTTGAAGACCTAAATCAGAAATTTTAATGAGCTGTGTGATAGCCCTTTTCAATAGTCCCTGTTAGTTGAAAATCTGTCTAAAATTGGTCTTAAATTTTAAATTATCAACTTCATATTCATGATGGAAAATGGAAGTTTAGAAAATAAATATACTTACCTAAGGAGCAACACTCATAAATAATAAATTTTCTCTCATAATTATCAGATTAAGGAAAATACCCATCATTTAACATTTTATATAGGTAAAATCAATTTTAGAAGAACTCTTAAGTGCAGCAGGAGGTGTAGGTATTGTAAAGGTAAGGGGTAGTCCAACCTTTATAATAACCATGGAGGCTTGAAGTGGGGTGAATATTAGAAGATAACAAACCTTTTTGAATCAGGAGGTGTGCGTGGCTGGGGAGGGGGGACAGTAAGCAGGTGAAGGTCTAGGAGGGTCCTCTGGGGTAGGGAAGAGGGAGTCTGTGAGGCAGATTAGCACATGCCCAGAGCTGTTGCCCAACATATAGATTCCACTTGACCACAGCAACTCTGGATTCAGATGGATCCTTCTGATTCACCATATCCTGAGAATTCTGAATCTTTCTCACAGATCACAAAGAATATAACTTTTTCTTCCTTTAACTTCCATAAAAAACATTTTTAAAAGAATAGTTTTAAATGATGCCCTGAGGTGAAATAGCTCAGAAAGAAAGGAAAAGAGAAGAAATGAGATATGCCATTAAAATTTTAAATAAGACATCTTAATAGTCACACACACATACACTCACACTTTCTAAATATTATAAATGTAGAGTACATTTCTGCTTGATCCCTCAAGTCTAGCCTCCCTCCCCCCACCCCAAAAAAAAAGAGAAAGAAAGAGAGGGAGGGAGGGAGGGAGGGAAGGAGGAAAACAGATCTAATAACATTTAAAAGAGAACCAAGTGAAAAACTACTGTCAGATACTGCATGATTTCTACTTGAAAGTGAATGTCACTTTGCTACAAAACTAGTTCCTAAAAAGCTCACACTATAAAACTGACATTTCACTGCTAATTGAGCTTTCAAGACAACAGAACATTTTCAAAGTTTAACTTCTATTTTATGCACTTATTTTTCCCCAGCATTTTTAACATGTCGAGATACAGTGAAGTCAATGAGGTCAAAAGTATCAATGTCTGTGATCAAACTACTAACCAATTAGTGTTTAAACTAGAAAATGAATGTTTAAGCTACATTTTCTATGTACTCCCGACTACCAGAAATTGTCAGCCTGTGAGCATATTTTTTTGCCATTAGATTTTATGCCAGCTACTAATTTATCTGCTAGCATGTTTTGAAGTTTATATAATTAACCCTGCACTAGTGGGTGATACGTAGCAATACGGATCTTAAATTTATTTTTGATAAATTACAGTTTAGTGGGAGAAGTGAAGATTACACTCAGCCTTGTTGAGTACGTTACTGCATTGATTAGGTTCTAGCCACAAATTGAGCCATTTCTCCCATTACATAAATCCATACATTTTTCTACAGCAAGCAAGGACACTGAGGATAATTCAAGTGATAATTCTTCTCAGATATAACCTTCTGAGCATTTTAATAATTTTAATATTTGTAAACATCGCTAAAATCTTTCTTGTGAACATCATGTTCACTTTTTTCCTGACATCTCCCCTCCCTCACCCACATTCCCTCTGTTCAAACAGACTTCATAGAATAAAGAAGTCTCAAAATTATACTTAAAAGGATAGAGAAAAGCACAATGCTCTGCCTCAATGATGACATTTGGGAACTATATGATCAATATTTATTAGCCTCAGTCAGAGGCTCTTCCAAAATTTCTATATATAATCGGTTTAGGAAAGCAGTCTGGTGGGGAAAAGGCAGTGGGAAAGGAACTGGAGAACTTACATTAAGGCTATATTTACATAGTGATTAATTACTTATTTGGCAAGACTCGGGGCTGATGCCAATGGAGATGTTAGGATTCTCTCACTCCCAAAATCACTGCTATTGCCACCACTATCTCCCATCGCCAATAATCCCTTGCCAGTGAGAACCCATGGCAGAGACTGCCAAATGACAGAGTAAAAGCATAGTGAAGTTAACTGTCTGTGTTAGATAGCAAATGTGCAAAGCAGGAAAGTTAATCAAGAAAGCAAAACAATCACAATTACAACTGTAATTGTTGCTTCCATAGAAAAGTCCAAGATATAGTAAGTATACAAGAAAACTTAACCTAGGCTGGGAATTCAGGGTAGAATATTCCAAGGAAGTTAACACTTAAGCAGTTTTAATTTCTCTCTCTATTCCACATGTTAACCAAATGCAAACGAGTTGGGGGCAGAATAAAGATGGCGGACAAGGAGGATGTGGAATTCTCATCTCTGCACAATTAGGACACATACCAGGCACCGGTGGGAGACCATGAACACCTAAGTGGACAGAAGGAACACCCAACGACTGGGTAGGACATGGAGGCGGAGCAAGGGGGTGAGGAGAAGTGGAGGTGAGACAGATCAGCGCCCCTGAGGGGCAGCTGGGGGAGGGGAAGGGATCCCAATCCCAGAGGGGGAAGGGGGGAACCATTGGGAGGGTAGAGATCAGAAGGGAGCATGGCCAGCATTTCCACTGCACTCTTGGGCCCCCGGGAGCCTGCTGAGATCCCGGGCCTGATCATCTGCCCACCGAGGCCCCCTCCAGCCGCACAGGTCCTGAGGGAGTGGGGGGAGGGAAGTGGAGCAAAAGTAAAGGCTGGACCTACAGGACCAGCACCCCTAAGGGGTGGCTGGGGGAGGAGAGGAGTTCCTATACCCGGTGGGACCCACCCACGGTTAGGGGTCCAGAAGCGACAGGGGAGACCCTCTGGGAGCAGAGGAATGGAAGGGAGCCTGGCCAGTGCTTTCCCCGCCCACTTAGGCACTGGGGAACCTGTTGGGCTCCCAGGCCTAATCCTCTGCTCTTGGAGCCTCCCTCCTACTGCACAGAGCCCAAGCCCCGCCTCTACACCCCCACCCAGGGCCCCACCTCTACACGCCACACTCTGAGACCCCCTCCAACCACACTGGGCCTAAACCCCACCCACACACCCTCACCCAGGGCCTTACTCCAAACTCTGGAACTCCACACTCTGGGGCCCCCCTCTGAACATGCTGCCTCCCCATCCATGCAGGTCCTAAGCCTAGGCCCCGCCCTGTGCTTAAACATCACCCCCGCCTAGGCCCCACCCTACCCTAAATCTCACCCCTGCCTAAGTTCCACCCCACCCCCACCCCTGCCTAAGCTCCATCCCCAATAGCCAAGGCCTTTTCCAGCCTTTTTATTTTCTTCCTTTAGGTTGGGGTTCTGTTTTACCTTGTCGTTGTTGATTCATTTATATATTTTTTTTTCTAATAAATCTTTTATTTTTCTAGTTCTATTTTATTCTTTATACTTTGTTATTGTTCTGCTCCTATTGGCTTGTTTCCCCTCCCTTTTTCTTTTCTTTTCTTTTTCCTGTTGTGATTTTGTTTTACCTTGTTGCAGTTGTTTCAATTATATTTTTATTTTTCCTAATATATTTTTTATCTTTCTAATTTTATTTTATTTTTTATTCTTTGTTATTGTGTTGCTCCTTTCTTTTCTTTTGCTGCACCACACAACTTGCGGAATCTTGGCTCCCAGGCTGGGGATTGGGCCTGAGCTCCTGTGGTGGGAGTGCCAAGTCCAAACCACTGGACTAATAGAGAACCTCAGACGTCAGGGAATACTAATCAGGGTGAGGGCTCCCAGAGGTCCTCAACTCAGCACTAAACCCAGCTCTACCCAGCAGCCTGAAAACTCAAGGGCTGGACGCCTCAGGCCAAACAACCAGTAAGACAGGAACACAGCCCCACCCATCAAAAAAAAAATGAAAGGACAAAAAAATATGTAACAGACGAAGAAGCAAGGCAAAAACCTATAAGACCAAATAAATGAAGATGAAATAGGCAACCTACCTGAAAAAGAATTCAGAAAAATAATAGTAAAGATGATCCAAAATCTCAGAAACAGAATGGAGAAAATACAAGAAACATTTAACAAGGACCTAGAAGAACTAAAGAGCAAACAAACATGATGAACAACACAATAAATGAAATTAAAGATACTCTAGAAGAAATCAGTAACAGAAAAACTGAGGCAGAAAAATGGATAAGTGAGCTGGAAGATACAATGGTGGAAATAACCGCCGCAGAGCAGAATAAAGAAAAAAGAATGAAAAGAATTGAGGACAGTCTCAGAAACCTCTGGGACAACATTAAATGCACCAGCATTCAAATTTTAGAGGTCCCAAACTAAGAAGAGAAAGAGAAAGAACCTGAGAAAATATTTGAAGAGATTATACTTGAAAACTTTCCTAACATGGGAAAGGAAATAGCCATTCAAGTCCAGGAAGCTCAGAGAGTCACATACAGGATAAACCCTAGGAGAACCACACCAAGACACATATTAATCAAACTAACAAAAATTAAATTCAAAGTATTAAAAGCAGCAAGGGAAAAGCAAAAAATAACATACAAGGGAATCCCCATAAGGTTATCAGCTGATTTCTCAGCAGAAACTCTACAGGCCAGAAGGGGAGTGGCAGGATATATTTAAAGTGATGAAAGGGAAGAACCTACAACCAAGATCACTCTACCCAAAAGGATCTCATTCAGATTCAATGGAGAAATCAAAAGCTTCAAAGACAAGCAAAAGCTAAGAGAATTCAGCACCACCAAACCAGCTTTACAACAAATGCTAAAGGAATTTCTCTAAGTGGGAAAAAGACCCACAAAAACGAACCCAAATCAATTAAGAAAATGGTAATAGGAATATACATATCAATAATCACCTTGAATGTAAATGAATTAAATGCTCCAACCAAAAGACACAGACTGGCTGAATGGATACAAAAACAAGACCCGTATACATGCTGTCTACAAGAAACCCACTTCAAACCTAGGGACACATACAGACTGAAAGTAAGGGGATGGAAAAAGATATTCCATGCAAATGGAAATCACAAGAAAGCTGGAGTAGCAATACTCATATCAGATAAAATAGACTTTAAAATAAAGACTGTTACAAGAGATAAGGAAGGACACTATAATGATCAAGGGATCAATCCAAGACGAAAACATAACAATTATAAAAATTTATGCACCAAACATAGGAGCAACTCAATATATAAGGCAAATGCTAACAGTCATAAAAGGATAAATCGACAGTAACACAATAATAGAGGGAGACTTTAACACTCCACTTACACAAATAGACAGATCATCCAGACAAAAATAAATAAGGAAACACAAGCTTTAAACGACACAAAAGACCAGATAGACTTAATTGATATTTTTAAGACATTCCACCTGAAAGCAGAAGAATACACTTTCTTCTCAAGTGCACATGAAATGTTCTCCAGAATAATCACATCTTGGGTCACAAATTAAGCCTTGGAAAATTTAAGAAAACTGAAATTTTATCAAGCATCTTTTCTGACCACAGTGCTATGAGATTAGAAATCAATTACAGGAAAAAAAATTGGAAAAAACACAAACAAATGAAGGCTAAGCAGTATGCTGCTAAATAACCAAGATCACTGAAGAATTCAAAGAAGAAATTAAAAAAATACTAGAAACAAATGATAACAAAAACATGACGATCCAAAACCTACAGGACACAGCAAAAGCAGTTCTAGGAGGGAAGTTTATAGCAATTCAAGCTCACCTCAAGAAACAAGAAAAATCTCAAATAAACAATCTAACCTAGAAAAGGAACAAAGAAAACCCAAAGTTAGTAGAAGGGAAGAAATCATAAAGCTCAGAGAAGAAATAAATGAAATAGAAATGAAGAAAACAATAGCAAAGGTCAATAAACCTAAAAGTTGGTTATTTGAGAAGATAAACAAAATTTATAAACCTTTAGCCAGACTCATCAAGAAAAAAAGGGAGAGGACTGAATCAATAAAATTCGAAATAAAAAAGGAGAGATTACAACTAACACTGCAGAAATACAAAGGATCATAAAAGACTACTACAAGCAACTATATGCCAATAAAGCGGACAACCTGGAAGAAATGGACAAATTCTTGGAAAGGTAAAACTTTCCAAGATTGAACCAGGAAAAATTAGAAAATATAAACAGACCAATCACAGGAAATGAAATTGAAACTGTAATTAAAAATCTTCCAACAAACAAAAGCCCAGGACCAGATGGCTTCACAGGCGAATTCTATCAAACATTTAAAGAAGAGTTAACACCTATGCTTCTCAAACTCTTCCAAAAAATTTCAGAGGAAGGAACACTCCCAAACCCATTCTACGAGGCCACCATCACCCTGATCCCAAAACCAGACAAGGATGTCACAAAGAAAGAAAATTACAGACCAATATCACTGGTGAATATAGACGCAAAAATCCTCAACAAAACACTAGCAAACAGAATCCAACAACATATTAAAAAGATCATATACCAGGATCAAGTGGGATTTATCCCAGGGATGCAAGGATTTTTCAATATATGCAAAACAATCAATGTGATATACCATATTAACAAATTAAAGAATAAAAACCATATGATCTTATCAATAGATGCAGAAAACGCTTCTGACAAAATTCAGCATGATTTATGACAAAAACTCTCCAGAAAGTGGGCACAGAGAGAGCCTACCTCAACATAATAAAAGCCATATATGACAAACCCACAGCAAACATCATGCTCAATGGTGAAAAACTGAAAGCATTCCCTCTAAGATCAGGAACAAGACAAGGATGTCCACTCTCTCCACTATTATTCAACATAGTATTGGAAGTCCTAGTCACGGCAAACAGAGAAGAAAAAGAAATAAAAGGAATACAAATTAGAAAAGAAGAAGTCAAACTGTCACTGTTTGCAGATGACATGATACTATACATAGAAAATCCTAAAGATGCCACCAGAAAACTACTAGAACTAATCAATGAATTTGGTAAGGTTGCATAATACAAAAATAATGCACAGAAATCTCTTGCATTCTCATACACTAACGACGAAAGATTGGAAAGAGAAATTAGTAAACAATCCCATTTACCATCGCAACAAAAAGAATAAAATACCTAGGAATAAACCTACCCAAGGAGGCAAAAGACCTGTACTTAGAAAACTATATAACACTGATGAAAGAAATCAAAGATGACATAAACAGATGGAGAGATATACCATGCTCCTGGACTGGAAGAATCAATATTGTGAAAATGACTATACTACCCAAAGCAATCTACAGGTTCAATGCAATCCCTATCAAATTACCAATGGCATTTTTCACAGAACTAGAACAAGAAATTTTACAATTTGTATGGAAGCACAAAAAAACCTGAATAGCCAAAGCAAACTTGAGAGAGAAAAACGGAGCTGGAGGAATCAGGCTCCCTGACTTCAGACTATACTACAAAGCTACAGTAATCAAGACAGTATGGTACTGGCACAAAAACAGAAATATAGATCAATGGAACAGGATAGAAAGCACAGAGACAGACCCACGCACATATGGTCACCTTATCTTTGACGAAGGAGTGAAGGATATATAATGGAGAAAAGACAGCCTCTTCAATAAGTGGTGCTGGGAAAACTGGACAGCTACACGTAAAAGAGTGAAATTAGAACACTCCCTGACACCATACACAAAAATAAACTCAAAATGGAATAAAGACCTAAATGTAAGGCCAGACACAATAAAACCCTTAGAAGAAAACATAGGCAGAACACTCTGTGTCATAAATCACAGCAAGATCCTTTTTGACCCACCTCCTAGAGAAATGGAAATAAAAAAACAAAAATAAACAAATAGGACCTAATGAAACTTGACAGCTTTGCACAGCAAAGGAAACCATAAACAAGATGAAAAGACAACCCTCAGAATGGGAGAAAATATTTGCAAACAAAGCCACTTACAAAGGATTAATCTCCCAAATTTACAAGCAGCTCATGCAGCTCAATATCAAAACACAACCCAATCCAAAAATGGGCAGAAGACCTAAATAGACATTTCTCCAAAGAAGACATACAGATGGCCAACAAACACATGAAAAGATGCTGAACATCACTAATCATTAGAGAAATATAAATCAAAACCACAATGAGGTATCACCTCATACTGGTCAGAATGGCCATCATCAAAAAATCTAGAAACAATAAATGCTGGAGAGGATGTGGAGAAAAGGGAACCCTCCTGCACTATTGGTGGGAATGTTAAGTGATACAGACATTATGGAGAACACTATGGAGGTTCCTTAAAAAACTAAAAATATAACTACCATATGAACCAGCAATCCCACTACTGGGCATATACCCTGAGAAAACCATAATTCAAAAGATACATGCACCATAATGTTCACTGCAGCACTGTTTACAATAGCCAGGACATGGAAGCAACCTAAGTGTCCATCAACAGATGAAAGGATAAAGAAGACGTGGCACATATATGCAATGGAATATTACTCAGCCATAAAAAGTAATGAAATTTAGTTATTTGTAGTGAGGTGGATGGACCTAGAGTGTGTCATACAGAATGAATAAGCCAGAAAGAGAAAAACAAAAACCGTATGCTAACGCATATATATGGAATCTAAAAAAGTGGTACTGATGAACCTAGTGGCAGGGCTGGAATAAAGACCCAGATGTAGAGAATGGACTTGAGGACACAGTGGGGGAAGGGGAAGCTGCAATGAAGTGAGACAGTAGCACTGACATATATACACTATCAAATGTAAAATGGATGGCTAGTGGGAAACAGCTGCATAGCACGGGGAGATCAGCTCGATGCTTTGTGACCACCTAGAGGGGTGGGATAGGGAGGGTGGGAGGGAGGGGATTTGGGGATATATGTATACATATAGCTGATTCACTCTGTTGTACAGCAGAAACTAACACAACATTGTAAAGCAATTATACACCAATAAAGATGTGAAAAAATGCAAATGAGTTAATTCACTGATTCAAGAGAAATTTTCCCGAACCTCTACTATGTGCCAGGCACTCTTCCAAGTGCTGGGGATACAGCAATAAATAAGACAGACAGAAAGCCCTGCCTCTATGTAATTTAAATTCTGAAAAAAAAAGGATAAAATTTAATCAGTGGGGTGTGGAGTTTGGTGGTCATCATGAAGGAAATAAATAACTAGGATGGAGCAGATGTATTCTGTGGCATATTTTATAGCAGTTAGAAGCAATAAACATTTTTTTTGAAACACAGATTTCTTAAAACACAGTATTGAGTAAAAAGAGTAAGATATAAGATGAGCCCAAAACGTAATACCATCAAAGTAAATTAAGAAATACCTCCCACATAAAACAACACTATCTATATGACAAGGGTTTGTACATATCCATCTCAAACCTATTAGAGTGGGTGACCATGAGAGGAGGGGAAAGGAAAAGAGAATCAAGAGTGAAGAGGGAAGCAATAATAAAACCAAACAAAAGGCAGATTTTACAAAAACTGATAGTAACAGGGTGCCAAGAACTTCAGAATATGATTACCTTAATTCCTTGAGTTTAAGATTCCAAGAACAAAAGGAAAAGAAAAAGAGAGAGAAAATAGGCATTGTTTCCCATTTCCTATCACATCTTCTCTTTAGTTACTTTATAATAAATGGACTTTTAAAGTATACAATGTGACCACATATTTTCAATTTTCCTTCTTGAAAAAAGTGAGAAACTGGCCAAAAATGAAATTCAAAACTACGATTGCAAAGGACAAGCCTTCCACGTTCCATGCAGATTAAATAGAGGGATGCAAAATGAGTCTACTTCTTGGAGGTGAGCATTACCTATTTCCACAATTAAGTACGTTTCTTCTGCAGAAATCACTTCCCAAAGTGGCCCAGGTATTTCCAAGGAGAATAGAGACCTATTATCTAAATTATTCAAAAAATGTAAGCTGATAGCCTTAATTACCTCTATGATTCATGAAAATTCAATTTTGTACGTCTTTCTAAATCAATATAAATGGTGCATGCCATCTTAAGATGATTGTTCAGTGTCAGTTTACCTTTTTATTGTGAACAAGAGTACAATTCTGGATACAGTTTCCGTACTGCTTAGGGAAAGCTAGATGTGCCACTCACATTGAGCAGTGGCATCTTAAAATGGGTTATTCTAAGTCATATTTCCTGGCCACCACTGTTTTTCTGAGGGTTCACAGACCCACCCAAAAGGGGCTTTACAACTTTGTCGAGTTTGCACCACTCTTAATTTCAGGTAGGAGAATTATTCTGCCCTGATTGGTTGGAGGATTGGGATTCCTATTGCCTTCCTGTAAGATGGGCATAAATATCTATTGCTGATTTAGCTAGTTCCTCATCCTATTTTACAGCTGATTAAAGATGCAAAAGATTAATGTTGAAAAAGGCTGGTTCTGCCACAAAAAAATTCCATTTCCTTCATTTGATTTTAGATCTAAAAGTATTTGAATGGCATAAAATACTCTAACAAGATTTTCCCCTCCTTTTCCTATGGGATCTAAGACTATGAGTTCTGAAATAAGGGAAACCAGCAGAAATGAAAACAAAAGGTCCTGAGCAATCTCATCTTGTCCAATATTCCAACCAGTTTTAGAAGCAGCTGTCCCAAATTAATGGTTCTCAAATTTATTAGTCCCAGAGTCATTTCACATTCCTAAAATCATTATAGAAAACTCCAAAGAGCTTTTATTTATGTGGGATATATCTATCAGAAATTAAAGCTGATAAATTTTTAAAACACAAGAATACACAAGCACACATTCTATTAGCTGTCAGATCGATGATGTCATCACACATCACTTAGCTTCTGGAAAGGTGTATTGTACACTAGTGTAAAGGGTAAATAATATTCTAGCATTGTTAGGAAGATAGTTTTGACCTTAAAAATCCCAAACATGTTTTAGGGACCTGCAGGAGTTCACAGATAAGATTTCAAGATCCACTCTTCTGAATGAATTAATGCTGAGATATATTATTATAGAAATTATACAGCTTTGCATATAGAATGTGCTGAATGTCTTTTTTTCCCCCAAAGTGATTAGGGTAGGGTCACAGAGAAGCCAAATGTGAACTCTGCTTGGGGCACCGTGAAATAAGAGAAAATATATTGGTCTCTGCCCCTGGTTCCTGGTACAGCACTCCTCAAACTCTTCTAATTTTCCTGAGTGATAAGAGGACTAAGAACACCTTTTGTTTTGATATTTGGTCTTTGACCCTGATTTCTGATTCCTGGCACAGAGCTCCTAAATCTCTTGGAATTTTCTGGGTGATAGGAGTGCATTTTGTTCCAAAGAGGTAACTTTTGGTGGGCTCCTGGATAACATCAGGATGAGGGCTAGCCACCAGAAAGACAAAGCCACGATTAGAAGCTTGGAACTTTCTGCCCCATCTCCCATCCCTCCAGGAAGGGAAGAGAGGTGTTAGATTGAATTAATGACAGATCATGCCTATGTAATGATGCCATAAAAATCCCCAAAGTATGGAATTCTCAGAGCTTCAAGGCTGGCGAACATACCCAGATAGCAGGAGGATGGTGCACCCCCAACGCCATGAGGACAGAAGTCACCTGTGTATCTCTATCTGACTATTCATCTTATTCCTTATTATATAATAAATCAGTCACGCTTCAACCTACCTTCCTTTTCCCTATTGCCTCCCAGATCCCACCTAAAGGAATATGATAAACTGCCTTAAAATGCTCACTGAGAGGCGGTAATAACATGTATTTGTACTTTGAGAGCTCTGAGAAAAACAAACAAATAACTTTAAAGGAGCGAAATTCTATTGATAAAATTTTCTAGTGACTTCTTAGCAGAGCAGGTAGAGTGTCAGTTTCATATTGATAAAAATTTCTGAGGCCAGAGATTAGCACAAATTTTCACCTGGTATGAAATTTTACCTGGCAAAAAGAAAAGAAATTCATGCCAATAGCAACCACTTTTTCTTCCTAGATACAAGAACAAGCCTGACTTGAAAGATGCTTTGATACTTTCAAATATCTGCAAAATTCAGCTCAGTTCTTGGCACATAGCAAGTCATTACTAATGTTAAAGTGAATTCTACTGAATTCACCATCGATCTCTTTGTGTAAAAACAGAAATATCTGAAGGCTAGTGAAATGCCCTCAATCTATTAAGATGCAATCTACTGTGTTTTCTATGTATAAAAATGCATTTCCGCTGCGTTTGCAAAGTTAAGGCAGTTTCCAAATTTCCCAAATTTAAGAATTTAGATAAATGAACCCATGTTTTTTCATTCAGTTCTTCCTTCTTACCTTTCTTCCTTTTGTCCTTTATTTATTTATTTTTTTCAACAAATAGTTATTAGGCAGTCAGTCAGTTTGGGCTGCTATAACAAAAATACATGTGCTAGGCTGCTCAAACAACAAACATTTCTTTCTTACAGTTCTAGAGGCTGGAAGTTCAAGATCAAGGTGCCAGCAGATTTGGTGTCTGGTGAGAGCCCACTTCCTGGCTCACAGACAGACAAACATATTCTCATTGTGTCCTCACATGATAAAAAAAGGAGCAAGCCCTCCAGGATTTCTATTTAAGGACACTAATCTCCTTCATGAGGGCTCCACCATCTTGACGTTATCACCTCCCAAAGACCCCCATCTCCTATCATAATGATGGTTAGGATATCAACATATGAATTTTGGGGATATACATTCAGTCTATAACAGGTACCAACTATTTGCAAGTCACTGTTCCTGCTCTTTTGGACCTATGATTGAATAACATATATCCCTCTGCCTTGGATGCACTTACTTTCAATGACACAAGAGCTAACAAGCATATTAAATAAGTAAATGACATGACATTGACATTGTTTTGTGCTGTGCTAACTTGTTGAAACTGGAACTTTGTTGAAACTGAAATCACCTTCCATGTATAATTATAATGTTGGTTAAAGCTAAATTTGTGGGCGACTGGGAAGTGTGTGTGTATATATATATATATATATATATGTATATATATAAAGATTTATTATAGGAAATGACTCACGGATTATGGAGGCCAAGACGTCCCATGATCTGCTGTCTGTAAGCTGGAGCATCAGGAAAGCCAATGGTGTAACTCAGAGTACAAAAGGCCTGAAAATTTGAGGGCTAATGGTCTGAATCTGAAAGCCCTGGAACCAGGAGAGCCAAAGTCCAAGGGCAGGCAAAGATGGATGTCCCAGTTCAAGCAAGAGCAAATTTGCCCTTCCTCCACCTTTTAATTCTATTCAGGTCCTCAATAGATTGGATGAGGCCAACCCACCTTGGTGCGTGGGATGTTCTTTACTCAGTCTACCGATTTGAATGCCGATCTCTTCCAGAAACACCCTTCCAGACATACCCAGACATAATGTCTTACCAACTATCTGGCATCCCTTAGCTCAGTCAAGTAGAAAATTAACCATCACAGCAGGAGTGAAATATCAGCCACTACTCTCTGAGGGTTGTTCTGATTGGATGAAGTGAGACGCAGCAATGCAGGTACGAGTGATTCCAGCTTGTCCTCCTTGCAAACATCTAATTCATTTTCCCTGCAGCAGGCCCTGCTGGCCAAAAGCAACCCTGGATCCACCACCAGACGCAGAGGTGATAGCCTTCCACAGACTTCTACACCAGCTCCCCTTTGCATCTCACAGGATATGTTGGCTCCCCAGCTTTCATAGCAAGCTCCAACTTGTACTGCACTAGCACTAGAAAGGCTAGCTGGTGACTTTGAGAGTGGCCTAGGCTAGAAATAGAAATTTGAGAATCATTAACATGTAGATGATATTTAAAGGCTTTGTAAATTACTGTTGACAAAATCATTATCTAATTTATCACACATCTGTAAAATATGCAGGACTAGTATCATGATCCTTATTTTCCAGATAAGAAAATTAAGTTTCAGAGGTCATACCAGTTATAAAAGGTAGAACTGATACCCAAACTTTCTGTTAACTTCCAATCCTCCATTTTTTAAGACATACCTTAAAATCCAGTTGGAGAACCCAAAACTGAAAACTATTTTTCTTGACAAGATTATTATTAATAAATGTATAATCAAATGTGGGCTACACCTACGTAAGATCTCCACTCTGCAAGCACCAATGAGCAATGTAAATTTTACCAGTGTTTTAGTGATGGGAAAATGGAGTTTCACCAGGCAAACAACATTGCGCATCTATAATTCTCATTAATCACTGTGTTCTACTCCATAAAACTCCCTAGTTTTTCCACTAGTTATTCCTCTTTCAATACCAACCCCTTACCTGTCCCACCTCCCACATCTGTACTCCAATTTAAAAATGTTTCTTCAAGGCTTGTTACATTCCACTTTGTTCTCCAGAGCAATTTAACACCATCCCTGCTCCTGAAAGCTTGTGCCATCACACCCTTCAACTGATGCTTCTTCAGTTCTGTGAAGAGCCAGCCAGCAGGCAAAAGTTTCTTCAGTACCAGGATCTAGATTGACCCTCTTTAGATAGTATAGGAAATCATAAAAAACATTTTCCTGCTGCAAATGTTTCTCCTGTTCTAAAGGCATCTGATTTGGGGAGAGAATGCAGCATATTGTAATGATCACAACATATGAGGGTAAAAAACCTGGACTCTAGTCCTATTTCTACCACATAATAGTGTTACCTTAGTTCAGGGTTTCTCACCCTGGCCAATACTGACATTTTGGTCTAGGTAATTCATTGTTATAGGGGATGCCCTGTGCATTGTAGGAGGCTTAGCAGCACCCCTGACCTCTACCTACCAGATGCCAATAGCACCCCTCCCCCTGTTGTGACAACTAGACATGTCTCCAGACATTGCCAAATATCTCCTGGGGTGGGGTGGGGCAAATTGCCCCCAATTGAGAACATCTGTGTTGGTGAGATAGGTCTGCTTCCTCTCTTGTGAACTGAAGAGCTCATACGATGTCACAGTATTGTTACGAAAATTAAATGAGATTATCCATTTTAAATTGCTCTAAAGATATTTATTTGTATTGACAAGGTAATTGGTTTTTCCTCCATTTAACCACTTGCTTAGGGGGTTTCTAACTCATCTAACCATAGACACTAAGCATTTCATCCAATATTTATAGTTATAATTTAATCTTTTTATTCAGAAAGTAAGGTAAATAGTCTTGGTCTCTCCTCTTTTACCTGGAACAGATCACATTTGACATTCAATTCAACAGTTATTTCTCTGATTACAGTGTGACATTTGATTCAAAAAATTCATATTCAGTTTTAGAAACACTCGTGGGGTAGACAACTGCCACTACATTTGACAGAGCCTTTTAAATTTGGGCAGCTCTTTCCCCTAATCTGCATTACAATTCAGTGAAGGATGATCTACCATAGCGAGAAATGGTCTGGACAAGCTTCTGATTAGCAGGAAGTTCCAAACAGCTGTGTCTCTGCCAGACAGCTGTCAGCAGAATCCAACCTCCCAACCTTGTTGCAACTGTGCACGGGAGCTGCCTAACCACGCTGCTTTGACATGCCCCTCATTAGTTAAGATTTCATACAAAGACTGTTCGATAATAAATCAATTTTATTCAGAGGTCAATATGTATTGGCCCTTCCAAAAACACCCTGGCATCAATCCCAGGACATAATTTATTGCCTAATAAGCAAGCAAGCTTTTCAATTATTTCCTCTCCCCCAAATCCTACTCTCTGTGATTTGACTGTCCTGCTGCCAAATCTTAGAAACCTGAAGCTAGGTGGGAAAGGGAGGGGGATTCTTAAGGAAACAGTTAATGCTACACAAAAATTTGGAAACAATGAGGGGACCTCTACCTGCCTTTGCTGTGGTCACTGACCAACTTACACTGTGCCATTCCAACGTCTCTTTCCAGAAGTCTGAATCTGTGTGAGAAGTTTCCTACCAACAGCTGTCCTTTTATTCCTACTTCCCACTTTCATTTCACCCAGATATTCCCCTATGTAACTCCACCCACAGGCCCAAGTCTAGTGACTCTGGAGGAGTTCCTAATTTAAACAGGAAGTTTCAGCTTTTCCTGACAAAGGTAAAAGGGCAGCTCAGAACAAAAGCCAAATTTGACCCCCTGCGTCAGATCTCTCACCTATTTGCTTTTCCCTCCCTCCCTCTTCGTAGATCTCCCATAAGCCTGCCTTCGAGATCTGCAGTCCTTTTCCCAGCATTAGTGTCTAACTATGGCCTGCTCATCCCCAACCCTTAACTTTCAAGTGCATCCTGACACCCGGTTCTCACTCTGCCTACTCTGATTTCAGGTTCAAGTCATCTTTCCTGGCTTATACCCTTCATCTGATGGTCACTGACAGTCTGGCATCACAACATCTAAGATGGCAAGTGATGCTGAAATAGACTATATTTGACAAGATAACATAGCTTTTGAACTTTGGGACAATTGTTGGCCAAAAGAATTGAATATGAGGAGAAAAAATAATTTTTATATTGATACAACTCATCCTTTCAAAAGGAAGCTGCTTTCACTGTTTACAACAGCCAAGACACGGGGAGCAACTTTAGTGTCCATCAACAGATGAATGGATAAAGAAGATGTGGTGTGTGTGTCTGTGTGTATACACAAACACGCAGAATGGAATATTACCCAGCCACAAAAAAGAATGACATATTGCCATTAAAAGCAACATGGATAGACCTAGAGAATATAATACTAAGTAAAGTAAGTCAGACAGAGAAAGACAAATATTATATATCACTTATATGTGGATTCTAAAAAATAATACAAATGAATCTATTTACAAAACAGAAACAGACTCACAGACATAGAAAAACTTATGGTTACCAAAGGGGTAGGGGAGGAGGGGATGGGGGCAGAGGGAGATAAGTTAGGAGTATGGGATTAACAGATACACACTACTATATATGAAATAGATAAGCAACAAGAATTTACAGTAGAATGCAAGAAACAATATTCAATATCTTGTAATAACCCATAATGGAAAATAATCTGGAAAAATATATGTAACTGAATAACTTTGCTGTCCATCTGCAACACAATATTATAAATCAACTATAGTTCATTTTTTAAAAAAAAGGTAAGCTGCATACAACCATTTTCTTTCTAGCATTTTATTAACTGTTAATCCCCTACTAGAACCACCAGAGGATGAAGGCTGCAGAATATGGGAGAATTTCTTTTTAATAAATTGTTGTTTATATTTTTTCTAAATAATCTACTCCTGGAAAAATAAGTTTTTCTAAGCATGATAATGGACTTGTACTGGTTAATCGATACTTTTCCCTCCCCAACTCAACCCCAAGCCCTGCTTGGAATCACTGACTGGGATGTATTATATACTTGTAAATACAGTCAAGCTAAATCTGAATTTAATTACAACAACACCAAGTAGATTCTTAGAAGTTAGAACCAATTCCCTCATATGGGACTGTGAGGATGCTGTGAGAAGCTAGTAGGATTATGTAGGCTGACATATCCAGCAAAGTATATCCATAACTATATCTCCATATAATATTTGGATATTTTGGTTACCATAGAAGTTTGACCAAAAAAAGGAGTGTAAGGGCAGACAATGAAAGAACCTTGATAATTAGAGCAGAAATATAAGGTGGGGCAGAAAAACTGTTATTCTCACTTTCTGTCTTCTGGACACCAAAGAAAAATCACTGCCCATGGTAACCTCTGAGATGGGAATATGAGACATTCCAGGTATAGAAATTCAAAAAGAAAAAGAGGATTACCAGTGACCAGAAGGAAAGTGATGAAAGATTGCCTCTGCGCTGCCTGGGGTATGAAGTAGGCTGTCTAATAAGAGCCTTCACAAAGTGTCACTCAGTAGCTTTGTGGGATAAACTTCTCCCCAGGTTCTGGCCCTCAGCCAGGCCCCTTATTTCGTCAGAACACCAAGAGTAGATCCATCTCTCAGGGCCAGATTCTTATCAACACATTTACGAAGAGGATATTCAAAACCAGAACGCCAACGTGTTATTATTCTGTGTAATGGGTTTGAACCATTGCAATTTAGCTAAGCTGGAACTACATGTCCCATGATTCTCTTCTCTCGTTGGCCAAAAGAGGCTTTTTGCAGCTTTACAGAGACTGTTTAACCATCTCCCACAATTGCATATGGTACAATCTCTATTAAAAAAAAAAAATTATAGTGGTTCCCTTTCTCTGATCCTACCCTGATTTATATTTAAAAAAAAAAAAAACTAAAATGAGTCCTGCATTCTTCAAGCCTATGTGGCCAGCACATTCCTTCTCTGTACACAAAAGTAACTGGGAATGAAATAATAACCAGAAGCTTGCTTAGAAAGCTTAGAAACAGAACAGAGAGTTAATTAGATGAATCAAATGTTTAATATAAATTAGATTGGTTTTAATATAGGATCTTCTTGTCTGTAAAGAAAGATTACTAAAAATTCTGTTATCTAAGTCTCTCTTCTCTGAACTATGCTAGGATAGGCCTTGCCAAAATATGCCCCTGTGCATGTTCTTTGCAATACTCCCAAGAGTAAACAATCTCTGAATGAGACCTTTTCCCTTATATATGTTAATCATTCAATCATAGCTCAATCTTTTTTTTTCTGGTCAGCATAAAGTAAGTTCGCAAATCTCTTTTCTGATCTATTATGGTCCAAATACTGAAAAAATTAAAAATCCAAGACTCTTCTCCATAATTGAAATTCTTTACTTCATTTCCTATGTTCTGAAAATTAGGGATAAATTTAGCTTCTCAAGCAACCTCTTTTATGAAGCAAATACCCCCATGGAGGCAGCAGCCTTTCTCAGCTTAGCGTGAATTAATTCCATCTGTTTGTTTTCCTCTTGCTGTGGTCAGCTGTGCTGAAAGAACTGGTGTTTTAGCATAGTTAGAAAGGAAGAAAATTATTTTAGAATGCAATGATCTTTGAGGGAAGAGGAATCCACTTGAGTCATCACAAGGGAGCCCAGCAGACACAGGGTATATAATTGTTCAGGGCTTCTGAGGAAAAGAAGAGAAGGAACACTCTCCAGATACTTTTTCTGATTCCAAACTCTGCAGTCATAAGTACTTCAGTAGGCAATTCAAACTCAGCAACAGATTCTTCCCAAATCCCAGACCCTGGTTGAGAAAATCAGATGGTGAGTTCTAGTCCAAATGCTAAGTATATGAACAGCACTCTCCCCAGTCAGACACCAATGCCATCTCCATAAATGGTTCTCATTAGGTGTCATTTGAAGGGCTTTGGCACAAATGCGTGGCTGGCTGAAGAGATCTTGAAAATTTTGAAATAATCAAGTGGCAATTATTGACAAGATATAAGAATCACTGCATTTCTGTTGTTTTTGTTACCTTGAATACAACCTACAAATTACATACCAAATGGAAAGTTTGTCTCACTGACAGAATTCCAAATATTGGAGTTTATCTGATTCTTAAAAATAGTATTTTCAGCCTTGAAAAGAGCCTGGAATTATTGGAATAAAAATGAAAGAGCAGGGCTTCCCTGGTGGTGCAGTGGTTGAGAGTCTGCCTGCCGATGCAGGGAACGCAGGTTCGTGGCCCGGTCCGGGAAGATCCCACATGCCACGGAGCGGCTGGGCCCGTGAGCCATGGCCGCTGAGCCTGCACGTCCAGAGCCTGTGCTCGCAACGGGACAGGCCACAACAGTGAGAGGCCCGCGTACCGCAAAAAAAAAAAAAAAAAAAGAAAGAGCAGAGATAACCATATTTTACAAAATTCCACTTTCAAGCAAGCTTTATGAGGCATTTTATTTCATATAGAAACTCTGAAATAGCCTAAAGGCTTTCTTTGACCAGCTGTATATTCTATCTGTTAAATGTCCTCAGCGTGAAAAGATTCCCTCAGCAGAGGCACCTGCAGGATGTGCAACGATTCATTTTTACTCTGAATATCAGTTTTGTGGAAGCATCAGCTCTACTGGCTCATCATTTACATTCACAATGGACATCTGGAGCCAGCAAAAGGAAACATTAGACTTGTTTGTGTTATCAAATTAAAAAGGAAAAAGAGAATGGTTTAAAGTTCTGAGAGTCTCTGTAACATTTAATTATGCTTTCGACTGCAGTCCAATCAAAAATATGCTTTTGCAGGAAAACTGGCACTAAGAAAAAACACTCTTTGCTTTTCAGATTGTTGCTAGGTCAAGCTCTCAATTCATAAGCTTAGAGATATGCAGCCATGACACGATTATCGGGTCTTCCCTCTGCAGAAGCCAAAGAACTTCACCACTGTTCCCAACATGACTTAAATTCCTCCACATCCGCAGGAGATGTTATTATCCCTCCTCTCCTGATTGAGGAACTAGAAACAGTTCAACCAACTAAGTATAAGAAGTTAACTAGATGTGCAAGGTTGTGCTGTCAATAAGCCTACTATCTCATGGGATAAATCCAAATCCAGTATATATGTCTGGACACATATTGATAATGGAATGTTATACAGCTCAAAGTATATTTTGATACTATTTTCATAGGAACTTGATTTTATTTTAGAAAGTTTGTAGATGAGACTTTTAGTAATTTTCAAAATCACTTCTCTGAAAGAAAAAGGTCTTGCTGTACAAAAAGAGGGAGGGGCAGTAATAACAACTGGCTGCTTCTGAATGACCTTTATACTGACTATTCCTAGTGAAATTGTTTCAGATATTAGGCTGTTTCTATCCTAACCCAAATTAACTCAATCATCTGTCTGCTGAGGGACTGACAATAAAGACTTCAATAGACAGATGATGGTATTGGTGAAAAGTGTTTTTCTAGCTTATCCAGCCATTGCATAAGCATTTATTGAGCCTTTACTGTGTTTACTGCACCATACTAAATAACATGAGAAATTCAAAATGGAGCTTACAACCCAGCTGAAAAGAAAGAGCATAATAAAGAGAAACGAGAGAATGATTTTTAAAAAACATATTTCACAGGGAAGTTTTATACAAGGTGAATTTTAATTAATGATATCCCTACCTCAACCTTTTACACACACACATACACGTGCGCGCGCGCGCACACACACACACATCATATTTGGATTCAACAGAGCAATACAAAAAATTGTTCCTCTGGACAAAATTCCATTTTAAGACTAAAATAAACCCTTTAAAACTCAGGTTTTTAAAGAAAATTGAAACAATAACCAGGGTATTATGTTCTCTTATAGTATATCATAATATAGTAACAACCAGGAGGTTACATAACGTGATTCATGCTATACTGTAATCGACTATAAGAAAATATATCACCATCACCATGCAAAGTTTGTAGCATTATGGTTTTTTGTCTCATGTTGTTTATATTTAAAGTATTCTTTAAAATACTAGTGCTTCCTATGGTCACCTAATCTATGACAAAGGAGGCCAGAATATACAATGGAGCAAAGACAGCCTCTTAAGTAAGTGGTGCTAGGAAAACTGGACTGCTACATGTAAAAGAATGAAATTAGAACACTCCCTAACACCATACACTAAAATAAACTCAAAATGGATTAAAGACCTAATTTTAAGGCCAGACACTATAAAACTCTTAGAGGAAAACATAGGCAGTACACTCTATGACATAAATCACAGCAAGATCCTTTTTGACCCACCTCCTAGCGTAATGGAGATTAAAAAAAAATAAACAAATGGGACCTAATGAAACCTAAAAGCTTTTGCACAGCAAAGGAAACCATAAATAAGATGAAAAGACAACATTCAGAATGGGAGAAAATACTTGCAAATGAAGCAACTGACAAAGGATTAATCTCCAAATTATACAAACAGCTCATGCAGCTCAATATCAAAAAACAAACAACCCAATCAAAAAGTGGGCAGAAGACCTAAATAGACATTTCTCCAAAGAAGACATACAGATGGCCAACAAACACATGAAAAAATGCTCAATATCACTAATTACTAGAGAAATGCAAATCAAAACTACAATGAGGTATCACCTCACACCCGTCAGAATGGCCATCATCACAAAATCTAGAAACAATAAATGCTAGAGAGGGTGTGGAGAAAAGGGAACCCTCTTGCACTGTTGGTGGGAATGTAAATTGATACAGCCACTATGGAGAACAGTATGGAGGTTCCTTAAAAAACTAAAAAAATTTAAAAAAATAAAAATAGAACTACCATGTGACCCAGCAATCCCCCTACTGGGCATATACCTAGAGGAAACCACAATTCAAAAAGACACATGCACCCCAATGTTCATTGCAGCACTATTTACAATAGCCAGGACATGAAAACAACCTAAATGTCCATCAACAGAGGAATGGATAAAGAAGATGTGGTACATATATGCAATGGAATATTACTCAGCCATAAAAAGAAATGAAATTGGGTCATTTGTAGACATGGATGGACCTAAAGACTGTCATACAGAGTGAAGTAAGTCAGAAAGAGGAAAAACAAACATCATATATCAACGCATATATGTGGAATCTGAAAAAACTGGTATAGACGATCTTATTTACAAAGCAGAAATAGAGACACAGACATAGAGAACAAACGTATGGATACCAAGGGAGCGGGGGGGATGAATTGGGAGATTGGGATTGACATATATACACTATTGATTCTATGTATAAAATAGATAACTAATGAGAACCTACTGTATAGCACAGGGAACTCTACTCAGTGCTCTGTAGTGACCTAAATGAGAAGAAAATCCAAAAAAGAGGGGACATATGTATACATATAGCTGATACAATTTGCTGTACATTAGAAACTAACACAACATTGTAAAACAACTATACTCCAATAAAATTTTTTTTAAAATACTAGTGCTTTTGAATAAAATTTTCATTGTTCTGAGCGACTGTACCTCCTAATTTACATTTAATTCTAAATTCTTTTAATATTATACGAGACCTCATTTTTAAGGGCTTGGGATTATTTGGTTTTGTTTTTCACATTTCTGCAACCATTATAATTCATATCACCTTGTAATACCTCTGTGCGGTACCATGTATTTTTATTTAACAAATGACATGGGGTTGGCACAATGTTCAGGTTTGAAAATCTGTTCATCGTTTACTTGTATTTTTTTTTCTTTGACATACTTACTAACAGCTAGTCCTTACTTTTTTTAATCCAGAAAAGTATTTAGATTCTATTCTTAAATTTGTTTTTTCCTTAAGTTTTGCTCCATGTACAATATGGAGATATTAACATAGTAGAATGTCTTTGACAAACTAGGATATTGTCTGTGGTTATCCTGCTCATGCCTAAACATTACACATCAGTTAAAGGAACCCTCATAGGAAGGGTAGAGCAGATATGGGGAAGCTTCCTCTAGACTCTGTGACCCAGCTTCAGCACAGCTATATAGCCTGCCCAGCTGATGCAGTTATCAAACCACCCCAATATGGATCTTTGCTGCCCGTGAAGTTCAAGCAGACACCCCAGCTAGAAAACAGGTTTGTCAGCCAACATTTATCATGAAAAATCATTATTTCATTTCCTCATATAACCCCCCAATGGTTATATCGTGAAGTGTAGACTGCATTTCTCCACCCTTTTCCTATATTTTATTATTAGCAGGATAGAAGAAGCCCCTGTAAAGCCAGAGCTGCCCCCCTCCTCTAGCTCAGTGGTTCTCAAACTTTAGTGCACATCACAGTTGCCGGGAGGACTGCCTGGGCCCTACTCCTACCTGATATGGGAGGTCTGGGCTGGAGCCTGAGTATTTGCAATCCTCATGTGTTTTCAGGTGATGCTGCTGCTGCTGCCGGAAATCAGGCTTTAGACGTTCACTGCAGGTCCTATGACTTTTCTGCCTTTGCTGAGATCACACACAATACTAGAGTCAGCTTAAGTAAAAAACACTGTCTCAGTATAGACATTAAAAGTATCCAAGCCAATAAAGCCTAAAATATAAGACATGACACCATAAAACTCCTAGAAGAGAACATAGGCAAAACAGTCTCTGACATAAATCGGATCAATGTTTTCGTAGGTCATCTCCCCAGGAAACAGAAATAAAAGCAAAAATAAACAAATGGAACCTAATTAAACTTACAAGCTTTTGTATAGCAAAGGAAACCATACACAAAATGAAAAGACAATCTACGAACTGGGAGAAAAAATTTGCAAACGATGTGACTGACAAGGGGTTAATTTCCAAAATATACAAACAGCTCATACAACTCAACAACAAAAAAACAAACAACCCAATCAAAAAAAAGGGTAGAAGACCTAAGTAAACATTTCTCCAAAGAAGACATACAGATGGCTAACAGGCACACGAAAAGATGCTCAACATTGCAAAGTATTAGAGAAATATAAATCAAAACTACAATGAGGTATCACCCCACACTGATCAGAATGGCCATCATTAAAAGATCTATAAATAACAAATTCTGGAGAGGGCATGGAGAAAAGGAGACCCTCCTGCATTGTTGGTAGGAATGTAAATTGGTGAAGCCACTATGGAAAACAGTATGGAGGTTCCCCAGAAAACTAAAAACAGAATTACCATATATGATCCAGCAATCCCACTCTTGGGCATATATCCAGACAAAACTATAATTCAAAAAGATACATGCACCCCTATGTTCACAGCAGCACTATTTACAATAGCGAAGATCAAGGAAGCAACCTAAATGTCCACTGACAGATGAATGGATAAAGGAGATGTGATACATAATATACAATGGAATACTACTTAGCCATAAAAAAGAATGAAATAATGCTATTTGCAGCAACATGGATGGACCTAGAGATTACTATACTAAGTGAAGTCAGAAAGAGAAAGACAAATACGAATATAATATTACTTCCATGCGACTGTAAAATGTGACACAAATGAGCTTATCTATGAAACAGAAACAGACTCACAGACATAGAAGACAGACTTGTGGTTGCCAAGGAGGTGGGGGATTGGGGGAGGGATGGATTGGGAGTTTGGGATTAGCAGATGCAAACTATTGTATGTAGAATGGATAAACAACAAGGTCCTACTGTATAGCACAGGGAACTATATTTAATATCCTGTGATAAACCACAATGGAAAAGAGTATGAAAAAGAATGTATATATATATGTATAACTGAATCACTTTGCTGTACAGCAGAAATTAACAGAATATGGTAATCAACTATACTCCAATGAAACAAATTTTTTTAAAAAAGTATCCAAGCCAAGATATTAATTCCAATTCAGGATCAGAGCTCTCCAGTGTTTCTTATTCAAGTCTGGTACACCGGTGGGCTGTCTACCTTTTGCAAGGGGAATACTGTCAGCCTCTGCTTTCTCTCTCCACTCATCTCCTCCCCACTTGCGAACTGTTGGCATACACCCTACTAGCTGGGGGAGGGATATGAGGAGGAAACAAATTACGGGGAATAAGATTGGAAAGTTCTTAACTGGCTGCTGTTGCTATGACAAGCTGGCTCATGCACCCTAGGTCTGGCAGGTGTGGAAAACTAACTGTTTCCTGGGCACGTTTTAGGGTCCTTTGGGGCCCCCCACCCTGAGCCTGTCCTACCAAAGCTCCTATGAGCAGAGTGACACCTGTTCATTGACTGGTGGCTATTCTCTGAGCTCTGCTTCTCTGGCAGTTCAGTCCACTCAACTCATAGATTCTCACATGAAAACTGCTCCCTGGGGGTTCCCTTGAGGACCTGTTAAAACGGTTCCAGGCCAACAGTCTCTCTCCAGATGTGAGCCATGGAAAACACTCAGACGTTTCTTGCCCCAATGCCAGCCAACGAGGGGTGTTATAACTTCCCAAATGTAGCTCTCTGTGAGCACACACTCTCTACTCTGCTACAGGCCACAGTGGCTTTCTCAGTTACCCATGCAAGCTGTACCCAAAGCATAGAGAACACATCAGGCTCTCTGACTGGTTCCATTGAGGCTCTTCCTCACCAGGCCTTGAAGTACAGTGACAGCCACCATCCCCCTCCACCCTTAGGAGTGATGGGACAGAGCAGGGCTCAAAGGACAACCTTCTCCTAAAAGATCCTCTTCACAAAACGAATCTCTTCAACGTCCTTGTCCTCTTTCTTCACTCCACTTTGTCCTTTCACTTCCTTCTTACAAGCTGAAAGCATTCCTACCTGTTATCATTTTCCTTGAATTTCTGCATTTTGGTCTGGCATCTCACTAAGGATTTCCTATCTCTTGTCTCTGTGGGTGCCTCAGCTGAAATTTTCAACTTTAACATCCTGTAACCATGAGAATCTTGCACCCTCTTAAGTTAACCTGGTTGCCACACCCAGCACCAAGACCTGTGTTCTCCAGACAATTCAGTTATGCAAATACCTTAGTGAATAGTATAGATTTTGTTGAAGATGTCACAGGGACAGATGACAGGCATATATCAGATATACCCCTGTGTATCATATGCTAACATTTTTTAGCCATTTCCCTTCCCCAAAGTCTCTGTCAAGTGCAGGCCTCATCTTTTATCATTCCTCCATAGCACTGGATTCAACTTTCCTTTCCCCTCCCTCAACCCTCCAGATTCCCCCAAAGGAATGCCAAATCCCTCTCTCCTTTGTTTTATAGATTTATTTTCTTCTTCTTCCTCAGACAAGCTGGATCTAGCAGATATCAGCGTTCTGGAGATTCAGCTTCTTCCTAGCAGTCGTCTCTCAGTAACATCGAGTAGGAGCCTCTACAAGCACCTTTTTTTTTTTCTTTTTTGCGGTACGCAGGCCTCCCACTGTTGTGGCCTCTCCCGTTGCGGAGCACAGCCTCCGGACGCACAGGCTCAGCGGCCATGGCTCACGGGCCCAGCCACTCCGCAGCATGTGGGATCTTCCCGGACCGGGGCACAAACCTGTGTCCCCTACATCGGCAGGTGGACTCTCAACCACTGCGCCACCAGGGAAGCCCAAGAACCTTATTTTTACCCCTTATTGCTGTAACTACGTTATCTCATTTAGCCTTCAGGAAAAACACAGTGATATATTAGAAGAGTTAATATTAAAGATGATATAATTGGGATGCAGAGAATCTTAAGCTACTCGCCCATCCTCACAAAGTAGAAAAATGGCTAAATTTACTTTTCATGTCTCAGAGGCACATTCTGCTATAAAATAGTGAACCCCATGCTAGTATGCCTTACCCACAGGCTTCCTTCCTCGTTTACCCAGGTACATCCTGACAGGCTGGTGTCAGAAGAAGAAACAGGTTCAAAGCAGATAACCTGGTTCAGGAACAGTAAAGGCTTAGTATCAACCTACCAAAGCCAGCACTCCAAGGAGAAATGTCATTTCTTTTTAGCCAGTGGCTGCTATCATCAACAAACGTATTAGCCACTATTTTAAAAGATTAATTTCAAATTGCTTGTATTCCGAATTCTCACCAATTAGTTTCTACTGGCACAGGTTTGTAGCATTTTGAAATAAGAGAGGGCAGCTGTCTTCTCCTATGGAGGAACAAGGGATTTCCTTCTGAAGCTGCTATTAGCATTAATGGGAGTTGTGAATTTACCTTGTCTCATTTCATGGGGAGGGGAGAGTTAACTCGATGATGAATGTAGACAAGATTATTCTATTCAAAGCACTACTCAAAATTTCTATTAGTAGCCATGGTTTATCTCCTTGTATGTCTTTATGAACCAAATTTTGCTCCAAAGTCATAATGCTTTAGATTATCAGCCATATCAGGTAATGACACCAATAAGTGCCTGCTGTTAAAACAAATGCTATGTTCTGTTTTGCATCTCAACTTGTTTTTAATGCAGACTCCTAGGGGCTTGTGCAACAGTGGGGATCCATTTATCAGCACAAAAAAGCCTTTTGTTCACACATGATCACTTGGTAATCATGCAGCCTCTGTACAAGAAGTCAAGGAAAATAATAAGTGTGACTCAATCTGCAAGGCTGGAACAAGGGGGTTGTCTTTTGAGAATCAAGCACTATTTATGAGGATTAATGTGGCTTTTGATAAACTGCCAAACAACTACAGGGGCCAGATTTAGAACAAGGCATACTGAAGACCTTTTGGGCTCTTCATTTTCATGAAGACTCTTCACAACGCATGCTGAGAAATTGCTTAATAATTGGAAATCAAATGTATTAAAAGAAAGCATAGCTAAGTGTTCTTCTAAAAAAACCAAATAATTTCATTTATCCTCTTTTTTACACCAAAGAAATCACATTCTGCAATCATAAGAGGTAAAAATATTGTCTCCATTTTATAGTAAACCCCAATGTCCGCAAAGCATATGCACACTTTTCCTGTATTTGAATTTATGCTCCTGGTGTGAGCATAGCTCCACATAGGAGGCAACTGTCTATGTGACATGACTTCTGAAATATTACAAAGCCCTGACAACTCCAAAATTTTCTGTTCACCTTCTCAACTGGTTGAAATGCAATTAAAGTAATATTTTCAAGCTAGGTGTTGGGAGACAGTCCTTCATGTATTTCTCTTCTACGCATCTCGCCAGGTATGACAGAAATGAAGGCCATGACTACCCTTTACACAGTGCCTTTTATCAGGGGTGTGTTTGCACTGAACTATTTTGAGAGATGAGGTAACATTTCTCCCCAGACAAAGAAAAGGTTTACTTACTGCTTGCTGTACAAGTAGTCAATTCCCCCAAGTTATTGTGGGGAAACAAACTGCATGTGAGGCATTCATCTGCCCCATATCACATGGGACTTGGGGCAAGGGAAATTGATGCAAACATACTGATGCATGCCTGAAGCCAATCTACCCCTGAATATTTAATAAGCAAATTAATTCTATTTTTAAGTCAGGCCAATCTGAGTTGTGTTTCTATCACTTAAAAACCAATAACTCGGGCTTCCCTGGTGGCGCAGTGGTTGAGAGTCCGCCTGCCGATGCAGGGGACACGGGTTCGTGCCCTGGTCCGGGAAGATCCCACATGCTGCGGAGCGGCTGGGCCCGTAAGCCATGGCTGCTGAGCCTGCGCGTCTGGAGCCTGTGCTCCGCAACAGTGAGAGGCCCGTGTACCACAAAAAAACAAAAACAAACAAAAAAACCCCCAAGAACTCTAATAATACTTAATAATAATTAAGTTTGGGTAATAGTACATATTATACTGGAGAGTTCTAGTATAGATTAGCATATTAAACTCATAAGAAGTCCTGCTGTAAAAAAAAAATTGTTTAATTTTAACTTGGGATTTCTCTATTTTCCATGAACAATTCTACCTTTTTTTTTAGTAACATTTATCAGTTTCTTTTAAGACTGATGTTCCATGAATCTCACTTGGAGAATACTGGAATATTCTTTTCCCTGCAAATTTGTTATAAGATCATAAATCAAAAAATCAAACAGCATAAACAGAAAATGTGTGTACACATAAAAGCTTTTATTGATACAATCTTGTACTTATTCCACCAGCAATTAAGGAAAACCCACTATGTGTCAGACACGGCGGAAGGCACTGAATATATAAACTCAGGGGGAAAATTAGAGCAGAGTATTACCAAAAATCAATGTCTTTCTATTGACCATAGAAACATTATAAAGGTATAAAACTATTGGAGTGTTTCATTTCCATAAGGAAGTTTGATATCAAACTATCACACTAAGACCATATTAAAATGCTGAAAAGTAAATCTATTTTCTTGATTTTTGTTGGGAATTACAAAGCAAATTTCTCAGATTATATAGAGTCACGATCTTTCAGAAGACAGCTAGAGAGAGTTGAAATACCTAACCTATTTAGAACATGAGGATAATGTAATTTTGTAATAGAAAACCTAATAACATCACATTTACAACCCAATTTATAGTCCAAAGGGTTCCAATTTGGTCAGGAAATAAAACCAAAGTCAATAAACTCTTGTGTTAAATACTCTAGATAATGAATGCAAACTGCTTTGCAATGTTATAAGATGGAAGAACACATAAAAGAAAATATCTGTGGAGCATAGTGTAATCTTGAAACCAGACTCACCAGGAAATGAGTTATGTAAATCAATTCAACTCATTTATTTTTCAGTTCCTACCATTTGCATCATCTTGTGCTAGGCACTTGGGGGATGTTTTAAAACACAACGAATAATACAGCATTCTACAGTCATCTTATTTGGTCTGAGTAATCAGCATGAAAGGCCTATATCATTTCTAACTTGCCCTCTAAGTGCTCACGAAAAATCAGAAAACAGAAATACATCTGTAGAGATGCAAGCTCTAAACACAACAGGTTGAGGAAGGGAGAGATGAATTAGGTCAGAATAGCTTGGGAAAACGTCAAAGAGAATCTCAAGGCAAAAAAATTAATATAAGCAAGGCCATGGGAAGTTTAGTTTTGTTTTTAGTTTGTTTATTTGCCTGTTTTTAAACTAAAAAAATGTGCATAGTATCACAGCTTTGACTGGGGAAGAAGAAAACATTGATAAGTAGCTAGAGTTAAGTTTGGGCAGAAAGGAGAGGATCAATCTTAGACAATAGGAAGAAAAAGGAAATGTCTTATTCATTTATTTTAACAAACATTTCTTGAGTAACTAATATGGGAAAAAAATTCAGTAAGCCTTTGAAAGTATACACAAATTAATAATTTCTAGAATTGTCATAAAGAAGTGTCAATAAATCAGATGCAGAAAATAGTGCACTTAAGGAAGCATACAGCAAGGGTCATATGATTGAAACAAATGCATGCTATTGGAGGTTCAAAATGGGGTAGATTCCTTCTGGTTGGAAGTTAGAAAAAAGCTGGATACACTTGAGTCTTAAGAAATGAAAGATTTTGACAGGTGTAAAAGCAAATGAGGAAGAATGGATAGAACTTGATGATTCATTGCATAGAAAGAATGTAGAAGCAGCTCAGTTGAGATAATGTATCTGAAATCATTTTGAAATGGACAAGCACAATATAACTGTAAAGAATTATACAGTGGCCTGGGTCACTTAATGCATCTGACCTTTGGTTCTTTAACTGCAAAATGGGAACAGTCATGATTTCTCTGCCTTTTTCACATGAGGCTTAATAAGAAAATGACCAGGGAATCCTGCCATTTGCCACAGCATGGATGGACTGTGAGGGCACTGGCTAAGTGTGATAAGTCAGACAGAGAAAGACAAGTGCCGTATGACCTCACTTATATGTGGACTCTAAAAAACAAATTTTTTTTTAAACAACAAACTCAGAGATACAGAGAACAGTTTGGTGGTTGCCAGAGGTGGTGGATGGGAGGTGGGTGAAATGGGTAAAGGTGGCCAAAAGGTACAAATGTCCAGTTACAAAAATAAATAAGTCCTGGGGATGTAATGCACAGCATGGTGACTATAATTAATACTACTATATCGTATATTTGAAAGTTGCTAAGAGAGATCTTAAAAATTCTTATCACAAGGAAAAATAGTTTTTAAGTATACATGACAACAGATGTTAACTAGACCTATTGTGGTGATCATTTGGCATTTTCTACAAGTATCTAATCAATATGTTGTACACCTGAAACTAATATAATGTTATAGGTCAACTATATCTCAATAAAAAAAATGTATCAACACATTTTAATTTTTTACCATACATGTTTCTTTTTAAAAACACCTTTATTGAGGTATAACTGATATGCAAAAAGACTGGACATATTTAACATATACAATTTAATGAGTCTGGATATATACACCTGCAAGCCATCACCACAATCAAGATAATAAACATATCCATCACCTCGAAAAGTTTCCTCATGCCTCTCTTATTGTTTCTTGGGGGGGGGGGTTTGATTTTGTGTTAAGAACACTTAGTATTAGATCTACCCTCAACAGATTTTACAGAATTTTTAACTATAGGCACAATGTTGGACAGCAGATCCCTACAATTTATTCATCTCACATAACCAAAACTTTCTATCTATCCAGCTCCCCCATGTCCCCTCCCCCACTGAACCAGGAAACCACCATGCTACTCTCTGCTTCTACGAGGTTGATTATTTTAGATACCTCGTATAAGTGGAATCATACATTATTTATCTGACCAACATATTTTTCAAATTATTAATCATTTTAAAGTTTATTTATGACTCTCAAACCAAAACCTGGACATTTAGATAAGTCAGTCAACTTTAAACAAAATTAAAATAAAAACAGAAGTATTATTTCCAAGAAAAATCAACAAGGCCGAAGCAAAAATCTTCTGACTAAAGATACAAATGTGAAAATCTAAAAAGTAGTCTTAAAGGAGCAAAAATAAAGTCAAATCTACCTACCCAACAGCCTGCTTACAATGCAGGTTTCTGTCATAGCCTCAGAAAAATTCTAATGTGTTTTGACATATTTATCTGTGGGAGACTCTGCCATTGCATTAGCATTCTTCAAATTATTTTTACATTCAAATTGATTTCAATTACATAGACATTTCAAAACATTAATATTCATTTGAGATATTGCTGATATCTTCTCAGTGTGCTAAACTTTTTTAGGCGGTGGTTCATAATTAACTCACTCCACATTTAACTGCTGGAGAACAACCCTATGAAATTCTGATTAGTATAAGAGCCTTTTTGCATATGCTCAAAGTTCCTAAATTATAAACATTCCATTGCCAAAGAGTTCACACATCCAGAGATTCCACCAAGATTTCACTTTCAGATTTCTCTTTCCCATTGTTTGAGAATAAGTAACTTGAGTGAGAAAGAAGATCAAGCAACACTTTCATTTGCTTGTTATGAGAGAGAAAGGAAGGAATTTGACTGGTGTTTTGGGAAGACAGGGAGGGAAATAAAAAAAGTGTGGAGGGAAAATGAAAAAAGACAACAACTTGACCCCTACCTGTGGATTTCCTGAAAGATTTAGTGTGACAGAAATGGATGACCTATGGTTTTCAGAAAAATTAAATTGATTTGCGCAAATAGAGGCAGCATGGACAATTTCAGGAGCCACAGGCACAGAGAAACATAAGTATTTAACACAGAGAAATTAACAGAACTTGTGGGGAGTTGTCACGGAATTGTTAGTGTTTGAAGCAGTACCATTTAAATCTCATTGGCAGAGAAACCCATAAATGTTATCTGGGATACATGAGAGTTAAATGAAATAATATATAAAATACCTAACACTTAGAAGGTATTTAAGAAACAGTCATTGTAACTAATATATTATCTTATTTAGGCTTCACAATGTATCTAAACTTGCTTTCAACAAAAAGGTTTGGGGCTGCATTCCCCATGAGTGTTTGGCTGGAATGCAAGATTAGGTGACAATGCCCCCTGGTGGTCTTCTCGGCTCTGGGACAAGCAACTTCATTAGCAGACATTAAAATGGATGTAAGCCTGTGTTCCTGCGTTTGTTTGAGGTACTGTGATCAATGGGAGAGAAGTTGAACTTGTGTTCCAATTGGGATACAATCTTGTATAAAGGCCTGGAAGTTTCCCCAAAGTTGTATTACACTAGAAAGAACCCCTGGGACCCCAGAGAAAAATCCACTGTGAGTTAAGAGTGGTCCAGATGGAGTAGCCAGGTGGGGATTGCAGAGGAACCAGGAGTTCCAGATGAAGGTCTGAACAGGCTTGATCATCCCTTACCCTAGCCTGCCAAAAGTTCTGTCCTCTGGGCACAGAAAGGTGCAATATTAAGAGGAATTCAGCATCACTAGTGATGTAACATCTTTAGAGTTGAAAATAGAAAGTGAAGGCAATTTCCTGGCTACTGGAAGAGAAGATAAATAAGAGTCGGGGGTAATGGTGGTTGACAGTAGCACAGAGGTCCTGTGAGTGACATGGAGTCAGCACATCAGAGGAGCTCAGCACCAGCACAGGCAGAGGCTGGTGCAACTGGTCCAGCTGATGTAGAGAAGTAGAGAGATTGCAGGTAGCACTTTTCAGAACTCTCCTCATTCTCCCCAACCCAGGGATCCTAGAGGAAATGCAAAGGAGATCTGAGGAAGAAGGAATCTTCCAGTAAGGAACTGTTACAGAATACACTCATTGGCTAGGTTAGTTATGCTTTATATCCAGTTCATAGTCGTGGATGCTGAGATTTAGAAGCTTGATTAAATTCACACAACCGGTTTTTTTCCAGCAGAAAGATTAGGACATGGATCTATGTTTTATTAATTTTTCTTTTACTTATACTGACCTGTCTCCCTTTAAGAAAATCTTGGGTACCCAGAGACATTTATTATCTTTCTGCTCCTTTCAATTTTGAAGTTTTCTTATTTTGTCTTATACTTAATTACATGAGCTTCTCCCAGTCTTTTCCGGAGTAGGTAGGGTATAAATATCACATAAACAAAATAAATTACATTTCTCTGGGAAAATATGTTACAAGTTTCAAACAACTGGTCTTTGCATGAGATTTTTACTACAATCTTTTCATGATTTGAGATCAGAATATATTTGGGTCAATCAGAGGATCCTTTTATAATCTACCAACAGGTCCCATAAAAATAATAGAAAATAAAAAATATTCTGTATACTTTAAACTACTATGAAAAGACTATTCTGAAAGGTTCAATTACCTGACCTTGATGGATATCTTCCAATTTATAGTGACTTTATAAATTTATACATAAACATGATGTGGCAAGGTTATACTCTTAGAATGATGTATTCTCTACTTTCAGAGTTTTTGGTCTAAACTTCCAGTGAGACAGAAGTAATTGGAATTCAAAATAATGACTGAGTCACTAAGAAATCAGTATATTTAATGTTAAAGAGAATCTTTCCATAATGAAAAGAGAAATCCAATAATCAAGGCTCTTTGGGAAAAAGAAACCAAAAAATGTTTTCTAATTTTTCCATAGGATGACAGTGTGGACAATAAGACATTTAAATTAGATAGGCTGGGATCCTCTGAATTATAGCTCTGGTTGCTATACCATTTGTACAGTGCCTGCCAATGTGACTGATTTCTGAAGAAAATATTAAAAGTTTTCATTTACCTGTTTACCTAAAGAAATTAGTTTTTCTCTAATCATATTTCCTGCCCCCTTTGGAGAATAAAGGCAAATAATTTACACTTGACTCTTGGATTTCTCCCACACTTTTCTGTGGAGCAGGGTGCCTACCTAGTTCAGTGGAACTTAACTCAAAACTCACCAACAGGGCTTCCCTGGTGGCGCAGTGGTTGAGAGTCCGCCTGCCGATGCAGGGGACACAGGTTCGTGCCCTGGTCCGGGAAGATCCCACATGCTGCGGAGCGGCTGGGCCCGTGAGCCATGGCCGCTGAGCCTGTGCGTCCGGAGCCTGTGCTCCGCAACGGGAGAGGCCGCAACAGTGAGAGGCCCGCGTACCGCAAAAAAAAAAAAAAAACCCACCAACAAGGCCCCCCTATGGGAATCTCCATTTGAAAGTTACCATGTTCATCTCAGTATAGACAACAGCACTCAAAGCCCTGAGAAAAATGTGTGACAGGAGAAGATGGGTACAATAGTAGTCATGATCAGGCCACTCTCATGTTTTAAGCACAAAGAGAATACAAGGAGTTACATGCTTACCAAACTGTCAGACATGCTGGAGGAATAGAGGTCAGGAAATTGGGCCACTAGCATTCAGGGTTTGCCATTACCTCTCAGAGATTTGAAAGTTTGCAATAACCATGGGAAAATGCTGACAGTGATCAGAGCTGCCTCTAGCACCAAGCTGAGTCATTTACAGGACAATACCGGAGGCCCCTCAAAACCTCACATCAGCTGAGACCCACATTATCTGACCATGACTGCCAAGAGGAGTAATAATGGATTTCTTCTTCTCTCTTACCTTCCAAATCTCATACAAGTGCTGCTAATCAGAAAAATCTGGGCTCTCTCCTCTGTCTGGGGCTAGAAGTTCTCAAACAGTGTCCAGACTTCCAGTTTCTAGAATGACTTTTGGTAGGAAAAGACTCTAGGGTCCTTTAATAACATTGTTATGGACAAGGAATCTGAATTGGGTACCCAGGCTTATTCAGTGAGGCTTCATTCTGGCTCAATATGTAGCTGAAGTTGGATGCTCATTTTAGCCAATATGGGCCACATTCTAAAACAATAGCTGAGCATGTGAGTATGAACTAAAAAGATGCAACTCTAAGAGAAAATATGGACCACCCCTGGCTGAAGGAGTGAGGTTAACCTCCATCAGAAAACCTGTGCAAGGATCTGGACCAGCAAAGCATAAATGCAGCAGTGAACTGTGCCAAACCAATTTACAAGAGCAACACTGTATACCAGCTACAGGTACAATGGCTGCAGCAAAATGAGTCCCACTAGAAAACCAGCCATTTCCCCAGTTCTTTCTTGGTGAGGCAACCGTAAGCAATATCTGCCCCTTTGAGTAATCCTCTGGGGTCACTGAACAATTCAGAAGAGAGGGGTAAAAAACTGGATGTCCTACTATTTGGGAAATTATAAAATGGAGTGGGTTTTAATTTAAATTTTTTTTAAGTTTCCAGATGAAGATGGCAAATTAATGCACTTATAGGCCTCTGCTGTCTCCTAAGAGCCCAATAAGCTGTATTTTTTAATAAAGGCATAAACTCACATGGACAAAGAATATTTGGAAAAGAGACAAAAACAACACAGTTTTGAAAGCTAGAAAGCAGCTGGATGTGTGTAAATTGCTTGGCAAATCTGAGAAAGCTGAATTCTAACCCAGCAGTAGGAAAGGCTGAGAAGCAACCTGATATATACAACAGAGTCCCCCAAAGACCCAGGATTTAGTGGACCAGGTATCTCTGGAAGAGTTGGGGGTAAAAGTGATGATAAAAACAGCAGGATTGTTTGAAAGTCCTTTTTGGGAAACAGTTAGACCTCCTGAACCCTCACCAACTTTGTGAAGCTGGACAGCTACTCCTCTCTCACTCTGGCGGACTAGACATTTACTCTGCAGACAGAGTAAAAATGAGTGTATCTCTCCTATAGTGCCACTAGGCAGAGTTGCAGGTACAGGTACCATAATAAAAATAGGGGAATTAAATGAAAGTTCCCATACTAAATGTTAAGACGCCCAGCATTCTATTCCCCCCCAACTCCTCCCTCTAACCCTGTCTCTTCATATACTGGCTGTGAGGACTATACCCTCCAGACAGGAAGTCAGAAGCACCTTTTCTGGGCAGTCTTGCAAGTCCAAGAGAAGAGCCTTAAAAATATTCTCATAAAGGATTTCCCAAGGAAACATACTGGTCAAATCACTCTACTCTGTAGCCCACAGTCCACACACCCCACACATGCACACAGCTTCCAAACAGGATTTTTTTGGTGCCTTCTTCTTAAATATGAATGGGCAATAAAGATATTTGAGGCAAGCCTCCAAATGACAGACAATGACCAAATACCCAAAAAAGCAACCTGAGGGAAAACAAGACTACACTGGAAGAAGAAAAGTGAATTTTTAAAATAGCATTAATATTTTCAGAGAAATAAAAGAAGATATTACATCAATCAATCAATCAAAAAAAGAATGATACATTAATTAAAGTAATACTAACTGCTACAAAAGAAACACCTTGGCATCTCAATAGCTTGACATCATAGATATTTATTTCTCACCTATATAAAGTTCAATTAGTAATAGGATGGAGGGAGGGGCTCTGTTCCACATAGTTATTCAGGGTCCCAGGCTCCTTCCATTTGTGACTTCTCCATCTCTTTGGTCCTTAGAGTTTTTTCTATTCATCTGACCAACAATGAAAGAAATGGCAAAGGAGAAATACCTAGTTCTTAACTCTTTGGCCTAGAAAGACATATGCTATTTTTATTCACTTTCCATTAGCAAGATGCAAGAGGAGCTTGGAAATATGGTCCCTGACTGAGCAGTCACTTTCCATCAGCAACACTATTTTAAGGAAAGAGATACAAATCTATATTGGATAGCTGACTGCACCACACAATTGAAAAAAGAAAGAAAGAAAGAAATCAAAAGACTGTTCAGAAAACAAAAAAATAACTCTTGGAAAATAAAAGTGTAATAGCAGTCATTAAATAATCAGTGTGAAAGTTGGAAGACAGAACTGAGAAAGTATAGCAAAAAGGCAAAGGGATAGAAAATAGAACAGAAACATTAAAAAAGACCAGAAGTCAATCCATAGAGTCTGACATTGAAATAACAGAAGTTCCAGGAAAAAAATACAGGGGAAAGAGAGGAAGAAAAAATAAATAAACAATTCAGGACAAGTCCACAAAACTGTGAAAAACATGAATCACGAGACTGAAAATTTTCATCAGCGTTCTGACATATAGATAAAATAGACTAAGATGTATATTGTATGATGTCTCATGTCACTGAGGACAACAAAAGGAATCACAAAAGCTTTAAGAGCAAAAAAAATCACAGTACATAAAATGATCAAGAATAACAATGGAAATGGATTTCTCAATACTAAAATGGCAGTTTCAAGAGAGTGGACCATTGTGATCAGAATTACAAAGGGACATAATTTTCAACCTAGAATTCTAAACCCAGCCAAACTAGCAATTAAGAGGGATGGTATAGGGCTTCCCTGGTGGCGCAGTGGTTGAGAGTCCGCCTGCCGATGCAGGGGACATGGGTTCGTGCCCTGGTCTGGGAAGATCCCACATGCCGCGGAGCGGCTGGGCCCGTGAGCCATGGCCGCTGAGCCTGCGCGTCCGGAGCCTGTGCAACAGGAGAGGCCACAACAGTGAGAGGTCTGCGTACCGCAAAAAAATAAAAAATAAAATAAAGAGGGATGGTATAAAAAAGACACCTTCAAACATGCAAGGCCTCAAAAAATTTACCTACCACGCAAACTTTTTCAGGATGCTACCAGAAATATATTCCATCATAACGAGAAAAGAAAGACCAGAGAGCTAGAAAAATAGGATCCAGCATGAAAGAGAAATAAAGAGAATGCAAGGGTAATGGAGAACAGAAATATCTAGATGGTAACTATCTATATAGTATAGAGATCAACCTATCTATATAGTATAGAGATCAACCAATCTATATAGGAGCAGAGAGATGTGTCATTAAAAAGATGAAATTGATAGCATACCCGCAATATTGACATTATGTTGAAAAGATAAATAGCTGGGGGAAAGTTGGAGATAAAGTAGTAGCAATAGTTAGCAGTAGTAGTGGTGGTGTTAGTGGTAGTAATAGTAACGGCAGCAACAGTAGTAGTGATCCTATTACAAAATTGTGAGAGTAAGTTAACTTAAACCTGGCTGAAAGAAAGAAAAACTGTGAAGGAAAAGAACAAATGGAACATAAGAGCAGGTATGAACATAACAGCATGTATGAAATACTAGTAGCATATAATTAAGTAGTCAGGTAAAATTGCAGATTTTGTAAAAAGTGTAGCTCTGTCTTAAAACATATAGGCTGATTGTTTTAATTTTACGCCTGGCACTTTGTTGCACTTTTCAGGAACACATCCCCTGTGAAACAGAAAATGACCTGGGTTGCCAGTAGGGAGATGTGTTCTTTCAAGGTGTGGCCTAGGGTTCACTTTCTCATAACTGTGGCCTCTAATAAGTAGCACTGAACTGAAATCATAGCTTCTGTAGAGATAGTGGCAATTTTTCAAACTTTAAAAAAAATTTTAATCTTTTAAAGTTTTTAAATTATGTCCTTTGAGGAAAGGTATTGGCAATTCTCTGTGAATGTTCTGCAAAATAAAATTAATCTTGAATAATTAAGAACAGGAAAGGCAACTTGGAACTGGATCTCTGCAAAAGTAGAAGACTTACCTATCCATCTGGTTCAATTTGTGCCAGCCATACCAATTAGTATTAATACTTACAAGAAATTTTCTATAGTAAGTAAAACTTAAGCTATATTACCCTGACCAAATTACTAAATTTCAGAAATCATCTTTGATACTCACACCACAGCAGGGCTTACATGAGAGGAAAACATAACTCCATATAAATATCTCCCCCCACCTTATTGCAAGTTTGGGTCAGATAACACAGTACAAGGCACTAGTTAGGGGGAAACATTTTAGCAGGGTTTCTCAAAGGCAACGTATGTATCATATACCTAAGAACTGCCTGGAGTACTTGTTAAAAATGCAAATTCCTGGACCCTGCCACAGAACAACTGATTCAAAAATCTCTATGGTAGGTCTGAAAATCAGATTTTTTAATTTACAAATATACCATGAGATTCTCATGCAGCTGAAATTTGAAACCGCAATTATTGCAGGAGTCTTAGTGCCACAAAACTCAAGCAAAGGCAAGGACTCTCATTCTCAGAGGCAGAAGCATGAAAAGGTTACTTTGGAAGCCACAGACTGAAATTGGAGAACAAGAAAGCAAGCCTTGGAAATACAAGTTTGCAGGGGCTGAGAATCAAGGAGTTCAGATGTCTCAAGACAAGTAAGATTCTTCCTAATCTTCTGCAGAGGTAGAGGCTTGTGATTGTGCGTGAACATTCTTCGATGTGCAATATTATTTTATTACTTTTATAACTCTAATTATAATTTTTCTTTTAAATAAAGCATTAAGATAAAGCAATGGGGAGGGGGGTAGAATTGTATTTTGGTGTCTAACTGTAAGAATTGTGTATAACTGCCTATATAAGAGAAAATAAGCAAGATGGGAATTTTATTTTCCTCTAACATAAGAGCTGATAAAACAGCTCCATGACTTCTTCAGGGACCCATGCTTCATCAAGGTCTCTGCTATACCATCCTAATAGTCTGGCTAGGTGCTTATGCTTATATTATGGTTGCTGGAGCTCCAGGCATCATATCCTGTTCCAGCAGGAAGGACCAACTACAAGAATGTACGTACATTAATGTACGTATTAACCGAGTCAGCCCTCTGTTTAAGGCACTTTCCCAAAGCCCTACAAAACAACTTCCAGCTACATTTCACCAGCCAGTTAGTTTCTATTGACTATGCAAAGGAGCCTGTGAAATGTAGCTTTGGCTAGGCACATTGAAATCTTCAGCAAAATTGGGGTTCCAATGCTCAGAAAGGAGAATGGATATTAAGTAGGCACCTGGACGTCCAGATTCTGTCCTATAGTTAATATCTGGCTGTAAGAAATTCACCTATCTTCCCTAGGCCTGTTTTCTCATGTGTAAAATAGGAACTGACACTTTTCAGGATTGCTATAACATTTAGAGATAACATATGTAAAAGACTTGACACACAGTAGAGATTTAATAATTGAAACAATAACAAAAAAAGATGTAACTTCTAAAATATATTTGTGTACTTATTGAACATTGCTGTAGAAAAGTTAATTATCTGATCATGTATAATACCATCAAATACTGCAATCGCATCACACCACCTTGCCAGTGTAGCTCACTACTTCATTCTATCTCATTCCATTATCTCCATCCTACCCTCTGCAGAAGATTAAGAGTTAACAGACTCTTACAAGGTTAGTCAACTGCTAAAGAAAATTAAGTACCTAGGAATAATGGAAAAGACTAATAATGAAGGGATCCACAGAGCATATGTGATGGATAATCCAAATCCATATAATCCTTTACTCTCCACCAAAACACTGGCCTCTTTAGCCCAAAAGACATTTTGTCTTAAAGACATACCCAATTTTCTTCCTTAAAAATGGCAAGTCCAGTAATTTCTTTTCCTTTGAGTAACAACCATGCTTTATCAGGATTTCCAGCAATGTGCTCTTAACCAGTGTCCCCAGGTCTGTTTGCATACCCTTCTAAAGCACTCTCTATATACCCATCAGACTGCTTTTTTAAAAATGCAAATCCTATCTTGTCACATGTCTGCCTGAAACCTTCTGTGACTTCCTAATGGAATTTAGATTAAAGACAAAATCATTAACATTACCCAGAGGACCATGCATGATCTTGCCTCTACCTACCTCTTCAGTTCCTTTCTAGGTCACCTGGCCCCCTTTAGGAACCTGATGGAGTTAGAAGGGAAGAGGTCTAGTAAACAATGTTCCTCTACACTATACAATTTCTAAACCAACAATTTAGGCAAAGGAGCAAGGTAAACGAGAGACTTTTTTTTTTTTTTTTTTTTTTTTTTGGCGGTACACGGGCCTCTCACTGTTGTGGCCTCTCCCAATTTGGAGCTCAGGCTCCAGATGCACAGGCTCAGCGGCCATGGCTCACGGGCCTAGCCACTCCGCGGCATGTGGGATCTTTCTGGACCAGGGCACGAACCCGTGTCCCCTGCATTGGCAAGCGGACTCTCAACCACTGCGCTACCAGGGGAGCCCGAGAGACATTTTTAAAAATCTCTAACACATATTACATTGGTATGGAAGGATATAGCCTTAAAATAAAGTTCTGAATTATTTATTTATTTATTTATTATTTGTTTATTTATTTTTGGCTGTGTTGGGTCTTCATTGCTGTGCGTAGACCTTCTCTAGTTGCAGTGAGCTGGGGCTACTATTCACAGTGTGCAGGCTTCTCATTGTGGTGGCTTCTCTTGTTGCGGTGCACGGACTCCAGGTGCACAGGCTTCAGTAGTTGTGGCACGCAGGCTCTAGAGCACAGGCTCAGTAGTTGTGGTGCATGGGCTTAGTTGCTCCGTGGCATGTGGGATCTTCCTGGACCAGGGCTTGAACCCGTGACTCCTGCACTGGCAGGCGGATTCTTAACCACTGTGCCACCAGGGAAGTCCCAAGTTCTGAATTTTTAATAAATGAATTCCTGAAGCCTAAACCTGAGAATTAGGTTTACCCACCCATACAGGCAGCACCGTATGATTCTCTTCACGCCCATGGGCAGAGCCTCAGCTGCTAAGTTTAACTCCTGATCTGCAGATCAGCAGAGCCTGTGTTATCCTGCAACACGAAACGACCCCAAAATGTCAGTGGCTTGAAGCCACAAAGGCATATTTCTTGCTCATTTAACATGTCCATCACAGGTCAGAAGAGACTCTGCTCTATGTTCTGGTCCTCTCTCTGGGGCGCAAACTGAAGAAGCAACTACCATCTCAGATGCTGCTGGTTGCTATTGTAGAAAGATAAGACAGGGTTCTGGAAAGTCTCTCTTTTTCTGGCAGTCACATGCTCTGCTCCAAAAGTGAATTACACGACTGTCAATCCCAACCCAGTGGCCACAACTGATAATATGGCCCCATCAGTAAATTTAGCCTTCCATATGTCCAAAGAAGAGTACTGGATGTTGGTGAGCAGAAACAATGAGCACCTCTATGGCCAACTGTGGACAAGAGCTCTGTGTCAGTATGCAGTCTCCTAAGAGACATGAAAATGGAGGTGTTAGGCTACATATACCAAAAGTTGTCACTCAGAGTTTCACATAGATAGATAATGCTACTTTAAGAAAAATCCTTCCTCATGGAAACCAGGTGAATGGGGAAGAGGTATTATTCCTGACAAGATCCATTGTGAAAATCTAAAATTTGAGTTCAACTAAGATTAAAAATTAAGCACAGTTTGAAGTTAGGTATTCTTCTGAGAATGTGGGCAGCCCCACATGGAGAAACACATTGTACAGAGATTGCTGAGTATGTAGGAGGCCACCAAAGTGGATCCTAGAAATTATAGGGTAGGATCATCAATCCTTAAGAAATAAAGAGAGAATCCAATTTTTATAGAGCTTTTGCCATAGTTTCCCAAAAGAGAGGCCCTGGACAACTAATAGTACAGCATGTTTATGCAATATGGTGTTTTCTTTGATAAGCTTTTTATTGGAATATTATGTACATAAACAAAGTATACAAACCATAAATGTACAGCCTGATATATTTTCACAAAAATGGACACATCTGGGTGACCAAGTACCAGATTAAGAGAACACAATTATCACTTCAAAGGGTCCCTTGTGTTCCTTTTGGTCACTAACACCACCTCCCAAACTAGCCTATAGACAGCAATTATGCTGTTGGGAAGGAGAGTAGGAGTGGAAGGGTGGGTAAAGAGGAAATTTCACATCTTGCCATGTGTTATTTGAATTTTGCACAAAGAACATAATTATATATAAATTTTAAAATTAAAAAAAAAGTAAACCCTCCTATCTCGAGCTAGTAATTCCCCTTGATAATCCTGTATTATCAGGTTCCATTCAGGTGCAGTGGTTATGAGCACAGCCTCTGGAGTAACACAGAAATGATTCGAAGTCATGTCTTACCAATCCGGAGCAGCTTCTGGAACTTGGTCAAGTTACTCAAACTCTCAAAGCCTGAGTCCCATCATCTATAAAATTATGATAATAACTAATTCATAAAGATTAAATGAGGTAGTATTTGTAAAGTACTTAATATATTATCTGAAACATACTAAGGGCTCTATAAATTGTATCTGTTATTTTTATGTACAATAAAAATATCAGGTAACTGGCCTTTGTGAAGAATATACCCTATTTACATCACTGAATTAAAACATAGTTAGTTATTGGGCTTCCCTGGTGGCGCAGTGGTTGAGAGTCCGCCTGCTGATGCAGGGAACACAGGCTTGTGCCCCTGTCCGGGAAGATCCCACATGTCGCAGAGCGGTTGGGCCCATGAGCCATGGCCGCTGAGCCTGTGCGTCCGGAAGCCTGTGCTCCGCAACGGGAGAGGCCACAACAGTGAGAGGCCCGCGTATCGCAAAAAAAATAATAAAATAAATAAATAAATAAAACATAGTTATTATCTTTTTACTTTGAATAGTTGAAAATAGTGAGTATTATTCATCATTCACAAAGTCTGAGAAACAGAGAACTAGCTAACAGTATCTTAGAAATCCTCATATTCATTCGTTTGTTTGCTTACACAAATAAATAAACTAAAATCAAGATAGTCAGTGATTTATTTATACTCACACCACTGGTTAGCAAAAAAGCCAAGAACCAGATTTCAATTTCTCTGACTTCCAGTCCAGTACTGTCCCCACTATACCATGATCCATTCACTCAGCCATACCCTAATAGAGCTAACAGTTATTGAGTGCCTTATAAGTACATGCCAGCAAAATTCAGACCAAAATGCCTATCCTAGGAAAAGGTGGAAAAACACTTTCCATTAGATCAGGCTGACTTCCATTTATTCTATCAACAGCATCTGTGCTTCCTGGAAGGGAATGCAAGGAGATTACCTATGTATTAGATGACTGCTAATATGCGGTATTAAAAATTAATTCCATTTCTGAATATACTGAACAAGAGGAGATCTTATGAGCCATCTGCTGCTGAGTCCTCTGTTGTCCTCGTTGCTTATATTTATGCGAATGAAAAATCAGCCCTCAGGGCTCCAGAAATCTTTCATTCTTCTCCCCTCCTCATACACCCAAGCTAGAGAAAGGGACTGAGACTAAAATTAGAGAGCTGTGAATTCAAGTCAATGGACTAGTGTAAGGAGACAAGTTGGGGGCCTGAGGAAGGAAAAAATGGAGCAGGTGCCATAGAAGAATTTCCTGAAGTACTGATGGCTTTGGTTTGGGAGTGGGAACTTGTGATTTAGTAGAAAAGAGCTTTGAACTTGGGTTTGAATCTTGACTTCTTGGTTTTGAATCCTACTCTCAATGCAGTAGCCTTGTGTTAATGTCTTCTTTTGCTTGGCATTCATTTCCTCATCCCTAGAGCATAGCACCTCCTATAAATGATCTGTGAAACTGTAGTATAATTTTCAGCAGGTATAAGATGAAAAGATTTCAAACTATTTAAAACATAAAGAAAGCCCTAATGTTTCAGCCATTCAACATACTACACCGCTAAATCAGTCTCATAATTATTACTTCTGTTGTTCTCTTTTAAATCTTATGACAAATTGGAGAAAACTGCTCTTCCTTTAAAAATATTTAAGATTGAAAAGAGTATATTTTCTGTATTTTTTTAATAAACAGAAAGGAATACTGCGACCAGCAAAGGGGATATATTAGAGATGCATACATTGGCAGATCAAAGAAATATTAATATTTCATACATAGGAATGAACATAAGGGAGTTGAAAAACAAAATTTTTCTTAACCACTACATGCATTTTATCAAATGGCCATATATTCTGTATTCTTTCAAAAGCATAACACACAGAGACAGCATCAATAATTCCAAATACCTACTTTGTTAATAGGCCATTTTTTCCTTAAACAGGCAATTACGCTGTACATAAGGGATGTATTCCTTATGTATACATTCACAGTACATACTCTCAAAAGTGAAACACTATAGAAAACACATAAAAATCATTCTCAAAACAAACTCTGATTTCCATCTTAATAGTCTGGCAAATTTATAAGAGTAGCATTTCAAGGAATCTTATTCAACAAAGCATTAAAACCTTGGCGGTTAATGACTGTAAAGGTTTAGTTAATCTTTAATATAAAATTCCCTTTTTTCTTTTATATTTTTCACAGTGAGCAGTTATGTTGGGTTATCTCATACAAAGAATAACAGATTAAGGAATTCTTTCTAAAGTAATTTTTAACCATTCTTATTGTGAAATACCATTCTCACAAAAAGTACACTAAGCACAAATACACAGTACGGTGAATAAATACAAAGCAAACACTCATGTATCTACCACCTAGGTCAAGATATGGGGTGCTGATGGCCTTGTAGATGTCCCCTGTGAGTTTTTTCTTGAAATTACCTCTTTATCCATTGTTGATAACCATTACCATGACTTTTATTATACATTTTTTTTCTTTTTCTTTATACTACTATTGCCAATGTATTTATCTCTAAAAATATAGTTTACTTGTGTCTGTTTTGATTAGGATGTATTATTTTGTGATATTTGGTTTGTTTCCAGTTTGGGGATATCACAAGCAATTCTGCTCTGAATATTCTTATAATGTACCCTGGTACAAATGTGTACAAGTTTCTCTAGGTACTAAGAACTGTGGAGGGTCTAAGATTATACCCCGCCTGCAAGCTAACAAGTCAACCTACCAAAATTTCATGAATGTTGGTAGAAGACATGAGATTCCTGGGTCAGAAGCAAAGGGCAATGTACCACTCACAGCAACTGTAGTAGCCAGAGAGTCAGTATTTGTACTGGTTCCCTGAACATCAATTCCCACAAAGTGACACAAAGAGGGCCAGATGGATGCTTATAAATACAGTGGGCTGTGTTGCAAAAGCTCAGGGACCCAATTTTTTTATAATGGACAATAAGCCTGACCAACCTTTGCTCTAGTAGCAACACTATATCTATCTTCCAAGTCTATGTTCTGCACAAATATTCTGGAAAACATAGAAAAAAAGGCAGTTAGGACCTTTGTCTAAAAGATGTACAGAAATGTAAGAAACCCATGGAAAATTGTCTCCAAACATTAGTTAAATACCATTTTTATCAGAAAATTAACCTTCTTATCGATTTTTCTTCTTCTTTAATTAAAAAAAAATTCCTATTGAGGTACTTAAGAGTTTGTGAAGATATTGAGATTTCCATTTACAAGCATACTTAAAAATGTGAAATGAATTATTAGAGGTGAAATTATTTTAAATTTTATTTTAAAAGGTCTAAATGGCATGGCTTAAAGATACTTCAGAGTGAAATGTTTGGTTTGTTTTCTTTCTTTATAGCTGGGAAAAGTAAAATTCTCCACAAACCATTCTTTACTTCCTAAAATTCTTAAGGAAAATTTTAACTCCATTCTTTCATTCTCTAATCTATTTTACGTAATATTTAATCACTATACATGCAACTGTAAATACATTAGTGGTTTGCACAGGGGATAAACATGAGTCATCACACATAGGGAGGAAATACTAAACTTTGATCATTACTGAAATCCATCCCCAACACCAAGGTGAGCCTCTGCTGATTACAGTGGGATGCCATCATGACCCCCTGCATATCACCTTAACTCTAATTTCTCCCTTATCTCAGCCCTGTGGCATAGCATGTCAGAGAAGTTGTCCTTAAAATGGATTTTATTAAGTCATAGCCTTGCTCAAGCTCCTATGGAATTCAGCAAGTGCTACAAATCAGGTTGTGTTTTGTTGTTTTTCCAAGAGCCATTTTTTTTTAACATTTACCAGCTGTATTAAGCATGTCTTTTTATTCTTATGCTTTAACATCTTGGTGCTTTGCTGACCCTCATAGAGACTGCCCCTCCCAGGGTTAGCTAATTCCTAGAGATAGCAGACAATTTACTGGGGAGTGTGCCTTTCAAATGCAAACCAAGCAATCCAAACCAATCCAAACCAATCCATATCCCACAACTACCTCCTCTCTCTAGCTCTTATACTCAGGGCCACTATCCATCTACTCCAGGGCTGGGATAGCCTCTTTGTCCCAGAGCACACCCAAATTACTCAAACTAGCCGATCCTAAACCTGCTTACCCTGCCTCACCATTTCCCTCCCTCAGAAACTACAATAAAGGCTTTTGCCCACATTGCCTTCCTTTCCCTTTGCCTCCTGACCAGCTCTATTATTTTGCCAAGTGGCCCTACATAGAGCACCATGCTTCATATTTCTAGGGGTCTGTGAGTATAAAAACTTCTTCCTTCATGACAGTCATTTCTGTGTCTGTGTATCTTACTATGCCTGATTAAAACAAGTCTCAGGTACATTTTAAAACACCAGCACACTTCTTATGCTCATCAACTCTAACTGCACTCCACACACACTATCATATTTTTATAGTCATCAAGAGGTCCCACTGTTTCTACTTATATTCTCATGTTGGTTTAGAAATAATGAAGGAAAATGGAGAGCATGGCTCTTTCCAAAGCTGAAATTCTCCTATAATTAATTTCTCAGGGATTTTGAAGATGTTGTCTAGGGAAGAGTTCTTGAGATATCAGTAAGCCAGCAACAGCATGCCTTTTTTGCCGTGAGCCTGGTAAGGGTGATTCAGGTTTCATACCAAAATCGAGCAGGACCCTGTGGATCTCTTGGGCACGGAATCCTTTCTGTGTCCCCCATTCCTTGCTTGTACGGAACAGACTCCAGCCTCCGTGACATTTCCTGAGTTCCAAAGGGCAGATTCAAACAGTTGCTAATCAGGGAAGAGAGGGGATGCAGAGACAAGGGAGGAAAAGCCAAGAGACAACAGTGCAGCCTTGGGGCAGGGTCCTGGTTCCACCTCAAGGAATACACATATCAATATTTTTTGAGCTCTTTATAGAACTAAACCCCCCCAATAAATGGAAGATATCAGCATTCTTCATTCCAGAGAAGACCACCTAAGGCCAGATTAAGAGGAGCCAGAGAAGCTCATCAAGAGGTTACCTGCAGCCAGATTAAAGAAGTACAGGCCCTGCGCACACCTTAATCTTATCAACAACCCCACCCTTGAACTCCTGCTATAAAATTCCTCACCAAATCCTCCTGGTTTGGGACACACAGTTTTCAGGGCAGGAGCCTGCTGTGTCCCCCTTTGCCTGTCAAAGCAATAAAGCTATTCTTTTCTACTTCACCCAAAACTCTGTCTCTGAGATTCAATTCAGCACCAGTGCACAGAGGCCAGTTTTTGGCATCAACACCTAAGAAAATGCATCCAAACATGCATTTTGAGCTAAAACTGGAGAGCCCCACTTGGAACAAAAAGAACCTGCTACATCTAGCATGTAGGTGAAACCCCCGTTGTGAAGAATCTTAAGAGAGTGTTACAACTTGAATGGGCTTATCTTCTATTATAAAATTTCTTTAAGGAGATACTGACTCAGATTTATTATAGAGCCAGATTCAGTACTGAGAACTTGGGAGGAAATCCAACCAGAGGCTGATAAACAGTTATCTCCCAAATTAAAAATGAACAAGAAGAAATCTGAGACCTAAGAAAGAGTGCTGGCCATAGCTATGGTTGGGTTACCATATGAATTAAAATGCACCAGAAAAAAAAGGGGAAATGCTCCAGAATGAGGAGAAGGAGGACAGAAGATTTTCACTGTACTCTCCTCCCAACCTCTCAGAGTGTTAATAAGAAACGCAACCCGATCTGAAAAGCAACCCCTTCCAGATCAGTGAATGTGCTCCTACGTTGGCTCCACAGAATAACACTTTTACAAAAGTCTGTTACTGTAAATGAAATTAGGACATTCGTTTACCCAACAAGGGTAAGGCAGAGAAAGGACTACATAGGATAGATAGAGAAGCACTTATTACCTTTAACCAAATCTGAGGGTGAACTGGGAATCTGGTCTAGGAGCAAAAGACAAACAGGAGAAGAGCAGAAGGGCGGTCAGGCACTTGCTGAATCACAAGGTAAAATGACTTTAAAACATTGTGGAGACCATGACTGTCTTTCTAGTGTGAGATCACAGACTCAAAGGTAATAAACTGAGTTTGGAAAAATAAAAAGGACAATAACTGGTTCAAAAACAACAGTCTCAAGCCTGCAGGACAGGCTCCCAGTCAAAGGCTTCAGTGCTTTCTGTCAAAGGCCCCAATGCTTTCAGTTGCCAAACATCATCAAAAGATCAAGGAGCAAGGAGAGGAAAATGAATGCTATGAGTAACTGGGAGCCTACATGCATAACAAAGTAAAAATGTAAACACTGCATTTAATTTGACTTTCCTTGTCAGTGAGGCAATTGTTTCTTCTGGATAAAATACGTCATGACCTTGAAGTTCTATGATTCGTACAAATGATATTGAGAGTTGATGGCATTAAAACTCAGTAGTATTCAGAGATTTCAGAGCCTCAGCAATAAGTCTCCAAATATATCATGTTCATTTTCTGCTTCAGCACATTCACTTGTTTTCCTCTCTTTACTATATCCTCTCATCTGCCCCTCTCCAAAATCAACCTTCAAGCTTCCACTTCCACTTTCTCTTTGAAGCTGTTGTATTTTTTGCCTTTATTGATACCTCCTAATTTTTAAATTCTATCAGTTAGTACCATAGAGATTACCACCTGTCTTCTAATTGTTCCATGTGTGCTAACTGCAATTTCTCAAGTAGCTTATCAAGTCTTTGAGGAAAGGTATCATATCTTCCCCTACCCCCTTTTAATTCCCAGACCACCTGGAATAGCACTAAGGCACAAAGTAAGCTCTCCATTAAAAAATTGTTTTTAAAGGCTCCTAAATGATGCCTTAACCAACAATATTTTTTTAACCTTAAAATGGGATAGTAGAGTAGGATGAAAATAAAGCTTCACTAATCAAAAGAAGTATTATTAAGAGACTAGTTCAAAAAATTCAGTTCAATATTCAGAATTTTCCAGATTTGGTATGAAAATATAATACAATTCCACCATTAAAGAGCTGTTCTTATGTGGAATTAAAGTATATAGTGGTTAAGATGAGAATTCTGGAGTCAGAATAACTTGGAGCCACCCCATCATTTAATAAGCTGGTGCTATTTGGTATAGTCACATAACTATACCAGAGCCAGGTTCCTCATTTGTAAAATGAGCGTAGTAATGGTACTCACCTTGAAATATGATGTCGGGGCTAAATGAGAAAATATATGTAAAAAATCTTAGCATAGTGTTTGGCACATAGTAAATGCTCAATACTTGTTAGCTAGTTGGTACCTTTATTCACCTACCAAACATCCCAATTATATCTGTGGGATACTTACAAATTCTAATCAACATCAGAGACACTGGCTCAGTATTAAAATTATAAGATTATTAAATAAAATTACACCTTCAGTTTGGTTTATGTTTGGAATAAAATGCAAAAAAAAAAAAACCATCTTAATATGGCTCTTCATTGTCAGGTAAAAGTCAGTATTTATTTAGCATTCACCGTGAGCATACAGAGGTGATTCAAATAAAGTTTTGGATACATATGATAAGTGAGACATCACACTAGGCACTGTATGGATAGAAAGAAAAAATTAATAAGATATAATTTCTTAATTTATAAAAGGCAATAATCTTCAGAGACAGAGACGCCAAGAAGAGTTGTATACTAATGCTTCTGTTTTCACTTAGTATCTTTCTTCAGATGACAAAGATATAAAGGAAAACATGGGACTTGCCCAATGAACTTCGGAAGACAATCAGGTGGGAAAGTCAAGCCATAAATTAAACAATTTTTAAAAGTATTTATTTCATACGGTATTTGTCTTTTTCTTTCTGACTTACTTCACTGTGTATGACAGATGGAATTTAAGAAAAAAAAATGTCATGAAGAACCTAGGCGTAAGGCAGGAATAAAGACGCAGACCTCCTAGAGAACGGACTTGAGGTTATGGGGAGGGGGAAGGGTGAGCTGTGACGGGGCGAGAGAGAGTCATGGACATATACACACTAACAAACGTAGTAAGGTAGATAGCTAGTGGGAAGCAGCCGCATGGCACAGGGATATTGGCTCGGTGCTTTGTGACAGCCTGGAGGGGTGGGATAGGGAGGGTGGGAGGCAGGGAGACGCAAGAGGGAAGAGATATGGGAACATATGTATAGGTATAACTGATTCACTTTGTTATAAAGCAGAAACTAACACACCATTGTAAAGCAATTATACCCCAATAAAGATGTTAAAAAATAAAAAAAAAAGTATTTATTTCAGTACATAAAGAAGGGTTCAAATGAGTGATACAAAAAGTCAGTGGGAACAATCAAAGATTTAGAGGTAGTAGCAGTGATGTGCTGGTTTAAAACTGGTTCTGGTTGGGGAGGGGTACTATTTGCCAATCACTATTGTGTAAATATTCCCGCTATGGCTGATTTCAGACCACTAATGAGATGTCACTGAACACAGAGTTGAGAAGAAATGAGAACACTTGATTCAGGCTCCAGCACACCAATGTCGGAATTCGAAAGGAACTTTGAAAGACTGACTGAAATGAAAAAAATGTTAGAGAGTAGAAGTTCCAAGGGCAGAGGTATAGCTGGAATAAAGCCTCTGAAGTATTAAGGGAGATGGTGTGAGGTCAGTGTGATTAGAGTATAAATAGTGAGTTTGGAAAAGTGGATTTGGACGTTTGGCAGTTTCAAGTAGAGTAGACTAAAGGGTCTAAACTTCATTCAGTAGCAAGTGAGGATTCATCAAAGATTCATGAAGAGACAGCTGACCTCATGATAGTAATTCTGTAAGAGGAGTGATTGGTCTGTTGTATTCTCTATCAGAAAAGGGAATGACTGGAGACTTGGAGACCAGGTATAAGATGAGAGCATCAGGACTACAGTGCAGCACTGAGAGTCAAGAGGCAGAGAGAATTGGAAGCAACATTGTAGGGGGAAATTTGATGGCATCTGAAGACTCCTTTGATATGGAGGATAAAGAAGAGTGAAAAGGGAGCAATGACTAAAGCTTTCACTTCTGGGTTTAGAGTGGAATTATCATCTTGTTGAACAACTTAGAGACACAATGGAGCAGAAGCTAGTGTATGGGGGCAGCCAATAACTTCAGCTTTAGACATACCCACTTTAGATCCCAGTAATGTTTACCCTATCCCCGCCCTTCAGAATTCCATGCAACACAGAGATCGAGGGCCCCCACCCCACTTACTTGCCCTGTCATTCTCAAAGCCCAAACCCAACACTGGAATTCTCTCCAATTAAATGACACATCAGAGACCTTAAATTCTTTTTCTTGTTGGAATCATCTAATTCCCTTCCTTCCCTGTTATCCTTTTTCATCTCCGCCCTCTCCACCCACTTACTCTCTTTCCATTCAATTCTGAGGATCTTTCTTTTATAGCAATTATTCTCATTTTAAATAAAAATTCTTATTTTTGTAATACATTCCTGTACTAAAAAAGTGTTAGTGTTATACTTTGTATTTTGAATATCTCACTTTATATATACTGGTATATTTATTATTCCATCCATTCTCCTAAAAAATCCTATGGGATAAGTGAGGGTAGCTATAATTAACCTCGTTCTGTAAATAGAGAACCAAGGCATAAGAGATAATTAATATAATCAAGTAACTGATTCAGAGGCAAGCACTGATTTAGAATTTCCTTCTCAATATCCTACCTGATAAAATGTTGCTTCTAACCTTTCAATTTCCTGAAAAGAAAGATGCTAAACAAATTTTTTTTTGCTATGTATAGTAATTCTATCTCAAAACAATATAAGGTAAAACCTAAACTAGAATTAAGAATAAATGCCTCCTAATCAAAATTCCATTGCCTTTTTCCATTGACTTGTTTTCTAGGAGTATCTACAACAACCAGAGATGAAGACTACTAAACAAAATTCTAAAAGAAGATAATACTAATGCTTTTTGATCTTTTGTGGCATAATTTACTATTCAAAGAAGACAAATTAAAAACAAAACACTTAGTTTTCATTACCATCTCTAGCCTAGATGTAAAAACCTTACAATTTTTAGTATATCTCTATAAGCAATAGAATGTATTTAAATACAAATAATAGGATATAAAGATGGAAACTATGCAAGGCAGTTTCAGGTCCAAAAGGTGCTTACTCTGTATCTCAAAGTGCAGTCTCCTCACGTCTCAGATCCTTAGCAAAAGGCATGCAATCAAGCCTCCATTCTGAGCTGTATGCTTCTAACTTATTAATTCTAACAGACAAGATAAGGGGAAAGAAAACCTCTGAAGCATGTAAATGCCATTGTTTTAATGTATAAGTAGTTTTAACCCTGAAGGGTAGCCCACCAAGCATGGAGGAGCTCTTGAATGCTGAGTGATGTTCTTCAGCTCTTCATTTTAAGTCCAACATAATTATTCTGTGTATGAGCAACTGTTCCTGAAAACACTGGTTTTAAAACTTAGGCCACTTGTTCTCAACATTGGGAGGCAAACCTTTGAGAAGCAACAGGGTTACAAGGTCTGAAGCAAGAGGGATATAAGTACATTAAATGCAGACTGAGTGAATAATATTCTGCATTTACAGAATGAGGTTAATTAGAGCTACCCTCACTTATATAGTTTTTAGGATAATGGACAAAATAATAAATATCCCAACAAAATTAATAGTAAATTTCTAATTATGTATTTTACAATCAACAGGCCTAAAAATTGCAAGATCTATCTTTTTGGCATCTTCAAAATATTTTACTACTATACAAAGATTTTTTTAGACTAAAAAAAGTCAATATCCATTTCTTAAATCTTAGAGTGAGCAGAGTATTGTACTTCTGGTAGGATTGTTATTATTTAATATCTTTTGATATTCTTATTTTATATATTATGGAAAGTAGTTTTTAATCAGCAAACATGAGAGCCATGTAAGATAAATAAACATGTAAAATATAGAGGAGCAGGTTTATTATCAGGATCCCTCAAATTTGGCTGTTACTGTAAACTAGACTATGTGCTACCTGAAAAATGGGAATACAGCTACTTTACTGTTTCCTTATTCATAGAAGTATTTTTCAACATTTTTATTCTTTACATTAATAGTGAAGTCATATCTATAAAGTGCTTTGTACTCCTTGCAGAACGGAACTGTGTAAATGCAACGCATCACTATTATTATTCTGCAATAAATCCCAGCTAACATAGTAGGTAATTAAGGGAGAGAGCTGGGGAGTAATTAAAAGTAATTGATATCTCACTGTCCTTGCAAGGTGCTGTTTTTGCTGTTCCTCAATACCTTCAAAGTAGTGTCAAGTACAAAAAACAAATAAATAATTCTTACATGAAAGGAGAAATCTGTCAAGTCCCCTTTTTCCAACCAGGACATTCTGAGACACAGTATCACCAACCTCAGAGGGGTTCCCAGTAACTCACAAACGCTGTTGTTAACAAAAAACCAGTAAGAAGCTTCAAGTCGAATGTCCTCTAAGGTCTTTGTGCTTCTCCCATGAGGAGTGACCACTAAAGCATTGACTGGAAATAGTCTGAACACTTAACTGTTTTCTGATTTCTTGGGATGCAGGTATAAGTTGTTTAGTGCTTGAAAACGCATATTTTTAAGGGGCTGAAAAGTTTGTGGGCACTGAGGTCTTCTCACAGAGATTTCTCCTGCCTCTTCACTTGCAGCTGAAGCCTCACTACCTGGTCTTTAAACTTTGAATAAGCCAAGATCATCCCCATTGTCATGAGTTTGTTCATTTTTCAACTAAGATTGGCCTGCCCATTTTTCTCTACTCAAATTTGCCCATCCTTCAAGGCTTACTTTCCCATGATTTCATTTCATTATCAGACAGAGTTCAGATATGTCTTCTTAGGATCATATTTAGAATTTCTTGCTCCAAAACCTTAGTGATTCCTAAGGACACCAGCCACACAATAGCAAACAGTACAGATATTTAGGAAATATTTTCTGACCAAGGTTATGGCATACTTCCAAAAGAAGGCTTGAAAACCTTTTGGGATTCTTTCATACTGTTAAGTCTTGGGGAGGCGGAAGGGTAAGCTGTGACAAAGTGAGAGAGTGGCATAGACATATATACACTACCAAACGTAAAATAGATAGCTAGTGGGAAGCAGCCACATAGCACAGGGAGATCAGCTCGGTGCTTTGTGACCACCTAGACGGGTGGGATAGGGAGGGTGGGAGGGAGGGAGACACAAGAAGGAAGAGATATGGGAACATATGTATATGTATAACTGATTCACTGTGTTATAAAGCAGAAACTAACACACCATTGTAAAGCAATTATACTCCAATAAAGATGTTAAAAAAAAAAAAGATGTTAAGTCTTTAGCAATCCACATGAAATCACGCTGGAGTAAGGCATTATGTGGGGCAAAATTGACCAGTGCCAGTAACCTGTTATGCAGGAGAAGTCTTCTGGTTTGTTTTAGCCTTAGGTAAATTCAGGACCCTAATAAGCAGTACAAAATAGTATTTCTTCTGCCGTGACACTACACCTCCAGGCTGGCTTTAGAACTGTCTCCAGCTACTCTGTCAGCCTACATGTAATGCCTGCATATTAGGATATCAACACAGTTCTTTCTACAATAACCCTTTGGTTTTCTCCCTTCCCTGCTATAGCTCCTTGTGATAGCTACTCCTGAAGATATCATATCAACGAAGCCACCTCCTCCACTAAGACAGCTTCCTGCCCAAGATGCCTCCTGCTGTTGACTATGATGGCTGGCAGAGGCTGCCCTGTCTACAGAGGTGTTTAGACAAGTCAGAATCTTAGGGAGTAGATTTCTGTCCAAATTGAGCTTCTCAAATGGTGGTCAGCTAAGATGGATATAAAGAAAAAAGAAACTTACATTTACAGGACTTGCTATGCCAGGTATTAATGCTGACACATCCCTTTTTCAATTAGTCCTCACAGTTATCTTGTTGAAGACATAGAGGCTTGGAAAAGTTAAGTAATTTTACAAAGATCACATTATTTCAGAGCCAGAATTGCAATCAGGTCTGTGTCACTGCAAAGCCCCTCTTTGCACTGAGCACATCTGCATGGTCTGCCGTCCAAGAGACAAAGTCCACTGAGTGTGCAGTTGGGTAGGCTCTGAATATTTGCTCTCTGAACTGTTTTTTTCTGTTGGTTGAGTGTAGGGATTTTGGATTTATATGGTGATTATAATCAGACACCTTTTAGAAACTGCAGGTGTATGAATTTGCCCTTCAGGGAACCTGGGACAAAAAGGATGGAATTTCCTCCCAAATATGAATAGAAAGAATAAAAGATAAGGAAGCCATATACTGTGCTCCAGTCTTTAAAGAACACTTCTAGGTCTGTAATTTTATATCAATGGCTGCTATAGATACAGAGGTCTCTGCCACTGTGAGACAGTCCCCTTGCTCAGTAACAGCACCCCTTAAATTGAAGCACCATGAGAGACTCAGCAAATGCATGTCATCAATCAGGGATTGGCTTGCTATTTTCTATGAACTTGACATATCCCTGTTTCCCCATATGCCTTGCCTCTTCCTGCTGCACACTGCCTTCCCACTCTCCCTCCTCCTCTTCATTTATCACCTTCTGTTCCCTCCCCTGCTTCTTCTGTTTTCAATTTAGTGATGTTAAGTGTTTTAAGTGTGAAATAATATGCATAATACTGGGGCTCTTCAGGAGAACAATAGAAATATATACACCATCACTTTGTGCATGTGTGTGTGTGTGTGTGTGTGTGCGTGCATGTGACTATGGTGTATGACCCAAAATAATAATATTCACAATAATTTAGTAGAAGGCCTGAAATAAATGTGGGATGGGTGAGTTAAGGTGTTAATAAAAACATAAAGTATTTCTCAGGGCACTCTAACTGTCCTTCTTTGTACCTTGATATCCACTGCTATCCATGTATCACCACAAAAGCACTGGCAAATGTAAGAAGCTCTGATAATTATTTTGCAGAGTAATGTAAATGTCTGTATGGCTCTGAATGCTTTGAATATATCAGCATGGCAACGTAGCATCTACTTGGTAGATGTAGAAAGGATGTAGATAAATAAGAGCATTATACATTTTCCCATGTTAAAGAAACTCAAAGCACGGTATAGATGACAACCAAATTTATAGACAGAGATCTCAAGCTAAGTAGTGTCATTTGTACAAGTAGTTTTTAAAAACTGGTGATCTCTGAGACAGTATTCATAGCACAGTGATACCTGGATTAACACAAATCTCTCTGAATCAAAGGTTCAAGTATGGACATGCTTGGGATAACTGTTGTTGTCCTTAGCACAAGGTCAATAGAAGTAACAAATGAGGCAAATAAGACAGTGATGATTTTTTCAAGCAGATCAGTATGGATCTGGGTGACACAAAGGCACATTCTTGGGTGCTAAAGAAGGGCCCAGTCACCAAGGAGTTAGGGAGCTGGGGGAAGGTGGGTGCTGCTGGGTTTGATCTTGTTTTGCTTCTGTAGGGAGCAAAATTTGCCACCTCAAAATGTGTATATATGGTATGAGGATCATTTGGGACTAGGTATTTTTGAGAAACAGAAGATCCAGAAAGTTGTTCTTTTTACCTCCCCTTTAACTGCCTAAAAGAATTTATATAGGGAGGCTGTACCAGGAAGAGAGCTATTACCAAAATTAACTTCTTTTTACATCAGAAAGACTTCTCTACATGGTATGGCAAACATTTGTTTAGCAAACCTTTGCTCTTCCCATCTCCCCTTGAGTGAAGTGTCTTCCTCTCATTTGAAGTCCCAGCTCCCCATGTCCTTCTCCTTAGCTCAGAATAGCATAGAGGCGTCAATTGCTTGACTGGTTTTGGGTCTCACATTCTTATGGGGGCCACGAATGTATGTAATTAACTTTTCTCCTGTTAATCTGTCTTATGTTAATTTGATTATTAGAACAGCCAAAGAGGGGACTTCCCTGGTGTCCAGGGATAAAGAATCCTCCTTTCAATGCAGGGGATATGGGTTTGATCCCTGGTCAGGGAACTAAGATCCCACATGCCGCGGGGCAACTAAGCCCACGCAGCACAACTACTGAGCTCGCGCCCCTGGAGCCCACGTGCCACAACTAGAGAGAGAAAACCTACACTCCACAACTAGAGAGAAACTCGTGCACCGCAACAAAGAGCCCACGCCACAACAAGAGATCCCACATGCCACAACTAAGACCCAACACAGCCAAAAAAAAAGATAAAGAAAATAGAACAGCCAAAGAAACTAGAAGGGTAGGGGGAAATTATTCCTCCTCTACACTTCCAAGAGAAACTGGACCATCAAACATCTAAGGATTGGGAATACATAAGCAGAAAAGGAGAAATGCACAAGGACAAAAATTCCTTCCCAAGATAATTACAGGAAGGGATCTATCTGCTGAAAATTTCCCAGTTCTTCCTATATTACCTAGGAGCAGGACTAGTAGTAGAGAGGTATTTAGTACTGCAGGTGTATAGAAAACTGTTACAGTGGTAAAAGAGAGAATCCCTTCTTTGAGAAGAGAGGATTTTAGTGAAGGTTCCAGAAAAGAGATTATGTTAGAGTAGATGATAAATCATCAGTTGAAGTTTGGGCAGAATGACAGGGTAGAAACTTCAGATGGTGAAAAAAGCATATGCAAAGACAAGCAGGGTATTTAGGAATGATAAGGAAGTCAGCAATGAGTAGGACAGGGTGTATTATGGGGACAGCTTAGGATACAGTTTTGAAATGTATGATAGGGTTAAATACTGAAGTATTTTGTAAGCCAATCTATAGAGTTTGGACTTGGAACTAATGTTAAGCAGAAGTGTGACATGTTGAAATTTTTATTTTAAAAGGTAAGTTGGAAAACAATATAAATCATGATGGTGAGATTTTGGATAACCAATGAAACTACTGAATAAATACTGAGGAGTCATTCAAGAGACCATAATAATCTAACTTGTATTGGAAGTATAGAAAGAAAAAAATTGATTGAAGAGAAAGTGAGGAGGTGGAAATCCTGGGTGGACAGATTAGCTATAGAGTGTCAGGGAGAGAGAAGAGACAAGTAGGACATTAAGATTTCTCTGCTTGAAGGACAACGTAGATAATGATGCTTTCGACCAAGGCAGAAAATACAGCTCAAATGTCAATTGCTTCAATAGCCTTCCATGTGATAGCAACAGATCCTCAGCTTCCTCCTCAAAGTTTTTTTTTTTTTTTTTCATGTTCCCAAAGCCAGTAAGTCAGCTAGAGTCATTACAAACCACCACCCATGTTCTTTCTCTCTTGCTTGGGCTCCCACTCAGCCACATCTGCTACCTGCAAAGTAACTTGGAACAACTTCCTCATCTGCCACGAGAAAGTGCCTTGTCAATGACCATATCAAAGATACTCTGTCTGAATTACTCTAAGGTTTCCATGTTTACAACCTACAGAATGGCACTGAGTTCCATGCCAAGTCAGAACATTGGGCAAAAGTGGGCTCACCCACTAGAATTTCTCCTCCATTAGAATGTATGCTCTATCAGTGAAGAGATTTTTATGTTTCATTTACTGTAGTATCTTCTGTATCTATAATAGTGCCTGGCACATAACAGGTGCTCAATATTTTTTAATTAAATTTTTATTTTAAGATAATTTTAGCCTCACATGCAGTTGTAAGAAATAATACAGAGAGATCCTGTGTACCCTTTAGCAATCTCCCCTAATGGTAACATCTTGAAAAACTATAGTGTAATATCACAACCAGTACATGGACATTAAAGCAGTCACAACACAGAACATTTCCGTCACCACCAAGATCCCCCATGTTGCCCCTTCATAGCATACCCACTTCCCTCAAAAGGGAAGTTGCTCCAAATATTGCTATCAAACGAGACCTATGGAAGCAACTGTAAAAGACTGGAGATAATCTAGAAGAATTCTATTCTCAGGTTGCTTCACAATTAATTTAACTTTTACTCCACTTTAAAGAAACTTAAATGTGACAAATTGAGGCTGTGATTTAAAGGGAAAAAAGACAAAAAGAAATTCTAATCAGTGCAAATAATTAGATACTGGTCCTAAATCAAAAGACTGACAAATCATTTTTGTGTACAGTATATTTATTTAGGTTAAAATAGAAAGCAAGGTGTTTATACTTTTTTTAAGATTTTTATTCTGTATTTTAGAAAACTTTTTGATTAAGCCACTACAGGTCCCAACCATCTTGAACAAAATGTCTTCTACCTAGGTCCAGCACTCTGGTTATGTCTTTCACTCTCAAAATGGGGCTCCAATTCAGTCTAAGGGAACTGGAGGGGGACAAATGCCCTCTACCCTGTTTCATTTTTCTTCTTTTCAGTCTTTCCTCTCATCCCAAGTTTTTTTTTTCTCCTCTTCCAATTACAAATAAAAACCTCCATGAATATGACTTAAAATATTGATATGAAATGTTGAGGGGGAGGGAGAAGAAAGGTGACCACCTTTAAGCAGCAGCAAGCCACAAATGCTATCTAATTTAAAAAGAAAGAAATTAAAGCAAAAGGAAGTTTAAGGGAGCAGGCAATCAGAAAATGGGTTAGAGATTGATGATGCTATGTTCCAAGCCTCATGTCTGTCCTCCACAGTTACAAACTTGGTCATGGGACTCTCCTGCTCAGTTCCCCACTGCCTAAAGACAATGTTAAAGTTGTTCATGTGGCTTACTGAGCTCGTCCATTTTCCGATCCATGGACATTTCTCCAGTCTTTTACCTGCTGTTCCCTGCCACGTACCTCCCTCTCCAGAAACACCAGCTAACACTTTCCTATACCCGCACTAAGCTGCGTCTACGTTCAGAGCTCTGCTGGTGCCGTCCCCTACCCTGACTGCCTCCTCACACTCACCTTTGTCCCCTCACTTCCTGATTACAGCCTGCTTACTCTTTTAATTCTTACTCACTTCACACATTACTTCTTCCACAAAGCTTTCCTGGAAGCCTTTCCTGTCACCAGTTAACTTGAGTCCATTAATCAGTATTCCTTTTCTCCAAGCCACAGAAACCCAACTCAAAGAGCTTAGAAGAATAAAAACAATCTATGTCACTCAAAAACGAATTATAGGAAGAGCATCCCATGGGAAGAGATGTCCATTTTACTGTGAAAAATCTGCATTGTTACACTTAGTACATGGTATTATAATCTGTTTATGCGTCTATCTTCCTCAGTCTATTTGCCTGAAGTTATTCATCTTAGGATTTCCCAATGTCAAAAACAATGCTCAGTGCAGTAGAAGTTAAACATATCCTTTTTTGTGTAAATTATTTTACACTGTGGTTGGAAATTCCGTAAAGTGGATGTCTAGAGAGAATATTCTATATATAGGAGATCTTGTTTATAAAGAACTTGGTGAATAGAGTTTTAGAACAAAAGAAAAATTGATGAAGATGGTCTTTAAGGATATATAATGATTCTAGGCTTACATTTGAAACTTGGGGGAAAACAGAGATGCCTTTCTATTGAGAGAAGAGGGAAGAAGGTAAAGTCAGTGATGATGCAAGTGAGATCGGAAGTCAGGAGATGAGTTGAGAGAGCTCGTACCTGCTAGTCTGTCTTTTCTCTCCAAAATAATAATCAATGTGTTTAGTTCATCTGCTTAGGAGGGAGAGGACAGTAATATCTGGAACTGAGGTAGGAGAACTGAAGAAAGTGGCAACTAGCTGAGAAAAATGGGAACAGTTTCTTTCAAGGGACAAGGAGAAGTGAAGTTGAGGGATTATTTAACACCTGCTTTCGCACAGGCCCCTTGCCTCACAATACAGCCAAAACAACATAGCCAGGAAATTCCATGGATGTTGATGCATCATTTTACCCACTGAGTTGACCCTTCCTAGAAAGAAATTCCTTCTATTTAACTCTATATTCATACCTATAATTTCACCTGTCTTTATCTCTTTTCCCTCTCCTATAAATATGCTCAAGTCTTACTCATCCTAAAAAAGAGATGTGTTACTTTGTCCATTTACTCCCTCATCCATTGCTCTCTGGCTTTGGCTCCACTGCTACTGAAATAGCTTTTGCAAAGCTTTTGGGTCATTATCACCCAGTTACAAAGAACTATAGCCTTTTTTCCCCCTCACTCTTCCTTCTTTATGACATTTCTGAAAGCTTTTGAGCCCACTGACAATCCCCTGCTTTTGAAACATTCTCATCCTGTGGCTTTGGACATAGCAATCAGAAAACATACTAAACGAGGAGACTGTAGTGGTACAATGCAAAGATTGTGGCCTGAATCCAGGCTATGCAGTTTCCTCACTGAGTGGTGTTAGAGAAGTTATTGGCCTTTCCACACCTCAGTTTATGTAGCTGCAAAGAGATATAATACCCACTTAGTAGTACTGCCTTCATAACTCAATCCTTTAACATTTGAGAAATACTGAACACATAATGCCAGGTATGATCTTGGGTGCTTGGAATCCATTAGTGGGGGTGGGGGAATGGACAAAAATCCCTGCATCACTGAACTGGTAAAGGGATAGGGACAATAAACTATAAATATAATAAATAAGTACATGGCGTAGTATGTTAGAGGGTCACAATGATACAGAAAAATATAAACCAGGGAAGGGGACTAGAAGAGTCACAGTAGTAGAACGGTTTCCAAGTTTAAATAGGGAGAGTAGGGTCGATCTTATTGAGAAAATGACATTTGAGGGAAAAAAATGGAGGGGAGGGAATTAATCATGTAGAAATTTGAGTAAAGGGTGTTTCTGGCAGAAGAAACAGACTGTATAAAGGTTAGTGTGTCTGGAGCCTTATGAAGGAAGAGGTGGACAGTAGGAGATGAGTTCAAAGAGGTAAGGAAGAGTGATGTGTACTCTTGTGGGCCATTGTGAGGATTTCCACTTTTACTTTGAGTGAAATTGAAAGCCTATGGGGGATTTTGAGCAGAGAAGTAACATAATCTCCAATCTGCTTTAACAGGACCACTCTGGCTGATGTGTAGAGAATAAACTACCTGGGGTAAGGACAAAAGCCAGAGACCAGGAAGCTACTGCAACAATCCTGGTGAAAGATGATTGTGGTACGTATCAGAAAGGTGAAGGCAAGTTGCGGTGAAAGTGGTGAGAAGTAGTTGGATTGCACACAGATTTTGAAGGAACAAATGAAAGTATTTTCTGATTGAGTTGGCTGTTAAGAGCAACAGAAAAAAAGTACATCATCCCAATGTTGGGTTGGCCTGAGCAGCTGGAAGGATGAACTTGCCATTTTCTGTGATGCAGAAGACTGGTAGAGGGAATGAACTTCACATCATAAAATTTGTACAGTGAAATATTCCACTGTGTTTTGAATTTGCCTCTTTGATTCTAAGACTGGAAGTAACCATCCCCTTCCTTGTCACATAGCACTGCAGCATTCTTGAAGTAAATTCATACATAGAATTTCATTTGTTTTGATACTTATAACCATTTTTTAGAAAGAAAAGATGTTATTATTTCCCATGGAACAGATGAGATGACCAGGGCTGAGAAAAGCTATGAGATTAACTTAAAGCCCCAATATGGTTAGAATGGATTGTACACTACAACATTGGGTATTTTGTCTCTTTATCTGGGATACTTTACACTTGATCTTAGCCAAAAGGCCGAGAAGCGATTATCTGGGATACTTTAGACCCTATAATACTTCCCAAGAATCAGGGTAGTGCAAGATATCTTCAAGACCATGCAGTTCAAACCCTTCTACATGTTACCTGAAGAAACTAACTCAGAGAGTCCAAGTAACCTGTTCTGTGTTACTCCATTTTGGGTTTGAAATCTTTTTGAAACTCCCAAAAGACTTTAGATTGAGATCCCATTCTGGCATGTTGAATGACTAATGTATTATATTTTTCAATGAGCAAAATGCCCAGTGAGGTAAGGAGGAAAACCAGAAGAGAGCAATGTACTGAAAGCCAAATGAAAAAAGTGTATGAGGAAGGGAGCAATCTACTGCACCAAACGCTGCTATCTGAGTAAAAAGAATAAGTCCCAAGAATTGAATCGGCCATTGGTTTTAGCAGCATGACAATCATGGGGGACCTAGACAAGAGCAGTTTCAGAGTAGTGGTCGTGGGGGGAAAGTCTGACTGGAGAGGTTAAATGTGAAGAGACGAGAAAACTTGGAGGCAGCAGGGAGCTTATTACAAACTGGAGCAGAAAAATGGAGTAAAGAGCAAATATTTCTTCTTTTAAAAAATATTTATTTATTTATTTATGTGGCTATGTTGGGTCTTAGCTGCGGCACGCGGGCTCTTTTAGTTGCAGTACGTGGGCTCTTGGTTGCCGCATGCAGGGTCTAGTTCCCGAGCCAGGGATCAAAACCGGGCCCCCTGCACTGGGAGCGCACAGTCTTAACCACTGGACGACCAGGGAAGTCTCAAGAGAAAATATTTCTTTTTCTCCTTTTCTTTTTTTAAGATGTGGGGAAAAGCAGGTTTACATGTTATTGGGGGCAGCTCAGGAAAGAGAAAAGAATTAGCAATGTAGGAGACACTGGTAATAATCACAGAGGTAATGCCCTTGAGTGGGCAAGAGGGATGAACTCTAGTGCCCAAGGGGAGGGATTGACGTTAGAATGAGATGTGTGTAGTTCTTCCGTGTAAGAGGTGAGAAAATAAAGTACGCAGATACAAAGGCTGCTAGGCAGGTGGATGAGGGGAAGTGTGTGGAAGTTCCCTCTGAGTGCTTCTGAGTATGCAGTGAGATAGGAAACAGATCCATATGCAGAAAGAGAAGGTGAGGAAAGGAGAAGCTGGAACGTAGAGGTGAGAGAAGACGTTGTAAAACAGTCATGTAAAAGACTGAGAGAATAAATGGACTAGACAAAGAGTGCGATTGTCAGGGTAAATTTAAAGACATACTGGATGTGCCTGGTCAGGACCATGGGAGCATCGTCAGTCCAGGGTGGGTAGCCCAGCTAGTGCACCCAAGGTTCACTGTAACTATTATTATTGTGCTATTTGAAAGCACCCTCTCCCTTAATCGAGGTATTAGAGAACACTGAATTATCTACAGGAAAATTGCTTGACATATTTTAGGCAGAAATTTAAGAGTTTCCTCTTTAATGTCCAATTACTTGGCATTTCCATAATCCTTTATATTTGCAAATTGTTCCACAGCCCTGCTCATTATGTATGCTTCACCATACATAATGTGCCGTCAGTACTTGGCAGCAGGGAATAGATAAGAATTACCTGTCCTGGATTCTACAGTTTACAGCAACATTTCATCAAAGTATATTTGAGGAATATATATTTGTGGACCATTCATCCCAACAGGTGCTCCATGAGTCAAGAGTTCTAAGGTCATAAAAGAGTAGGAACTGTACATGGTATATGCCACTCTAAAACTGTCACAATATGCATTAGCATCTTTGAGAAGCTTGGTGTTAAAGAGATCTGCTTAACTTATTTTTAACCTAGCATTTCTGAGGGTTATTTGACCACAGAATTCATTTTTTAAACACAGCCTATTTTATAGGTGTATGTAGCAGTCATTGATAGGGTCCATTCCCATATCCACTCATCCCTTCTTCCTTGATAGAAATTCCAGTTTTATCTGGGCACACTGCTGCTTAGCCAATAGGTTTATTACCTAGCTCCCCTTGCTGTGGGTCCTGGCCTTATAACTAAGTTCTGATCAATGAGATGTAAGTGGAAATGTCATGTGTGACAACCTAGAAATAGCCTTAAAGGCAAGAAGCACTCCTTTCTTTGTGCCACACCTCTTCCTCCTTTCAGCAGGCCAGAATGTAGATTGATGGCTACAGCCTTAGAAGTTGAAATAGTAGGAGACTCAGTCAAGACCAGAAAGCTGCAAGACAGCAGGAATCTGGCTTCTTGACCATTGTGGAACCACCACAGTGGCTGCACTCTGCCTTACCTCCAGACTCTGTTAAGTGAGAGAGAAATAATCTTCAATCTCATATACAGCACAGAGATTTTAGGGGTTTTTTTCTATTATGCAAAGCTAAATCAAACCCTAACGTCATGCCTCTTCCCCCACCCAGGTATATATTAAGAGTCCAAACACATGGACTCTTCATTGATGTCTGGTATTTACATTTCATTCCAAATATTTTCAAACGAAAGGCATCAGGAAACTGTAAAGAGCAATGGCTTTTGTCAAAAAGTAAACATTCATATCCCAACTCTGCTTCTTGACCTTAGACAAGAACTCTAAAATCTCTGCTCCTGTTTCCCTGAAGGCGTAGTAGAGATAGTATATTCTGTGCTTCACATAGTTGTTATAATGGTTAATGAAATATACACCTCTCAAAAAATAATCCGAAGAATTATGTAGCATACTACACAAAAGATCTTACTGTTATTGTTATTCCAGCATACCAGAGGGAGTTCTGGTCCCAAACCTACTGATGTGTGGGTGTGTATACGGGAGCTCTCTCACATCATTTCTGTAGGTGTCACTTCTCTGTGGACAGGTAGAATCAGATGGGCTCCTTGGTCCCATTCCGATGTAAATTCTCAGTGCAGATGGCATTCTTAGAATCTTAAGGCTATGATGGGGCCTTTGGGGGACTTGTTAAGTCTATGTTTCTATATTAAGGTGAGATCACACCTAAACTATCCTGGAATTACAAATTTATTAGTTTATAAAGACCTTGAGAGAATAAATTCTAAATCCTCACCTTCAAGAGCATATCTGAGGTTTAACATCCCTCACTATTAGAAAATTGCTCCTCAGAATTAAATTTAAATTCCTTTCTCTAATTTAAGTCTCAGGCTCTCTTGTGCATACTTTAACCATCTACAAAAGTTGGTACAATTTGTCCAGCATTCACCCTTTATGTATTTGAAGACAGTTCCTAAGATGATCTTCACGGGAATATTGAGTCTAAAACTCACACTTGCCATGGCAACTATTGTTTCTATATATATTAAAAAAAAATCATGCAAGATATCCAACTCACTGATGAGGACTTTCATGAACATAACAGAAGTACTTTACTTCTAAAGTTATGGATATTTAGAAATCTATTTATAAAGAAAAGAGACTGGGTAACAAATTTGCAAATCAAGACATGCTCTAAAGATAAAATTATCATTTCTAAACTAAATAGCAGAAAAAAATCAGACTATTAGTTAAAATAGGTACATACATTATTCAAATTTTATAGCTAACTTTTTAAGCTTAAAAGAAAAACATGTCTAATTGATATTTATTTATTCTTGTCACTATATAACCAGAACAGTACAAACTGGTTTTGTATGGCATCATTCACAGAAATAGTGTTCTAACATCCCTTACAAAATTAAAATAATGTATAATATTAATTTTGTGTGTTTTCAGTTTCTAGGACATGTCTGACATATATTACTGAATATATTCAGTCTCAATTTGTTATTTTTTTTTGTAAATCCTGATGAAGGGTGTTAGCATTGCACTCGACAAAATCCATCAAATGACTGATTTTCTTAAACCAATATGAAATTAGCCTAGTAAAATGGAGTTAGTTAAATACATTAATTAAATGTCTATGTTTGCTTATCAGCCCTGATCCTTATGCACTGTTTAACTGCATAACTCTACAGAACTGATAGTCTCAATTTGTCTCTATTGACAAAATTACCTTTATGAGATCAGAAATGCAAGGAAAGTAGTCAAGTTATAAGTAGGGAATAGGGAGACAAAAGAAGAGTACCAACAAAAATCAATTTTCATATGTAAGGATATTGTGGAAATGAGAGTGAATTTTTTCATTGTTAGAAAAATGAGTTTACAAATAAAGAAAGAAAGAAGGCTAGGATGAAATCTGTGGTGGTGGATTGGAATCAGAGATCTACGTATCAGTTTTAACATAGATAAGTAGATATAGAAACAAATACAGAAATGTTTATATGAAGACCATAGTTTAAATATGTATATTTCACAGCTCTGGCCACTGAGAGACCCTAGTAGCAATATTGTTCCAGTAGTAATGAGAACACCTAGTTCCCAGATCTTAGTTTCTAAATACTGTCCTCCATTAAAAGGAACCAGGGTTCCTGGAGGAATGGTGGACTCCAGGGCTGAGGCAGGGAAAATACCAGATAATCCTGGATTATACTGTGGTGGCATAAAGAAAGAAAATGCTGGAAGACAATGGGAGTAAACTGAAGAACAACTTAGAGAATTTCAATGGCCAAATCTAGGTCAACCTGAACAATGAAATAAATGATATATTGGATTATAATCCATAGTCCATAGTGATATAAATAAATAAATAAGTGAATAAATAAATGAGTGAGAAGGGACAGCTTTTGTTACAGTCAGATTCTAATTAATAAATGTGGAAGTAATTATGAAAATAGAAAATCACCATTAGGCAAACACTACAGTAATAATTACATCAGGCAAGAGTCACAGATGGATGCTAAAATTAGTAGATAAAAATATGATAAGAAACAAGATATTTGCATAGTTTCAAATTATCTCCTTGGGCTTCCCTGGTGGCGCAGTGGTTGAGAGTCCGCCTGCCAATGCAAGGGACACGGGTTCATGTCCCAGTCCGGGAAGATCCCACATGCCGCGGAGTGGCTGGGCCTGTGAGCCATGGCCGCAGAGCCTGCACGTCCGGAGCCTGTGCTCCACAACGGGAGAGGCCACAACAGTGAGAGGCCCGTGTGCCACAAAAAAAAAAATTTTTTTTAATCTCCTCACAAGGTACTTATTAATTACAAATGAAAATATAACCTTATAGTGGAGAAACCTGCAGACATCACCTTAACCAAGTGATAAAAGTTAAAACTGCATAATAAGACATCATGAGTTAAGACATGTCTTAGTGCTGTACCTCCTGATATGATACACTGAGAAGGTTACAACATTACTTCTGTGGTATTCTTGCTAAAAAATGAATAAATTAAACTTAATCGTTAGAAAATATCAGCTAAACCCAAACTGAGTGACATTCTACAAAATAGCTGGTCCATGCTCTCCAAAATGTCAAGGTCATGAAAGACAAACAAAGAGGCATTATAATAGAATTGAGAAGGCTAACAAAATATAACAACTAAAGGCAAAGTGGGATTCTGCATAGAACCTTGAACTAGAAAAGCAGCATTAGTGGTACAACTGGCAAAATTCAAAGTTTCTAGATTAATTAATAACATCACCGCATAAATGTTCACTACTTAATGTCATTAATTTTATTGTGATTATACAAGGTGTTAACATTACGAGAAGTTGGGTTAATGGCATATAAGAGCTCTCTGCACTATTTTTGCAACTTTCAGTAAGTGTAAGATGATTTCAAATTAAAAGCTAATTTATAATAAATCCATCTTCATCCCTATCTCATGAGCTTCAGTTGACAATACTTTACTTTTGTGTTATACATTTTGCTGTGGATAAACCATTCTAATCTTAGTGGCATAAAGCAACAATATTTATTATTATGCATCATGGTTCTGGGGATTTAATTTGAAATTACCTTTTACTTACAAAAAGTTGCAAAAATAGCAAAGAGAGCTTTTATATACCATTCACTGAACATCTCCTAATGCTGATATCTTATGTAACCATGGTACAATTAATGACCTCAAAAAATAAATATTGATACAATAATACTATTATTATGTCTCAGGCTTCTGGGGATGATTGGACTAGACTAGGTGGTTCTCACACTCAGTCTTTCATGTGGCTAAGGTCAAACAGTTACAGGAGATAAAGTCATCTGAAGGTTTCAATCACCATTCCTCCTACATTTTAGAAAACACTAATCTACCTGAACTTTCTTCAACATGAGCATTCTTGATTATGTCTGTTCTTTGCTATAATCATTGTTCTCTCTCTAACAGTTACACTCTTTTCATGGATTTTTAAAACATTCTTCACATGAAATATTTGCGTTTTCCTTATTACTAATAATTAAATCAGAAAACTACACCAAAAACATTAAATAAAATTGAATTTAATTCATGATTTTTAAAAGTTATTCATGATTTTTAAAAAACCTTAGCATACTTAAAAAAAGGCATTTATCTAACAACAACAAAAACAAAACCCTGGAACAAACATAATAATTACAAAACTTTTGATACATTAAAGCCAGGTACAATGCAACTTGTTAACTGTCTAAAAATCTTAATCAGTGTAATAAAATTAAATAAAGAAAATAATAACTAAAAGAGAGAGACCATTTTTTTTTTCTTGGATACAACATAACTGTCAGCATACAAAAAGGAAATAGCATAAACAGGTATACCCTTAGAAATAATAAGTTCAATCAATTTTCTGGATGTCGGCATAACATATAGAATCAACAGCATTTCATAATTCAGTAATAACAAAATAGATTTTTAAAAATGTTAAACAATCTCATGAAAAACTATAAAGTCTCTAGGACTAAATGTAACAAAAATAGAAAGGATCACCATAAAAATATTATAATATATTGCTATAGGCTTTTTAAAAGACCTAAATAAATGGAAAGATACACCATATTGATAGATAAAGACACTCACTCTTATAATTATGTCACTTATTCTCCAACTGAGCTTTAAATTAAATGCAATATCGTTAAAAATCAGCCAATACCTTGAAAGATGCAATCTGCCAAAGCATAGAAGTAGAAGTAGACAATCAGAATAGGCCTATTACTATTGAAGAAATTTGAGTTGATAAATAATAACCTTTAAATCAGAACGCATCCAGACTATATGGGTTCACTGGTGAATTCTATGAAATATTTAAGGAAGGAATTGGTGTAATTTGTCTACAATCTTTTTCAGAAGATAAAAGCAGAGGGAATACTTCTCAACTCATTCTACGAGGCAAGCATTATCCTAATAGCAAAACTAGACAAAGACGTTACAGGAAAAGAAACTATAAATCAGTATCTCTCATGAACACAGGTGTAAAGTCCTCAACAAAATATTAACAAATCAAGTGCAACAATGCATAAAAAGAATTATACATTATACCCAAGCGGGATTTATCTGAGGTATGCACGGTTGGTTCAACATTTGAAAGTCTATTCATGTATATCATCACATTAACAGGCTAAAGAAGAGAAATCACACAATTATATCAACAGATGCAGAAAAAGCATTTAACAAATTCTAACACCCATTCATGATTTTTTTAAAAAGTCTCAGCAAACTAGGAATAGTGGGGAACTTCCTTGACTTGACAAAAAACATCTACAAAAAAACCTGCAACTAACATCACACTTAACGATGAGAAACTCAAACTTTTCCAGCTAAGATCAGGAACAAGGCAAGAATGTCCCTTCTCACCACTGCCTTTACCATCACACTGGAAATCCTAGCTAATGTGATAAGGCAGTAAAAGGAAATAAAAGGTATACATATTGAGAATGAAGAAATAAAACTGTCCTTACTCACAGATGACATGATGGTCTATGTAGAAAACCTGAAAGAACTGAACAAAAAATTTCCAGAACTAATAAGCGTTTATAGCAAGTTTTCAGGATATAAGGTTAATGTGCAAAAGTCAATCCCTTTCCTATATACTAGAAATGAACAAGTGGAGTTTGAAATCAAAAACACATTATCATTTAGATTAGCACCCTCCCCCACACAAAAGAAATACTTAGGTATGAATCTTATAAAAAATGTGTACAAAATCTTTGAAGAAAACTACAAAACTCCGATGAAAGCTATCAATGGAGAACTAAATAAATGGAGAGATATCACATGTTTATTGACAGGAATACTCAATATTTTCAGGATGTCAGTTCTTCCTAGCTTGATCTATAGATTTAACACACTCCAAATCAAAATCTCAACAAGCTATTTTATGAATATCAACAAAACAACTCTAAAGTTTATATGGAGTAGCAAAAGACCCAGAATAGCCAACTCATTATTGAAAAAAGAGGAACAAAGTTGGAGGATTTACACTACTGGACATCAAGACTTACTATAAAGCTACAGTAATCAAGACACTGTGGTATAGCTGAAAGCATAAACAAATAGATCAATGGAAGAGAATAGAGAGCCCAGAAATAGACGAAAATAAATACAGTCAACTGATCTTTGATAAAGAAGCAGAGGAAGTACAACAGAACAAAGATAGTCTTTTCAACATACAGTGTTGAAACAACTGGACATTTACATGCCAAAACAAAAAAAAAAGAAAGAAACTAGGGACAGACCTTACATCTTTCACAAATATTAGCTCAACTAGATATTATACACTTTTATCATGAAAAATGTTATATATTAGGAAGGTCTTCTACATAAGTAGGTGGATTTATTTTTAATTCCTATGTTTGATATTCTTTGACCGTAACCTATATAACAGATACATTTTTGCAATGAGAAAATAGAGAACATGGCAGAGAGCAAGTTACTAAGTACTTAATGAGATTATGGGCAATTAATTTTCCCAACAACCCATTTCTTGAGGTTTCTATTACAATCCCCAAACATGCTGGGTGCATCACAAAATTTATGAGAAGTCCTTATATTCAAAACAATGGAGCACTGATAGCATGCTGTCTTATATTGTTGGTTATTTTACAGATTCCATCGAAAGAGGATAAAAAAAACACTGATGTTTTAAGTACTTGAGTTCTTCCCATTCACAACAACTCTTGAGTGATGAACTAAGGAGTTATACTCAGGATCCCCATAACCTCTGCCTAAGGCTGCCTTTTGGCTCAGTTACATTCCTTGAGGATAAAGACTATGGTTGATGCATTTGTTTTCTTTTCTTACACTTAGTGGAGTGGCTTATCTATAGTAGGAGCTCAATAAATATTATAGCAACAACGTATCCACATTTCACAGACGTGAAAGCCAAGGTTTAGAGAGGTGGAGGAGCAGCAGGTACCAGAATGCCTGAGTGGTTAAGGTGTTGGACTTATGATCCAATGAATTACATCCTCTTGGGTTCGAACCCCACTTCTGGCACAAGTCAACCCGCTTTTCCAAATAGAGAGGTGGAGAAGCTTGTGCAAGGTGGAAAGGCAAATCCCAAGCTTGGTGACTTCAGCAGTTCCCTTGCCATCTCCCTTATTAAGATATGGAGGGCCCCTAAGACCCCATTCTCCTGTTAGGCAGCTTCCTGTGAATACTACAGATTTTTCATACTCCTCAAATGAAAGTGGGTCAAAGAGAGTGAGACCTAATTATTAGGATAATGTGGTAAAATACCATTTACTGATAGTGACAGCATCCTGCTCAAAGAAACTAGTGATGAAATTTCTATTATCTTACTTCTCAAAGCTGCTAAAAAGCGTAATTCTCTGTTTCTTCATGATTAAAATCCCTGGAGATCCATTTTTGTAATCTAAGAACAAAAATAAACATTGCTCCCTACCATGTGCACTTTGAAGAATTTGCTCTTCAGGAGGATTATATAACAGACACCTTTCAGATGGTTCTGTGTCAATTAAGAGAAAGCAACCTTAATTGTGATTATGGATGTTTAAACCAGGTGTGATTTCCTGGTTGTGTTTAGCCAAATCTCCTGCAGACCCTTTCCATATAGCACCACTGAGTTCAGTCTGGTCTAGGTAGATTGGCATACATTTCAGCTTACTGTGGCACAGCAAGCTTCCAATAGAATCTTGTCAGTGCAATTTCACACAATGGGTGGGCCTGTGTGTTCTGCATATTAGGAAAGGCTCTTGTTTGCCAATGCAACAGGTTTTTTATTCTGAATTCATTTAAAGCATCAAATGAGGTTACAATGGTAAATATCACAGGAAAAAGTTAACAGTGACAGTCACGGTTCCTCAGAATATCTTGGCTTTGTCCACCAAACCATTTAAGGAGGAAACTTGCTATACTGTGCTCTATTTCTGCTGCTTGCTCTCATGATAGCAATTTAGATTAGTAAGGATCTGATTATTAATGTGAAAATTTTTAGTGTTTTTTACTGCTTATAAATTAAATATATAGGGGAGGTGGCATTAACTCTCATTTCTTACTTTATATATTTTATAGTTTGAATTTCCAAACAGCATGTGCTACCTTAGTAATTTTATACATTCATGAAAGAATTTTTTAAATGAACATCATTTCAATTAAGTAAACACAAGCCTCACCTGCTTACTGTTTTTTAAAATTCAGACAATACCAACAGATACAAAATAGAAACAAATTCCACTATCTAGAGATGTCAGTTGAGAACATTAATATGTACATATTTATTTAAATTGCGAAAATACTTTTAACTTGGCTAATATTGTTTTGTTGTATATTTCTTTTAATAATACATAATGATCATCTTTCCATATAACTTTATGAATGCCACATTATTTTTAATGGCCACAAAATATTTCATTATGGACATGCATTAAATATTTTAAACTAATTCCCTAATAATATACAGTTAGTTTGCTTCCAATTCCTCAATATTATAAACAATGCTACATGAACATTTATTTACTTCTCTGATTAATTCCTAAGGATAAGGAGTTTGAAGAAGATGTAGATTTTAAGTCTTTTACTACATATTGCCAGAGTATAATTCCAAACATTGAACCAGTATGTTTTCCTACCCACAATATAGTCAAGTTGCCATTCATTTAAAATGGTTCTCCAGTTTCCCCATAAAAACAAAAGAAAATTTTTTTTAATTTTAATTAAGAAAAATAGAAGCTAGAAAACGCAAGAGTACTGACAGCAGCAGCAACCTTGTTCAAATTCTTTTCCTTGGGAGGAAAGAAGGGACTAACTACTACCATTTGCTGAGTACCTGTAATGGATCAGTCACTATGCAAAGTGCTTAGCCAAAGGCTTTTCATTCAATCTGCAATAATCTTAGGAAATAGGGGTAGTATATCATTTCCACATCACAGAAAAAGCCGTGTTTCATAAAAGTTGAGTATCTTGACCAAGGTTACCTAGATAATAGTTTTGACCCTGAAATGTGCAGGCCAATTTGTTTGACATCATTTTTTCTTTCACTCAGGTTTGAGGTTCTCCACCAGATTTCCACATGTTAGTGACACATGACCTTGTTAGGTTCCCTATAATGCAAGGTACTCCTAGTCTCAGGTCTGGAAGAAATACCTGGTTCAAAATTTACATCTTTTACAGGGAAACACATGAAGCAATCAGGAAGGAAATGAGGATATAGTTTTGTAACATTTTCACATAACTTTCAACTCAGGGGCCATTCATACTCTATGAGACTTCTCAGAGTTTCAGACATAAAGCTTTTCAAATAGGCTTAGGGAAAAGATATTTTCAGGTACACATTCTGCCTTAAATTTAAAAAGAAAAACAACTTTAACTTACTAATGAGTATGTACCTTGAGAAATAAATGGCAGAGAAAAATAAAAGGCAAAATGAGAGCTTAGAAAGCAACGCTGTACATCGGGGAATATGCACTTAAGAACAATAATGACAATTTCTAACACATAACTCGCATCCCACACGCCCAAATGAAAGACAAAATCTTAAGTAATAGACTTAGCTGTCAGTTACAATATCTGTTCTCACACGTAGTGTTAATGAAACTGGAGCAGCAGCAGGAGAATGCACATATTTTTTGTTAGAAATAAATGGATGGCTTCATTTGTTCCAACTTTCTAGATTCCCTTTGTTGATCACACTTCCAGATTTTTTCATGTTGGAATTTAATCATAAAGTCATCATTTTTATTTTTAATTTATTTATTTTTTTTGCGGTACACGGGCGGGCCCCTCACTGTTGTGGTCTCTCCCGTTGCGGAGCACAGGCTTCGGACGCGCAGGCTCAGCGGCCATGGCTCGGCATGTGGGATATTCCCAGACCGGGGCACGAACCCGTGTCCCCTGCATCGGCAGGTGGACTCTCAACCACTGCACCACCAGGGAAGCCCAGTCATCATTTTTAAAAGAGAATTATCCCCTTATAATACTCAATGCTGTATCATGCTGAAGTGTACAACTAAGTTTCCTATAAAAATGGTTACTCTTTAACTTGGCATTTGAATGAAGTAGGCAGAGCAACATAAAAATTTTGCAAGTTCTCCCGTCTTTTTCCCCCCCGCAATAAGGCAGCTGACAAATTCCAAATCTTAAATCAGCTGATTATGAATCCCCTATCTTTCTTTTAATAATATATTTATTATTTATTTCCTACATTTCCTCCAACATCACAACCTGCTCTTAAAATATATGCAATGCCCTTATTCTTATGGGAAATTCTTGAAATTCACAGAATGCTAATCTTTTTTTATATTTCACAAATTCAATTTACAAAATGGCAAAATTAAAGTCAGAAGAGAAAGAAACTAGAAAAATCCTAGCTGATTTACACTTGGGAGACAGAAAGGTTTTTTTCTCTTTCTGTTTGCACATATAAGACTAAAGAGAAAAATTTAAGAGCAGAAGTGATGCTGACATTCTCATCTCATCTGACAGATATTTGAAAAGCAAATCTTCATTCTTATTTATCTATGCTGTGGGAAATCAGTTTTAACCAGGCTCTGACAAAAGGCATCCTCCAGAATCCTGACACTGATGCACACAGGGTGGTTATTTTCAATCTGAGACCAAGTTAAAAGTGTCCCCCTTCCTGTTCCTCCCCACCACACACAGAGGGTACCTTCTGTGCCTTTCTCACAGAAAACCTCTGCAATACCCCATGGCACTCATCCTATATTATTATCACAGCACTCATCTCAACTGAAGCACTTCCTGTATAAAATCAATTGTTTCAACCCCCTAAAAGAAATCTCCCCAAATAAACAGATACTTGAATAACATGGCACTATTTTTACTGAGGAGCAGGAGTTTTAGATTTAACATGTGCAGTATGCTGGTTAAAATGAATGACTTCACTACAGATACAAGACAATGGCATTCATTGTACACTACTAAAGAAAAAAAAGGTATGATTATACTATATCTGATGAATCCCAATTTAAAAAGCCACAGATAAACTCCGTTTAATGTAATTAGTATTGATCAGAAAGCACCCTTTAATTCTCTTAGATGTATTGGGAACATAGCCTCACCCAGCTCTCATGTCTGCAAAAGCAGTGTTTCAAAAAGTGAGAATTCTTCAATTAAAAGACCATATAAGAAGGACACCTGTGCTCTCACTGGCAGACAGTGTTCATTAGAACTCTGAGAACTGAGGTCTCTTACCAACTCAATTTAAGCAACTTTTATTTACGTAACACTTAGAAAACCTATAAAGAAAATTCCATAAAGAAAGAATAGGTGGCCTTCAGGCTATTCCTAAATTACCCCAGCAGTAACACAACTCTTCATCTCTGCTGTGTAGGGAATCCACTTATTTTTCCACAGAGGGGTTCTACTTTCCCTCTCACTTTTATTGACAGCAGCATGGGTCTTACTGAGATGCAGGCCTGGGGGCATTTTCAGTTACAGCAGACAGAAAGTTTTCAACATTCTTTCCAATTCTTGATCCAAATGCCCTAAACCCTGGATAGGACAACACACAGATTGGAAGCTGGTGCTCATACACAATCTATATGTGCACCTTTGCTGCATTACGAAAATGTAGGATTGGAACGTTGAAAATCATGGAGAGGGTACACTTCAAATCATTTGGTTGCTTTCCAGACCATGGACATACTACCTGTGAGCTAGACCTAACATTAACCTTCAGAATCACTATGCTGTACACCTGAAACTAATGCAATATTGTAAGTCAACTATACTTCAAAAACATGCATTTTCAATCTTGCACAGGGCACAGGAGCAGAGGACAAGGCTCAGGGACTTGCTAATCCTGGAAGGGAAGGAGATCCAAGGTTTACCCCACTGTGAATAGTTGTCACCTCTTATAAGTAAGAACTATTTGAAATATTTAAAGTTTACAGTCAATGTTTTATATACTTTAGAAAAGATCATTTCAAAATATCTACACTGTATAAATATATATATACACATACATATGTGTATGTGTATATATATATAAATGAGCAAATATAAAGAGCAAATACATAGGGCTTACATAGTACTAGGCACTGCTCTAAGTGCTTCACATATGAAACTCCCTTAATCCTCACAACCTTATAAAGTGGGTACTACTGTTATCATACTATTGACAGACTGAACTGAGAGGTTAGGTAACTGACCCAAGGTCACACAGCTAGTAAACGAGTGGTAAAGCTTGGTCCATACCGAGGCATTCTGGCTTCAGAGTTCATGCTATTAACCACCATATTATACAACCTCTTTCAGTTTTCAGAAAACAATTAAATTTTATTTTTCTTTTAAATCCACATACAGAGACATTAACTTGATTTATTCTAAGTTACCCAATCCCTCCCTCCCTCCACCTCCAAGTTACCTGACAAGGTTTATCCTAATGGTACATACATTTAAATTTTTATTTTTTCAGAGCTGATTTTGAATATAGCATAAGGTTCTTTGAAATTCCCCAATAAATGCAAATAAAATTTTGAATCAATATTTGATATACTAGCAAGCTGTGCCAAAGCAATTTTTATCACTACAAAAGGCAAGTTTCAATGGCCCGATGATTCTTTTATTTGTTCCGTTATTTATTTATAACACCTAGATCATATGATCTTTTGAGTTAATCTTACAGATGAAAAGTCTCATGAAGAGTGGAAAAGCGAACAGACGGCATAATTCCAGGAAAGGCCAAGAATCTTAGTACTTTTCTGCCTGGCAATTTAAAGTAAAATGCACATCAAAACTGAAGCAGGCTATCTGTTGTCTGGGTTAGAGTTTACAGGAAAAAGCATTAAGTATCACCAACAAGCATATCATCTCTGACTCCAGGGATGTTCCCACACCCTCTAATTGGTGCCATTCCGTACTAATCAATACATTACAAGCACCTAATAGGCACTCCTGCAAATTCTAGGGAAACAACTCACAGCAGAAAGCACTGTAGCCCTGAATGTTCATACTCGAGTGCAAATGTTAATTCATGCAGTACTTGCATTAAACTGGACTAATTATCTACTGAAGGAATCTATTAAAGGCATGCTGTCAATCCTACAGATTGGGTTCAGCAAAGTGAAACTGAATTGCTTGCCTTTTCAGCTAATTACAAAACTCTGTCTGACATGCTTTAAGAATGGTCAAAAAAAAGTACACATGGGCGCAGGGGGAAGGGAGGTGAGCAAGATGACACTCGGCGAGCGATTCTCCCCAGATCCCTCCAGCGACCGCTGAGCCACCAGGGCAGGGGGTGCTGCCTGCCCTGCCGCCCTTCCTCCTCTCCCCTGCCCCCAGAGACGCCCCCATTCCCTTCCTCCTTCTACCTCGGGTAGGGGTGGGTGGGAAGGGAAGGGAGGGGCGGCACGCCTAGTTCCGGTGGGCGGGCCTGGTTCCTGGGACACCATGTCGGACTCTTGAGGAGGAGAGCCAGGACCAGCAACTGAGAATCGTTGTGCTGGGGGGCGGCACCTCAGGGCAGACCTCCTTAGCTACGTGTTTTGCTCAAGGAACTTTTGGGAAACAGTACAAACTATAGGACTGGATTTCTTTTTGAGAAGAATAACGTTGCCAGGAAACTTGAATGTTACTCTTCAAGTCTGGGACATAGGAGAGCAGACAATGGGAGGCCAGCTGTTGGATAAATGTATGTATGGAGCACAGGGAATCCCTCTTGGTATATGATATTACAAATTATCAAAGCTTTGAGAATTTAGAAGATTGGTATTCTGTGGTGAGGAATGTGAGGGAGGAATCAGAAACTCGGCCACTGGCTGCCTTGGTGGGCAATAAAATTGATTTGGAGTATATGCAAACGTTAAAACCTGAAAAACACTTAAGGTTTTGCCAGGAAAATGGTTTTAGTAGCCACTGTCTCAAGCAAAGACAGGAGACTCTGTCTTCCTGTGTTTTCAGCAAGTTGCTGCTGAAATCCTGGGAATCAAGTGAAACAAAGCAGAAATAGAACAGTCACAGAGGGTGGTGAAGGAAGATATTGTAAACTACAACCAGGAACCTATGTCAAGAACTGTTAACCCTCCTAGAAGCTCCATGTGTGCAGTTCAGTGAGCACATTTTTCTTCTGTATTGATGGTTCCGGCTGCCCTTCGCCTCTGTGTGGGCCCGAGGACCTCTAGGAATTTATCAGTGACCATCTCTGTAGTTCAGTTAACGCTTTCCTCTCAGTTCGCTTCATCATTGCGTGCTGCCTCAGCCGTAGGCAGCTCCTTGAGCTGAAGAGAACTCAACTTTGGGACAACACACCTTGAATTCAAAATGGAAAGCCCATTCTCTGGAATTAGACTGCTTCACTGAAAACGAATAATGTTGGTTCTCTTTATGTCCTCACTTCTTTTTTCCCTGATGTAAGTTTTTTTAAACAAATATGAAAACTATCCAAGTCTTGATCATCAGCCAGGATTTTGCCACAGCACAGTTTCATACTCTTATCTGAACTCATACCTGGCAAAGTATGCTTCAGAGTACAAACATTTAAACGAGTAATATATTTTATCTACAGATACTTAAGAAGGCATTCTTTTGCTGTCTATTGTGAGTGAAAATATATAAAGCTGTATCTAGCTAAAAATGCTTGAAATAAAGCTATAATAGAAATTTTTTTTCATTTTTTAAAAAAGAGCCTAAATTCTTTATATTTTAGCTGTAACTCACAAAGTAGTATTTGATATTGTATTTTTATTATTATATCACGGTCATTATGTACTGTGTAATACTCAGGTTAGATTGGCGTTGTGAATTCTGATAAACGTTCAGCTAATGCTCCATGTGGACTTTCTCCTGCAAACTGTGTAAGAGTACTCCCAGAATGAGTTATGACTATTGTTGGATCATTGTGGACTGTACCTGAGGTTCAGATGTTTTTCTCTGGCAAAAAAATTTATTTAAATTACAAAAAAAAAAAGTACACATGACCAGCATACAGCTCCCCAACACACACTGAGTCTCTTCTTGTCAATCAAGAAAATACAGGACATGATGATATAGGAAGAGAAGCACAGCCTGAGGCCATGTGCATTTTCATTACATCTCTTATGGTCCCATAAAGAATGTGGCATGCCACAAATAACCAGATTTTTTAAAAATCTCAAACCTCATATAATTGGTTTTTCATTGCATAGTTTCAAATAATAAACAATAACTTTTAAGCACTTAGAGATATTCCTCAATGGTTATGTTTAATATTCTTATACATTTAAACAAAAAAATCTGGCTATAGAATTCTTTTTTTCCTTTTGCCTCTTATACTAAGCTAGAAGTCAAGAGGAAAGTAGGATTCTTCCCTCTGTTTTCCCCACTTTATCTAGCTTCACTGGGTCTCAAGTTTCTACAAACTCATCACACACTCAGATAATGATGCATAGACCTTACAAGGAGGACAGAGGAAGCAGTTTGCAATATAGCACCTAGACAAATTCCAAAATATTTTGTGGGGTGGAGCCAACTTGCTGTCAAAATCAGACATTCTTTTCTTCTACATGGAAATGTTCACTACTGGCAGATTTCCATATCTTTCTGACATACCCACACCTTAAGTTTTATACTATCCACACCTATATAAAAACTCAAGCTCAAAACAATAATCCTGAGCCATCAAATGGGCTGGTTTAGCACCAGCACAATATTATAGAAGGCATGTAGCATTTAAGGGGATTTTACAACTATTACTCTCAATAATGGAGAAAGGATTCATGATTAAGTTATTCAAAAATTCACTATATAATGATTCATATCCTATTCCTCTTTCTCTCATGTCACATGTCTGTAAATATCAGCAAATCCCATTGGCTTTACCTTAAAAATCTATTCAGAGTCTATCTACTTGTTACCATCACTACTGCTACAGCCATGTTCAAGGTACAGTCATCTCAAGCCTATAGAATAGCCTCAAAATTTGTACCTCTGCCCCTCTCTTAGTCTATATCCCTTTCACACAGAAGCCATAACATAAAAATAATATAATAATTAAGTAAAAGTATAAAAATCATCTCAAAGAAATTGAAGACAACAAAAATTGAAAGATATACTGTGTTCTTGGATTGGAAGAATCAATACTGTTAAAATGACTATACTACCCAAGGCAATCTACAGATTCAATGCAATCCCTGTCAAATTATCAATGGCATTTGTCACAGAACTATAACAAAAAAATTTTAATTTCTATGGAAACACAAAAGACCCTGAATACCCTAAACAATCTTTAGAAAGAAGCACAGAGCTGGAGGAATCATGCTCCCTGACTTCAGACTATACTACAAAGCTACAGTAATGAAAACATTATGGTACTGGCACAAAACAGACATATAGATCAATGGAACAGGATAGAAAGCCCAGAAATAAACCCATACATTTATGGTCAATTAATCTACAACAAAGGAGGCAAGAATACACAATAGAGAAAAGAAAGTCTCTTAAATAAAAGGTGCTGGGAAAACTGGACAGCTACATGTAAAAGAATGAAATTAGAACATCCTCTAACACCATATACAAAAATAAATTCAAAATAAATTAAAGACCTAAATGGGATACCGGATACTAAAAAACTCCTAGAGGAAAACATAGGCAGAATACTGTTTTGGATCCATCTCCTAGAGTAATGGAAATAAAAACAAAAATAAATAAATGGAACCTAATTAAATTTAAAAGTTTTTGCACAGCAAAGGAGACCAGAAACAAAACAAAAAGACAACCTTCAGAATAGGAGAAAATATTTGCAAACGATGTGACCAACAAGGGGTTAATTTACAAAATATACAAACAGCTCATATAGCTTAACATCAAAAAAACATACAACGCAATCAAAAAATGGGCAGAAGACCTAAATAAACACCTCTCTAAAGAAGACATACAGATGGCCAGCAGGCACATGAAAAGATGCTCAAAATTGCTAATTATTAGAGAAATGCAAATCAAAATTAGAATGAGGTATCAATTCACACCAGTCAGAATGGCCATCATTAAAAAGTCTACAAATAATAAATGCTGGAGAGGGTGTGGAGGAAAAGGAACTCTCCTACACTGTTGGTGGTAATGTATACTGGTAGAGTCACTATGGGGAACAGTATGGAGGTTCCTTAAAAAACTAAAAATAGCGCTGCCGTATGATCTAGCAATCCCACTCCTGGGCCTATATCCAGAGAAAATTCTAATTTGAAAAATACATGCACCCCAATGTTCATAGTGGTACTATTTACAATAGTCAAGACATGGAAGCAACCTAAATGTCCATCGACAAATGAATGGATAAAGAAGATATATACAATGGAATATTCCTCAGTTATAAAAAAGAATAAAATAATGCCATTTGCAGCAACATGGATGGACCTAGAGATTATCACATTAAGTGAAGTAGAAAGACAAATACCATATGATATCGCTTATATATGGAATCTTAAAAAGTGATACAAATGAAGTTAGTTATAAAACAGACTCACAGACACAGAAAACAAACTTATGGTTACCAAAGGGGATGGGGGGGAGTGGATAAATGAGGAGTTTGGGATTAAGAGATACACAATACTATACATAAAATAAGTAAGCAACAAGGACCTACTGTATAGCAAAGGAAACTATACTCAATATCTTGTAATAACCTACAATGGAAAAGAGTCTGAAAAAGAATATACATGTGAGTATAACTGAATCACTTTGCTGTACACTTGAAACTAATACAACATTGTAAATTACACTTTAAAAAGGAAAGAAAAAATACAAAAACATAAAATATATATGTGTGTGTATATATATATATAAATCATCTAAAAGTGAAATAAATATCATAAAATGGCAAATACTCTATAATTCCACTTAGATGAGGTTCTAAAGTAATCAAACTCATAGAAAAAGAAAGTAGAATAGTGGTTTACAGGGGCTGATAGGAGAGGAAAATGGGGAGTTTTTGTTCATTCCATGGGTATACAATTTCAGTTTTGCAAGAGGTGTGTTGCACAGCAATGTGAATATAGTTGATACTACTGAAGTTACTAATTACACATTTAGAAGTGGTAAAAAAAAAATTAAAATAAAAAAATCATGGTGGAAATTCCTCTACTCAAAAATTATCCCATGACTTCAAATGTACTCTCTAAAATCCTGAACCTTTTCCATGGCTCAGAGGGCTAAGCATGACTGACCCCCACTACCCTCTACAAGGTCTACACCAACCTCCACACCCACCATCCTACCTCACCTCCCACTCTCCCCTCACTCATTCTCTCCAGCCAAATTGGCATTCTCAACACACCAAGGACGTGGCTTTGTGAAGCACACTCTTCCCTCCAGAAATCACATTGTTCACTCCTATATTTCATGCAGGTCTCTGTTCAAATATCACCTGTCAGGAATGATAGGACCAAACTATCTAAAATCATACCTGTCATTGTGTGCCTCTCTCCTGATTTACTTTCATTTAGCATTTATCAGCATCTGATCAATTTGCTATTTCTTTTCTCCCAACTAAAATCATAAATTGCAAGAGATTAAAAAAAAAAAGGTTTTATGTTCACTGTTCTATCCCCAGTGCTTAGAACAGTACTTGGAACACTGTGGCTACTCAATAAATATTTATTGAATAAATGAATGAATGAATGGCATGAGTGAATGTGATTGTGGATAACTGAACTATAAAGGGAAATCCATTTCATTACATGTTTTTTAGATCTTTACTCGAATTCCTGACCCTATTGCCTAAGTATGCTCAGCTTAACTGAATATTATTTTACTAAAGTGGAAAAATTATTTATAGGGATTAGGAAATATGTTAATATGTGAAGTACAAAAGTAGTTTTGTCTAGTTCTCGATGTTGTATATTCTTTTTTCATTCTTCTGAGATAATAATACACCCACAGATATCATATGAGCAGTAGTGCTTAGCAAAGCTGTGTGGGCTCATTAATGGTCTCAGTTCTGCCAGGGGATGACAAACTGTGAAGTAGTCATAAATTACAGGCTGATTAAAAAATACATACACACACACACACACACACACACACGCACACACACACACACTAAAGTCTGTGTGTTGTCTAACACTAAACTTATTAACTTTAGCCTGAATGCTGATATGAATTGGTGCCAAGAGGCCTGTAAGGATGGAGAAAAAAGAGCAGGAAGGTAAAAACAGAGGAGAAACATAGTTAAGAAAACTGGAGCAAAAAGTGGTAACATAATAACACTAAATCTGTAGCAGGGAAGTATATCAGAGCCTCTTTAAATTGTAATGAAAAAATGCAGAAATGCAATATCAGAAGTTAAATAAGGTCATTCATAAGAGAATATCTGTAGCATATTTCCGACCAACTGTGGGAGTAAAAATTCATGAATAATATTAAAGGTATTTACATGATCCACTGTTCTCCTGAATAGTGTTTGCCTAATGTAATAAGATCTGGATTGCTTGATCAAAATACAAATTTGGAATTGTAAGACCTAAACCTGACTGCCCATGCTATTAAAAAAGGAAGATGAACTTCTTTGAATACAATAGTTTACATCAATATTATCATTTTACTCCATTTATGTTAGAGATTATTCTGATTAAATTAATACTCTGTAATAATTATACTATACTACCCATGAAAGAGATTCTAATCTCCTTTTTTAATATACCTAGGTGTTGGTTTCATTTAAAACAAAGTCTTAGGGACTTCCTTGGTGGTGCAGTGGTTAAGAATCCGTCTGCCAATGCAGGAGACATGGGTTCGAGCCCTGGTCCGGGAAGATCCCACATGCTGCAGAGCAACTAAGCCCATGAGCCACAACTACTGAGCCCATGTGCCACAACTACTGAAGCCTGCGCACCTAAAGCCCATGCTCCACAACAAGAGAAGCCACCTCAGTGAGGAGCCCGTGCACCACAATGAAAAGCAGCCTTCACTCGCCATAGCTAGAGAAAGCCCACATGCAGCAATGAAGACCCAACGCAGCCAAAAATAAGTAAATAAGTAAATAAATAAATAAATAAGAATTGCTTTAAAAAAGTCTTAAAATTCAAACTTAATTTAAACAATCCCAATCTTCCCTTATAAAGTAATATGAGAAAATATAGCCTATCCTTTAAAAATAGAATATTCTTTAATAAACTAAAATCTAACTAAAAATTATTCATCTCTCCAATTCTTCTAAAGTTATTTTTTTAAAACATACATAACTATCTTATTTCCTTCCCACTCTTCAAAGTTGACAGTTACATTTACAAATGCAAAAAGCAAATACAGCTAAAAAGCTTTCCTCTTTTTTTCTTCATTTTCTCTCAGTGAATATATTTAAATAAAATATCCTTGGAAAAAATGAGAAAAAAAAAACTCCTTTATTAATATCAGAGTTTTCTAGCAGTAACAGTCCCTCAAATTCTAATTTATCTGTATTTTATCTTTTAATCTGGACCTTATCTCCAGATAGTTAGGGCCTCCTGAGAGTATTTTATATGCTTTTCCTGAAAGATTTGTTTCACCTTTATTAACATCCTTAGCTTGGTTCACCTAAGGCAAGTGTTTGATAAATTTTTTTTTACCACCCCTTCTTTCTTCCCCCAAGCACAAGGATATATAGGTTAGCTCTACCTAGTTCAACTTGACTTTTTTTTTTTTTTTTTTGCGTACGCGGGCCTCTCACTATTGTGGCCTCTCCCATTGCGGAGCACAAGCTCAGGACGCGCAGGCTCAGCGGCCATGGCTCAGGGGCCCAGCCGCTCAGCGGCATGTGGGATCTTCCCAGACCGGGGCACGAACCCGTGTCCCCTGCATCGGCAGGCAGACTCTCAATCACTGCGCCACCAGGGAAGCCCTGTTGCTATTCTTTAGCCAGCATTTTAACTATCTGAAGAAATCAATCCTTATTTCTTCTCAGAATCACCAGATTACTTTTAGTGAGTCAAGTTTAATGTATTACAGCTCTTTTTCCCCATCAAATAGGGAATTATATCAGCTATCCAAATAATATGGGGAAAGCACTTTAAGTTACAATGTTTTCATGTTCCTTTTAAGCCAAGTAGATGTGAAAGGACATCTCAACATGACACTCCTCTGCTCTTTATTGCAGATTCATATAAGTGATTCAGTGAATAACTGATTCAACAAATGTTTTTGATAGTCTGTTCTGTACAATGTGCTGTGCTATGTGCCATGGAGATGAGGAGGCAGATTAGGTATGTTCCTTGTCCTCAAGGCGCTCACAGAAACCTAAAGTTTTACCTTTTAGTTTTATGCATCACAGAAAGTTAGGAAATATATACAGAAATAAGATAATTGTGTAAAATAATTGGCAAGCAAAAACCTCTGTATAAGCATTCATTCTATCAGATGTTGAATCTGCAGAAAAAGAAACAGTGGTAGATTGATTGCCAAAATGTTCCCAACTCCTCACCACCTACTGGTGCCTTTTGCAATGTGACCAGCTCCTCCCTTCCAATGGTAGAACCAATTTCTCTACCCCTTGAATATGGACTAGCCTTATAATTTGCTTTGGTCAGTAGGAAGTGCCCAAAGAGTCCATGTGCTAGATCGAATTGTCCAGGTGACTCAGACTCAGACTCATGAGCAATAATACTAGTTTATTCTTTTGTGTCACTAAGCTTGAGATGGTTTATTCACAGTTACAGTGTATTGCTGTGGTGATACATAACTGATATAGGATAGTGGACATAACATTTGCAAATGCATGGGGAACCATGGCTTTCTCTACTAGTATCATGCTACTTCATCTATATAAATGAAATTTCATGAAAAGCAGTGTAATAAAGGAAATGTAAGTTCCACAAGAGCATGAGTTATTATTTTTTTCTATTTTGTTCACTGATGTGGCCCAAGCATCAAGAAGAGTGACTGGCACAGAGGAGATGCTCAAATTTTTTGTTGTTGTTGAAAAAATAAATGTATTTAACCAAACATTTATTTGATTATCTCTGAATCCAGAGTTAAAGCCTCAGAAAAGGCATTTAAATGGATTCCAAGGAAGTGAGTAGAGTCCAGGAGGAAATTAGACCATTGTAGTATTACTCCAGAAATGCTATGACAAGATCTTAAGCTGGGGTGGTGACAGGAAGAAGAGGAAGGACAGGCCAATTTGTCCCCATTAAATGGGTTGGGCTTGTCCCCAAAATATATGTAATTACTCATTCTCTAGAATCCTTTCCATTTATCCATTTCAAAATATCAATGAAAATGTGATAGAGTTTCTAACTTCAAGTATTCAGTCTAATGAGAAAATATTTCAGCCATCTCCTCTCTGTATTACAACCCTAGCTGACAGCACTCGGATAAAGGTAAATACAGACAGGGAATGGGGATGCAGCAGGGAAGTTTTTCTGGAAAAAGGTAATTCATTGCTGAAGCCGAAAGAAATACCCAGATAAAAGAACAGGTGAAAGACGTGTCAAGGGAGAAGCAGCAGCAAACACCAAGACCTGAGGCAAGAGACAGTATGGCAAGTCCTAAGAACTGTAAATAATTCCCTCGGGCTTGAGTAAAGCTTCAAAGAGGAAGTGAGACAAAAGAAGAAGACATAATCAGTCCATAAAGGACATGTAGACCTTGATAAATTTTCAGGTTCATTGTTAAGCTATGAGGAACCTCTGAGAGTTTTAAGCAAAGCAGTGACACAGTGAGGTTTAGAGTTTAGAAAGATCCTCCTAAATGTACTGTGGTGATTAAATGGAGAGGAGCAAGAATGATGAAGGAGAACACTCAGGAGACTGCTATAGAGGTCCCAATGAGAAATGGTGGGTGAACAAATGTGAGAGCACTGGAGATGTATGTAAATGGATTTGATATTTTGGAAAGAAAATATGAGGGAGTAAGGAGTAGATAAGTAGCATTCTGACTTTGGCAACTTGTGGGTGGAAGTGACAAATATAAAACTAAAAGATACAGGAGGGGTAGTAGGCTAGAAGTAGGATAGTAAGTTCATTCTTGGACATGCTGTGTGTGAGATCATTTGAATCCTGAGATAAAGATGTGCAAAGAGAAGCGATCAATTTATTTAGCATTTTGTCTAGTCCTGTGTGGTGCCCAACCCACAATAAGTGCTCAATAATTCATTCATTAATGAATGAACAAAAGCAGCTCAGAAAAGAGATCTGGGGGCTTCCCTGGTGGCGCAATAGTTAAGAATCCGCCTGCCAATGCAGGGGACACGGGTTCAAGCCCTGGTCCAGGAAGATCCCACATGCCACAGAGCAACTAAGCGCACGCGTCCCAACTACTGAGCCTGCGCTCTAGAGCCTGCAAGCCACAACTACTGAGCCTGCATGCTACAACTACTGAAGCCCACACGCCTAGAGCCTGTGCTCCACAACAAAAGAAGACCCCGCTATGAGAAGCCCACGCACCACAACGAAGAGTAGCCCCCGCTCACCTCAACTAGAGAAAGCCCACGCACAGCAACAAAGACCCAGTGCAGCCAAAAATAAATAAATAAATAAAATTTTTTTAAAAAAACACTGTCTACCCAGAATTCCGTAACCAGAAAAAAAAAAAAAAAAAGAAAAGAGATCTGGACTTAGATCTAGAAAAGGGAATTAATAGTATATATCCAGGAGAATATATGCTGTGGGAATACATTATATCAGTTCTGCTCAGAGTGTGTACTGCACACACAGCTGGTCCTCAAACTGTCACCTGTCCTCAATGGAATAAGCACAGATATTAAAAGTAAGCATTTGGAAAGTTTTATAGCAATGCAACAGTAATTTTACAACTGTTTTTATCAAATATAAAGAAATTAGACTCATTTCATATGCCTTTGTTTTATTTTTTATTTCTTTTCTTTAGTTTTTGGGGTTTTGTTTTGGTTTTTTATTTTTACAAAAGTTTTGGTCTGTAATGGATTGGATGTGTTAAAAGCAAACAAAAAAACATAAATCCTATGGGTAGCTTAAGCACAGAATTAGACCATTTGGAGACAGTGTTTATGGCTCATTTTGGCTCATTCTCACTTCCTACTATTCCTTCTTACCTGTTTTTTTAAACCCAGTTTTATTCCCTTCCTAGGATCACAACAATAAACTAAAGCCTCTTTTGTGTATTTCATATGTTTATCCAATTTGGCTCCAAAATTGTTCCTATAGCATGGATAAAAGATATTTCTTTCCCTCCCCTGAGTGCTGCAGAAAGAACAATACGGTGGACAAAATTCTAAGTAGTCTTCTGGTGTTATGCCCTGTATAATTCCTATTCTTTGCATGTGGGCAGGACCTATGACTTGCCTCTAGCCAAAAGAATGTGCTAAGAGTGACTGGATGCTACTTTCTTGATTAAGATAGATAGATAACAGATCTCCTAGCAAATTCACTTTCATACTGACACTGAAGAACTAAGCCACCATAAATTCTAAAACTACCAAAAAAAATTGAATTATAAAAACAACCTGTGGGGGCTTCCCTGGTGGCGCAGTGGTTGAGGGTCCACCTGCCGATGCAGGGGACACGGGTTCATGCCCCGGTCTGGGAAGATCCCACATGCCGCGGAGCGGTTGGGCCCATGGGCCATGGCCGCTGAGCCTGCGCGTCCGGAGCCTGTGCTCCGCAACGGGAGAGGCCACAATAGTGAGAGGCCTGTGTAACGCAAAAAAAAAAAAAAAAAAAACAACCTGTGGGACCAAGACGTGGATCATTTCCCAGTTGAGTCTTCAGATGAGACCTCACTCTCAGCCAGTATCTTTACTGTAGACTTATGAGACCTCCAAGCAGAGGACCCAGTTAAGTCAGGCCTGAAGTCCTAACCAAGAGAAGATGTGAAATAATAAATGTATGCTGTTTTAAGCTGCTAAATGTGTGGTAATCTGTTATGAGGCATAGAAAACCAGTGCAATTAGATAGGTGTTTGATAGTTGCTTACATTCAAATGAAAAGAAACTTGGGTAAATGGGGCACTGGTAGTGCTATTTCTATCACTCAAGACATGAGGAAAATGAAAAATAGTGAAGGAATAAAAATTATTTTTGGATGGAATGAAAAAGTCTTGGAAATGAGGAAAAAATTCATTAAAAAAGAATTAAAAACCAAGTCAAATGCTTAAGAAATTTCAAAAAGAAGAACTATGAAAGGTCATTATATTTCATAAGAAAATGGAAAAGAGTCACTGGCTCCTTTTGAGAGAGTAGCTTCACTACAATATGGAACTTCAAAATCAATATTGTTAGGAATTGGAGAGGGGATGAATGGTGCAAATTTGGAGATAACAAATACAGATAAATAGAACAATTTTTTCAAGTTAAAGACAGAAGAGATATTTAATGGAAATTGGGTGATGCAGAGTGCAGGGTTAAGGAATGTATATTTCAACATGGTGGAAGTAAGGATGAAGTAGAGAGAAAAAGACTAATGATGCTCTAGGGATAGGTGCTTAAGGCATGACACCTCGGGCTCAAGTGGAAGCGTCAGTCCTAAAGAAAGGCACTTTTTATTCTTAGACTGTTAAAAAAAAAAAAGGATAAAAGGACATGTAATGTGGAGAGGAGATTTTAAGAAGCTCACATAGGATTGTCTCTTAACTTCTTGATTAAAGAAGGGAAGCTGTCCACTTCAGAAGGAGAGGGAAGGACTGGACCCTGCATTGGAAGTGAGTGAAGGTTTGGAATAGCTCTTTTGCAGACTGTGTTAGAGGATCAACAAGAGATTAATGAAAGGATTAAGAAGCAATTAAAGTTAGCGTGAACTGGTAGTAGGCCAAGTCTGTAGAGTTTTGCTTGAAATCTGTCACTGATGCTGGGTAACAGCTAGTAGAAAGCTGAATTGATGGCAGATCGGTGGCTCATAGAAAGCACAGCATACATCACTAAGGATGAGACCTGCATACACTACTTGATTTGAAAAGGACAGCCAGAAGATAGAGATTTTAACAACAGATGGCAAATGTACTTTCAACCAGCTATGATATCGGTTATTTTTTAAAATTCGACCACTAGAAAACAGAAAACACCCTTGAGTGTTTTAATCAAAGCCTATTTTATGTCCTTAACAGTCCAGCTAACTTCCTTAGACCAGTCCTTATTCTCCAGTTCCGTGTATATTTTATTTTAAAATATGTATAAGAAATTGTCATTTTCTTAAAATGTTTTAAACAGAAGCAGCATAGTCTACTAGGAATTTTTATGTAGAGCTTAGCATCCTGATTCTGTAACTTAACTAGTTGCGATGGGAAAGTTATTTCATCTCTCTGTGCCTTAAGTTCCTTATCGTAAGTAGGGATAATAATCTCTAACTCTCTCAGTGTAGATGTGATAATTAAATGGGATAATTTATGTATTGGTACCATGGCATATATAATGATTTTTAAATAATGTTATTTAAATTTTTTCATAGAAGCAATGTAATTCCATAATTATTTTTGCTTTCTAGAACAAGCCAGTAAAAAATACTGAGAAAAACTGGAAAACACAGCAAAGTAGAAAAGTAAAAATGATAAAAAAAAAACCCCATCATCCAAGCATTAAAACTTTTAATATTTTAGTATCAAATATAAAATTTTATAACCAAGAGACAGTTTTAGGCCATAAAGTTCAATCCTTGCATTTTACAGATGAAAAAACTGAGGCCCAGAGAATAGAGCTGGATTTTCTAAGGGTACAAAGCTTATTAGCTATAGAGCCAAGTATAGAAATGAGGCCTTCCAACTCCAGTGACTTTCCACTCACTGTAATGAGAGGGTTAAAAACATTGCACTGTCAACAACCAACATTTATTGTGTTCACATACACTCAGGGCACTCACTGCTCTGGGTATATAATCATTATTTGTTATAATTTCACACCTATTAAGAAACCAATTGAAAGCCTACATGTAGATCGGCAAACAAAAAGACAATCTTTCTAAATAAAATGGAAAATAACACCTTATACCTGTGCCTGCAGCATAAACTGCACAAAATTCATTTCCTCCAGTATCACAGTGTGCAAACAGTCTATTTTTGCAAGAGAAAACATCCATTTTTCAACTACACTTGATATCAAGGAAAGCATGATGGCTGTAAGTCATCTACTTTGTAAGCTCTTAAAACTCAGTCCCAAAGGCTCTTGGGCCTTATCAACAGGCCTAAATGATGTAAATTACTCCACTGAAAGTTCAGAAAAAATATTTTCCCAGATTGTTAAAGACCTCAAGCCTAGCCCACAGACTTGACATTTAGCCTGCAATGTGGTATGGCTCAAATTAGCTTTTTGAGGTGAACAAGGAAAAAGAAACAAGAAAATATGGAGTGACCTCAAAATGATGTTCCCTGGAGGTCCACTGTTGAGTTAATTTGCAGATGATAATTTAACAAAGAAATAACTTCAGCATATCCTCTTATAGTGATTTAGACATTAGTCCCCCAAATTTTGTTTGCACAAGTTTAAAAAGGTATTTCTAAAAAGAACACCTCCGTCTGCTTCTTTTTAAACAATAAGAAGTTGAGGGGCTTCCCTGGTGGCGCAGTGGTTGAGAATCTGCTGCTAATACAGGGGACACGGGTTCGAGCCCTGGTCTGGGAGGATCCCACATGCCGCGGAGCAACTGGGCCCGTGAGCCACAACCACTGAGCCTGCGCATCTGGAGCCTGTGCTCCGCAATGAGAGGCCGCAACAGTGAGAGGCCCGCGCACTGCGATGAAGAGTGGCCCCCGCTCGCTGCAACTGGAGAAAGCCCTCGCACAGAAACGAAGACCCAACACAGCCAAAAATAAATAAATAAATAAATAAATAAATAAATAAATAAAAGAAGTTGAGGATTACTAACTAGATGGTGTAACAAGTATTGCCCAGGCCTCTAGCCTAGGAATATCCTTCCGGCTCAAAGTATGTTTATGGCGTGTGTGTATTGTGTGTATGGTGAACGCAAAGAGTGAACTTTGACAAGTATAAGAGAATTTTCATTTGGTTTAATAAACACTTATTATCTGCCTACCATGTGCCCGTTATTTTAGGCACCTGAGAATACAAAATTAAGCAAGTCCCAGGCCCTGCCATCTAATCTATAATCTTCTGAGGAAAGCAGACACACAAAAAGATAATTTCAATGTGTTAAATTAGAGATACAATGAGGTCTGTATTTGGAGCACAGACATGAAGGAGGAGTTTGCAGCACTTAGCTTCATCTTTGGTTCAAGATGCCTGCAGAAGATGACTAATGTACTGGAGAGGACGACTAAATTAGCAAGGCAGTAAATCATGAAAAAGCATCCAGGTATGAGCATAGACCTAAGGCGTTAGCCAGTAAGGTGTGTTCTGAGAACCATAAGCTGCTACATATAGCTAAATAGTAAAGTTCAAAGCAGAGAGTAGGAAAAGATAAGGATTAAGAAGTACCTAAGGCCAGATATTGGAGAGACTTATGTACTATGCTGAGTAGCTAAAGAGCTTGGGTTTGATTCTGTAGGTCACAAGGAGCTAATCAAAACAGGAATGTGTGGTAGAAAGTTCACTCTGGGTAATGTGGGGAATGAACTGAAAAGGAACTGGACGAGAAGAATGGGACCAGCTAGAAGGGTCCAGATGAAATATGGTGAGGATATGATGCAGGGCAATGGCAGTGTGCATGAAAGGAGTTAATAGGTGAGCCAATGATTGAAGAGATAAGCTTGGAGGGACCTGTGACATGTTAAACAAGGAGAGGGAAGAGTTCAGGATGATGCCATGGTTTTGGGCATTGCATGCCTTGATATGATTGCCTATGATTATGAAGACAAGAAAGAGCAGGGCAAAGGGGAAGAAAACGAGGTCAGCTGGGGACATGTTGAAAGTAAGGTGCCTATGAAACATCCAAGATAAATGGTTTGGCAGATGGAGGTTATATGAGACTGATGTTCTGGGGTTTCTCTTGACGACCATCTTCCTCCTGTTTTGATAGCTTGTGGCAAGTCTTCCTGGCTACCTGCCCCTGGAAGCACTAACCCAGAGAATCCAAGAAGAAACATATCCCCTTTGCAGTTGATGGGTTTCCTCCTAGGAAGCCTCTGCCACCTTTGAGAGAAAGCTGGGCTCTAGATGGGGGACCAAGAGAGGACAATAGGATTGTGTTGCAGATAAAATGTGGTGCCTCCCAGAACCACACCCAATGACTTCTGTCTCCCTGTTTCTACTGCATGAGGGACAGCTTCAGGTATTAAGTCAATGTGGTGGCCAACCATACTCTCAATCTCAGCACATCTTGTGGTCTCTCCTGTTTTCCTGTCTCCTTACCTCATAGCAGAATCCCTTCAAATGGAACTGAAATACTCAAGACCACATTCATGTCGAATCTGCATCTCCGAGAAACCCACCTTTCTTTCTCCCCTCACTTCATGCCATAAACTTCCCTCTCCCAACTCTGCCTGTCCCACTGCCCCAGATCAGTCAGTTTGTTTGGTCTTGCATTTCACTCACAACATGAAGGATTCTAGATATAGGTTTTATTTAGTAGCATATTTAATTTTTCTCCTTCTATCTCCCAGACTTCGCAACCCACTTTATAAACTCAAAGACTTTTTATTTGTGGCAAAGTGACACAGTGGACCTGGATTTGACTGTCAATACTATCACCCAGATGGGGAAGTCACATAAGCTTACTGAATCTTAGTTTCTTTATCTGTAAAATGGAGGTTAAAATACTTTCAAGATTGCTGTGAAAATTAAATGAGGAAGCATGTTAAAGGGACTGGCATGTGGTAGGTAGACAATAAACATTCTTTCCCTTCCTGCTCTACTTTTTAAAATTGAAGTATAGATGTACAGCAAAGTGATTCAGTTATATGTATTTTTTCAGATTATTTTCTATTCTAGGTTACTATAAGATATTGAATGCAGTTGCCTGTGCTATACAGTAAATCTTTGCTGCTTACCTATTTTATGTGTAGTAGCTTGTATCTGTTAATCCCATACTCCTAATTTATCCCTCCCCCTCCCTTTCCCATTTGGTAACCATAAGTTTGTTTTCTATGTCTGTGAGTCTTTATCTGTTTTGTAAATAAGTCCCTTTGTATCATTTTTTAGATTCCACATGTGAAATCATATGTTGTCTTTTTCTCTCTGATTTTACTTCACTTAGTATGATAATCTCTAGGTCGATCCATGTTGCTACAAACGGCAATATTTCATTCTTTTTATGGCTCAGTAATATTCTATTGCGTATATATACCACTTCTTCTAAAGCCAATTGTCTGTTAACAGCCACTTGGATTGTTTCCACATCTTTGATATTGTAAACAGTGCTGCTACAGATATTGGGATGCATGTGTCTTTTCAGATTAGACTTTTTGTGTTTTCTGGTTACATACCCAGGAGTGGGATTGCTAGATTATATAGTAGTTTTATTTTTTGTTAAGGAACCTTCATACTGTTTTCCATAGTGACTGCATCAATTTATACTCCCATCAACAGTGTAGGAGCATTCCCTTTTCTCCATACCCTCTCCAGCATTCATTATTTATACTTTTTGATGATAGCCATTCTGACTGTGATTTGCATTTCTCTAATAATTAGCGATATTGCGCATCTTTTCATGTACCTGTTGGCCATCTATATGTCTTCTTTGGAGAAATGTCTACTTAGGTCCTGTGCCAATTTTTTCACTTTTTATTTTTAATATTAAGCTGTATGAGCTGTTTGTATATTTTGAAAATTAATCCCTTGTCAGTAGCATTGTTGGCAAATATTGTCTTCCAGTTGGTAGGTTGCCTTTTTGTTTTGTTTATGGTTTCCTTTGCTGTGCAAAAGCTTTTAACTTTAATTTGGTTCCATTTGTTTATTTTTGTTTTTATTTCCATTACTCCAGGAGACAGATCCAAAAAAATATTGCTGTGATTTATGTCAAAGAGTGTTCCTCTATGTTTTCCTCTAGGAGTTTTATAGTATCCAGTCTTCCATTTAGGTCTTTAATACATTTTGAGTTTATTTTTGTATATGGTGTTAGAGAATGTTTTAATTTCATTGACTTACATGTAACTGTCCACCTTTCCCAACACCACTCATTGAAGAGAATGTCTTTTCTCCATTGTATTTTCTTGCCTCCTTTGTGGTGGATTAATTGACCATAAGTGTGTAGGTTTATTACTGGGCTCTCTCTGTCTGTCCCCCCCCCAATACCATGCTGTTTTGATTACTGTAGCTTTGTAGTATAGTCTGAAGTCCAGACAGGTTATGCCTCCAGCTTTTTTTTTCCCCCCCTCAGGATTGCTTTGGCAATCCTGTGTCTTTTGTTCTTCCATATAAACTTTAGAATTATTTGTTTTAGTTCTGTGAAAAAATGTCATGGGTATTTTGATAGGGATTGCTTTAAATCTACAGATTACTTTGGGTAGTATGGTCATTTTAATGATATTAATTCTTCCAATCCAAGAGCATGGGATTTCTTTTCATTTCTTTGAATCAGCTTCAATTTCCTTTATCAATGTTTTATAGTTACTAGATTATAGGTCTTTCACTTCCTTGGTTAAGTTTATACCTAGTTTTTGTTTTTTGGGGTTTTTTGATGTGATTTTAAATAGGATTTTTACTTTCTATTTCTGATAGTTCATTGTTAGTATAAAGAAATGAAACAGATTTCTGTATATTAATCTTGTATCCTGCTACCTTGCTGAATTCATTTATTAGTTCTAATAGTATTTGTGTGATAACTTTAGGGTTCTCTATATTGTATCATGTCATCTGCAGATAGTGACACTTTTACCTCTTTCCTTCAAATTGGGATACATTTTATTTCTTTTTATTGTCTGATTGCTGTGGCTAGGACTCCCAATACTCTGCTGAATTTAAGTGGTGAGAGTGGGCAACCTTGTCTTGTTCCTGAATTTAGCAGGAAGGCTTTCAGCTTTTTACTGTTGAGTATTATGTTGGCAGTGGGTTTCTTGTAAATGGCTTTTACTATGTTGAGATATGTTCCCTCTATATCCACTTTGGTGAGAGTTTTTATTATGAATGGATGTTGAATTTTGTTAAATGCTTTTTTTCTGCCACTACTGAGATGATCATGCAGTGTATCACATTGGTTGATTTATGTATGTTGAACCATCCTTGCCACCCTGGAATGAATTTAACATGATCATGGTGTATGATCATTTTTATGTATTGTTGGATTCATTTTGCTAATACTTTGTTGAGGATTTTTGCATCTATATTCATCAAAGATATTAGCCTGTAATTTTCTTTTTTTGCAGTGTCATTGTCTGGTTTTGATATCAGGATGATATTGGATTCATAGAATGACTTTGGGAGTGTTCCCTCTTCTTCAGTGTTTTGGAATAGTTGATAAAGATAGGTATAAGTTCTTTGCATATTTGGTAGAATTCCCCAGTGAAGCCATCTGCAGGGACTTTTGCTTGCAGAGAGTTTTAATTATTATTATTACAGATTCTATTTCACTTCTAGTGATCAGTCTGTTCAAATTATCTTTTTTCTCTTGACTCAGTTTTGGCAGCCTGTATGTCTCTAGAAACTTCACCATTTCTTCTAGTTGTCCAATTTGTTCGCATATAACTGTTAACAGTATTCTGTTATGATTTTGTGTATTTCTGTGGTATTGGTCATTATTTCTCCTCTTTCATTTCTTACTTTGGGTCCTCTCTCTCTTCTTGGTGAGCCAGGCTCACCAAGATTTTGTTCATCTTTTAAAAAAATCAACTCTTGGTTTTACTGATCTTTTCTATTTTTTTTTTTGATTTCTATTTTATTTATTTCCTCTCAGATCTTTATTATTTCCTTCCTCTGCTTACTATGGGTTTTATTCTTCTTTTTATAATTCTTTTAGGTGATAGGCTAGGTTGTTTGAGATTTTTCTTCTTTCTTGAGGTCTTTATCACTAAGAGCTTCCCTCTTATAACTGCTTTTGCTGCATTCCATAGATGTTGTAAGGTTGTGTTTTCATTTTTATTTGTCTTGAGATATTTTCTGACTTATGCTTTGATTTCATTGTTGATCCATTGGTTTTTTAGTACATGCTGTTTAGAATCTATGTGTTCATTCTTTTCCTGTTTGTCTTTCTGTTATTTCTAGTTTCATGCCAAGTTTGTGGTCAGAATAGAGGCTTGAAATAATTTCCATCCTCTTAAATTTGTTGAGGTTTGTTTTGTGACCTAGTATGTGGTCTATCCTAAAGAATATTCCATGTGCACTTGAAAAGAACGTGTATTGTACATCTTTTGGATGTAGTGTCAATTAAGTCCAACTGGTTTATTGTGTCACTTAGGACCTCTATTGCCTTATTAATTTTCTGTCTGGATGGTTGTTCATTGATGTCAGTGTGGTGTTAAAGCCTCCTACTATTATTGTATTCCTGTCAGTTTCTCCCTTTATGTCTGTTAGTATTTGTTTTATATATTTAGGTGCTCTTGTATTCTGTTAAAGAGTGTAATATCCTCTTCTTGTACTGATTCCTTTATCATTATATAATATCCTTCTTTTTCTTTAGGGCCTTTGTTTTAAAGTCTATTTTGTCTGATATGAGTAGTACTACTCCCACTTTTTTGTCATTGACATTCGCATGACATATCATTTTCCATCCCCTCACTTTCAGTCTGTTTCTTTCACCCTGAAATGAGGCTCTTGTAGGCAGCATATTGTAGGTTCCTGTTTTTTTAAGTCAATTTGCCACTCTACGTCCTTTGATTGTATTTAGTCCATTGACATTTAATGTAATTGTCGATAGGTATGTATATTGCCATTTTAAACCTTGTTTTCCAGTTGTTTTTGTAGTTCTTCTTTGTTCATATTTTGTTTGTCCTTTTGTAGTTTAATGATTTTCTTTCATAGTACACTGGAGTTCCTTTCTTTTTGATTTTTGTGAATCTATTGTATTTTTTTTGATTTGTGGTTACCATGGAGTTCCAAGTATGTTGACCCATAACTATATCTACTTGCTATAAACTGATAGTAATACAAGTTCAAACACATTCTAAAAGATCTATATTTTTATACTCCCCTTCCCCACATTTTGTGATTCTGATGTCCTATTTTACATCTTCATGTTTATTCTTTTGCTGTTAATTGTAGCTGTAACCCCTTTTACAAAAATTTTTTCACTGTTTTGTAATCTATGTATTGGCTTACTTCAGTGATGTTCAATCCTTTTATATATTTGCCTTTCCTTTTATGAGTTTCTCTTTCCTATAGATTCTTGCTTCTTTTCTATTTAGAAAAGACCTTTCAATATTCCTTTTGGGGTAGGTTTAGTATTGCTAAATTCTTTTAGTTTTTCCTTGTCTAAGAAGTTCTTTATCTCTCCTTCTATTCAAAATGATAATCTTGCTGTGTAGTATCCTAAGTTGCGGGGTTTTCCCTTTCAGGACTTTGAATATATCATGCCACTCTCTTTTGGCCTGCAATTTTCTGCAGAGAAATCAGCTGATAGCCTTATGGGGTTCCCTTGTAACTGACTCTTTGTTTTTCTCTTGCTGCCTTTAGAATCTACTCTTTAACTTTTGCCATTTTAATTATGATATGTATTGGTGTGGGTGTGTTTGGGTTCAACTTGTATGGGATCCTCTGTGCTTTCTGTACCTGAATATCTGTTTCCTTTTTTAGGTTTGGGAAGTTTTCAGCTATAATTTCTTCAAATACATTTTTGATCCCCTTTTCTCCCTCTTCTGCTTCTGGAACACCTATTATATGTAGGTTGGCATGCTTTATATTATCCCATAGATCTCTTATGTTGTTTTTCTTTTTCATTTGTCTTTCTGTCTGCTATTCTGATTGGGTGATTTCCATTATTCTATCTTCCAGATCACGTATTTGTTCTTCTGTGTCATTTAGTCAGCTATTTATTGGTTTTTTCCTCAGTAACTGAGTTGTCTAATTTTGACCGGTTCATCTCTATGGTTTCTAGTTTCTTGTTACAGTGATCGGCATTTCTATCAAAAATCTTTCCAATTTCTTTAGCATTTCTATAACCTCCTTTTTAAACTCAAGGTCTAGCAGAGATCTGTTTTATTATTGGTTCTTTCAGGGCATTTCTTTTGTTCTTTTTAATCGGGAGTAGTTCCTCTGCTTTTTCACTTTACTTAACTTTCTCTGTCTCTATGAATTTAGGAGAAATAGTTATCTACTGTGTTCTTAAAGGGGTGTTTTTATGTGGGAGTGTCCCTGTGCAGATTATGTGTGTCCAATATCTTTGGTGCAAGGGCTCTTTTTAGTATGGATGCCAGCCAGCTGCATCTTTCCTCAGAGTGTGTTGGCCATTACACCATGGATAGGGGGTGTAATTGGCATTGTGCTGTCCAGAGCCTGTGCTGGATGTGAGGCAGGGCCTCCTCTTTGCTCTGTGGCTATCAATGACCTGTTGGAGGCTGGGTCTTCTCCCCAGTTGTTGCAGTAGAAGCCCTGAGGATCAGGTTGATCAGGTTCCATTGCCCTTGAGTACATGTCCTGCCCCAAGGGTGGTGATTGTTGAAGCAAGTGAGGCCCGTGAAGTCACAGCAAACCTATGAGCCACCTGTGTATGCATTCATGGTTCTGCTCGGAAGCAATCCAAGGTCATGTCCCTTTCTCTTGTGTTTGTCCCAGATCTCGTGCAAAGCTGTGTTGTGGAGTAGGCTGGAGCTCAGGGCATTGTGGCTGCAGGAATCTAGGTGGCTGTGCTGCCACCTGGGCCCTGGACTGCCTCTGTGGAAGATTTCTCCCAGGGCCTGTCTGCCCCAGATCTGATGCTAAGCTTAAGTGTGGAGTGGGCAGAGCTAGGGTACTCCTGCAGGGAAACAAATCACTGCACACTCCTGCTCAGGACCTAACTGCCAAGACTCAGCATCTAGGTGCTGCGTGTTCCTGTGGCACCACCTGGTGCACAGGCTATGTCTGCCACAGTAAGACCTGCAGCCACAGTGCCCACACTAACAATGGGCTCCACAGCTCTCCTGGATCACATTCCAGGCACTCAGCTGCCCTGTCTTTTTAATTCTCTCTCATCTCTTCTTCATAATGCATTCTATTTTTGTTCTTCTGCTTTCATAGTTTCTAGAATTTTATTTTCCTTATCCAGTTCTCTAGCTTCCCTGCTCTCTCTTCAGTAACTCCTCCCTGATTTCATACTCCCAACGCAGAGATGTGGTCTTCTTATATCTCTGATTTCTTTTAAAAATAAACTCTCCATGAGCAGAACATGTCTCTTCTTGACTTATTTCTATAGCAAAGTGGCCATCAAGTGAGTACTTAGTAAGCTTTTCTAAATCATTGCTGATGTGTATCTCAGTAGATTAAATATAAGTGATGCTCCTTTTTCCCCACCAATTTTCTATGTTGCTCCTCTTGTGCCTATATATAGAACAGAGGTACTCTGCTTATTAGTACCTGTGTTTCTCACCCCAGTGTCCTGAGATACCATCTCTATAACAAAAGATTGCAGGTTCCTTTCTGCATTTATTAATATCAAGCCTGTGGCTATGCAGCTCACCTCAAAAATTAAATTACATAGATTCATAAGATCTCAGATCTCATGAGTTGTTTGCTGTCTCTTTAACCATGCCTGAAATGAAAGGAGATATTCTGTATGCTGTTTAATTAAAGCATTAAAGCAGTGGCTGTCTCCCCCACAGGAAAAACTCTTTCTGCAAATTCACAGTATTTGGTTGCATCAAATATACTTTCAGCTTCAATTAACAGAAACTTGACTAAAAGTGGCTTAAAACTTTATCTCATATTTTCAAAGTCCAGAGGTATATAGCTCACTTGTGGTTAATAATTCAACAGGTCAGCCTTGCCATTAAGGACTCAGGTGCTTGACACTGCTCTAATCTGCCATCTCTAGCATGTCTACAACCTACTCCTCCTGGTTGCAAATGGTTGTAGCAGGGCTAGGCATCATTTACCAACAAGACTGCATTTAGCAAAGAACAGAGGCTTTCCTCCTGTGTATTCCTTTTGAATAGGGGGGTAACTTTCCTGGAGTACCCCAGCATAATTCCTCCATGATTGGATCACATGCTCATGGGAACCAATCATTGGCAAGAGGCATGGGCAGCATGTTTGCCTTAGACTTACCCTGCCTCAGAAAGATAATGACTCACTCTATAAAGGAGGGCAAGGACCCATTTGTGAACACAGAGCTCTGTGGAGGCAACTAACAGAACTCGGTGTGTATCAGCATGACCAAAAGGAAAGAAATGGCTGTTTGCATTGCAACCAACAGCATCTTGCCACAGTCATAGCAAATATCAGTAAGTACTATGGTTTGCATAATGCTGCAAACAAGGGCTGAAATCAGGGTGCCTGGGGCACACAATTTTTTTTTTCTTACCATCTTTATTGGAGTATAATTGCTTTACGTTGTTGTGTTAGTTGCTGCTGTATGCGAATCAACTATACGTATACATATATCCCCATATCCCCTCACTCTTTCTTCTCCCTCTCACCCTCCCTATCCCACCCCTCTAGGTGGTCACAAAGCACCGAGCTGATCTCCCTGTGCTATGCGGCTGCTTCCCACAGCTATCTGTTTTATATTTGGTAGTGTATATATGTCTATGTCATTCTTTCACTTCGTCCCAGCTTATCCTTCCCCCGCCCCACATCCTCAAATCCATTATTTATGTCTGTGTCTTTATTTCTGTCCTGACCCTAGGTTCTTCAGAACCATTTTTCTTTTTAGATTCCATGTATATGTGTTAGCACATGGTACTTGTTTTTCTTTTTCTGACTTACTTCACTCTGTATGACAGACTCTAGGTCCATCCACCTCACTACAGATAACTCAATTGTTTCTTTTTATGGCTGAGCAATATTCCATTGTATATAGGTGTGGGGCACAAAATTTAAGATGGCTTTCACTCTCAGTACTGGCATGGCCATGAGAGTAGATGCCTTCTTAAATTTTGTGTCCTAGGAACTTTGCTGGTTTCACCCTTGCCTGGCACTGACTGTGGACATGGTATAAGCTCAATAAATACATTTATTTAATTGTAAGGTGTGTCAGAAAACCCATTTTTCCCATAAATACCTCAACTGATTCCTGAAATTCTATCACTAGCAGTTTATTTCTTCGTGTAAAGCCTTGCCTTCCTCTGTGGTATACTTTTCTGTATTCAAATGCCCCTAAAGAGGGAGTTTATTATACTGTCACATTCCTAACAGAAGAGATGAGATTTGGAATCAAACCAGTAGGTTATTTGCAGTCAAGATCTGTGTTAGACTTGGGATGCTTGAGGCAACTTCTCTACATCTCAGTGAGAGAATGTAATACTGAGAGATGCTGGGCAAAGGTTGGGAAGAAATGTTGTACTTCAGCAGAGTGCCTTCAGAGCACCATGGTAATCTCCACATATTTTGAGGACAATATCAAAGGGATGAAGTAAGAAAGTAAAGGGAATGGTATTGTAAGCAATTAGTTTTGCTGCAAAACTAACCATCGTAAAACACAGAGGCTTAAAACAATAAACATCATTACTCTGGAATCTATGCATCAGTGGGGGAGGTTCTGCTGATTTGGGACAGATTCAATGGATATCCTCTTGGTTCATTCATGTGTGGCTTAGACAGGGGCTGCATGGTCTAGAATGGCCTTACCATCATGGGCCATGTGTCTTTCATCATCCAACAGGTGACCCCTGACTTTCTCATGAGGGTTTTTCCAGGTTTCTAGAAGAACATGGGAGCAAACTCCCAAGTGCAAGAGCTTTTCAAGGCCCTTCTTGTGTCATTTTGCTCATGTCCCATTGGTCAAAGCAATCACACTGTCAAGCTGAGAACCGGTGTTGGGGGAGATGGGGGACACTAATAGGGCATAACTAGAAGGGTGAGTGCATGGATATTTATGGCCATCTTTGCAGTACAACACAGAAAGCATTCTTGTTTGGAAGCATCTTCAAGGTACCTACTGAAGGATTCCAGGAATTGTTGGGAAGCTTGCTATAGATGTAGATGAACCAGAGGAAAACGCAAGTGTGCCATTAAGAGTAGTTGCTTCAAAAGGAAACAGAAAAGCTGCCATCTTGGCAAATGCCAGCAGTATCCATTTAAGTACTGCCCAGAGGAGGGGTCACCAAGAAAATCCAAGCAGACTCTCTTGTTGCCATATATCTCCACCTGTGGAGGTGGAGGTATCAGGTTATTTGAATCATAACTATCTTTGCTCAACTTTCCTGCTCATAAAGCAAACTCCCTGTGCTTTAACTTCTTATGTATTTGGCCCATAGAGAGAACGATACAGTAAAGACAATATGAAGACTTGGTCTGCTGAATACTTATATTCCTCTTTGAAAATTACTACATTAGCATTCTGGCTTATATACTTCAGTATCCTGTGAGATTTTAACAGTATCTAAGGCTGGCTTTGTTTCCAAAACCAATCACACATCTTTTCATATCACATTGTGACATGAAGTATTGTTTACAAAATAGCATTTATGTTCATTGCTACTTCACTAGACCTTGTTACTTACTGAGGTAACAAAACTTAATATATTGTAACATTTTTTCATTATAAACAATCACTGGAAAGTGTATTTTATTTTATGCCTTTAAACAAGTATTCTGAAAAGAGATCCTTAAGCTTCATAAGATTGCAAAGGTAAAAAAGGGCTTTAAAAATGGTAATATCCTGTGTTAACATAAGCCAGCTTCATCTAGTCTAATAAAATCAAAAGCACTGATAAGTGTTATTAGACTTGCAAAGCCTAGAAGCAGATCCTAAGCCAAGTGAAATCACCAAGGATATGCCACTCTTTGTACTGTACTATTACATATATGTCCTACAATACTTAATAGTGAAATAGAAATGCTAGGGATGATTGTTAAAGTGAGAGTGCTGGACTGGACAATCTCTAAAGGCCATTTCAATCTAGCATTCTACAATTTTATAACTCTCTATCCTACCTCAAACCCTGGACACAATCATCCCATAACTAAATGAAGAAACTTATATTCAGCCTTCTAGAGGTGGATTACAAACTACCATCCGTGGGTCCACTGACTGTTTTTGTCCTGCCTGTGAGCTAAGAATGTTTTCTACATTTTTAGTGGTTGCAAAAGTCAAAAAAGAATAATATTTTGCTGCACTTCAGAATTATATGAAATTTAATGCCAATATATTATGCTCTAGTGTAGTACAACCACGTCCATTCATTTATTTGATGTCTATGGCTGCTTTTGGTGCCACACCGGCAGAGCTGAGTAGGTGCAACAGAGACCATATGGCTTGCAGAGCCTAAAATATTTACTACTTGGCTCTTTACCAAAAAATATTGCCAATCCCTGTTCTGAAGGAAGAAAACTGAGTTTCTGATCCTCTGTCTCTCCATTCCCATTAATGTCTCATCCTTTTCCTAAATGTTCCTTCCCAGGTTAACCAGACCTAAAAAAAACTTGCTCTCCTCCCTACCTCTACTGCTGTGTGGAGAGGTTTTAGTGTGTGTTCCGCTTCACAAGCAGCATGTCAGGCAAATCATGCATATAATTCACATTTTAAATGAGTTAATTATTTAAGTGCTCAATCTTTTAGTCCGTCTATCTGCCAGCATTAGAAGGAGGAAATGAATAAATATGAGGGTATTTCATACTCCTCCCCCCATCATTCATTAAAAACATTTCGGAGACTCATTAGTCTGGAACTTAAGCAGCCTTTATAGTAGGCTGATAAGATACCAGACATTACTCTCCAAACTACATGAGTATCACCTAAATGGAGGGAGTAAAATTCCTATCAGCTCAGTAGAAATTAACTGTGACTCAGCCTCTCACTGCTTTTCTCTAGGTCTTCAGGAAAATCTAATTCCATCTCTGTGATTTATTTAAATTGCTGGAAAAAATGGTTAAGCAAATAAAGCACTTGGATGCATAAAATGATGTGTCACTTGCATACCATGGAGTGCTTTCTATCATCAGGAAATGAAAAAGAGTAAGAAAAAATGGGCAGCCTTTAAAAGGATTTTAAATCAGAACACTGCATGCCCCAACTCTCTCATGACTCCTAAAGGCCTGTGGTGTACTTTCTCCCTTTTACGGTGTTAAGATGGCAAAAGTATTCTCGTGCTTTAAATTCACTTTCCAAAACATGTTGTCACTTTCAAACAGCCACACTGGCAGTGCCTCTTGAGTAACTTGGACTGAAAGGCACACAAATATCTGTGTCTTATTCTCATCTGACTGTGGGTTCTCCCACTCATCACACAATGCACATATTGTAGCAGTATCGTGGGCAGTGACCTTAAGAAAAGTCCCTTGGGTCCAGAAGCTTTTGGTGGCACTTTATGATAATTGGTTTTTATGACCTCTTGCAGTTTTTCTGGTCACATCTGGTTGCTGTGTTCATTTGGGGGCTTATTAAAAAGAACACTGTATTTCAATAAAGGAGAAATTACTTGAGAGGGGTAACAAGCAAGGGGGTTGTCCTTCCGTTTTTTTTAACAAAATGCCATGGTCTGGTGAATTAAATGAGCGCCTTTTGAATGCTTGTAGTTTTCACACTTACTCTTAATGTTGCAAATCCTCTGAGTTCAGCCTGCATGCCCTGCGCCAGTGTGGCATCTGTTAGCAAAAGCGGAACAGATTAATTTTTAGACTCCTGATAGATGCTTCAGGTTCCAAGGGTTGAAAATGTATGCCTGGTGGGGATAAATGTTTATTTTGGCAAGGAGGGGAAAGGACAGCGGACTGGGGCCAACATGAACAGTAAAGCATAATGGAGCCTTGTGCTGCCACTTAAATTGAAGTCTGCCTACCTCCTACAAATCAGTAGCATTTGGCAGTGAAGTACTTCCAATGAAAAATAATGAGCTCTCTCATTAAAAAGTAATAGTTTGTAAAGCAAAATTTCAAAGCATAGTTAATGAGCTTGTGAACAGTGCCAGGAAAACAGTAGCCTAAATGTCAGTGTTGAGAGCTATACAAGTTTATATGTGGCAAGAGATATTGGCTGGCAAGATTTGAAGGCTTACCCAAAACTTCAAGCTATTTTTTCTTTTATCAAAGTATTTTGCTATATTCTTTTTTTTTTTAAGATTTATTATGTATTTATTTTATTTATTTATTTTTGGCTGTGCCGGGTCTTAGTTGCCACATGTGGGATCTTCATTGAGGCATGCAGGATCTTTTATTGCAGAGCAGGGGCTCTTCGTTGTGGCACACGGGCTTCTCTCTAGTTGTGGCACACAGGCTCCAGGGCGCCTGGGCTCTGTAGTTGTGGCGCACAGGTTCCAGAGCACATGGCTCTGTAGTTTGTGGCATGCAGGCTCTGTAGTTGAGGCATGCGAGCTCAATAGTTGTGGTGTGCAGGCTTAGCTGCCCCACGGCATGGGGGATCTTAGTTCCCTGACCAGGGATCGAACCCGCATCCCCTTCATTGGAAGGCAGATTCTTTGCCATTGCACCACCAGGGAAGTCCCTTTGCTATATTCTTTACCACCTATCATTGATCATGTTCCCCTTGAATTTATATTCCAGCACATTTTAATTAAAGCTTTTTAAAAAATACCTAGATTGTCATGTTAGAGCTATCAAAATGTTCTTTTCTGAGAGCCAATCACTATTTACCTTAGAATAGAATGATATAATTTTCCAATCCAAAACTTTGAACATAGGGTTACTCCATGAGATAGAATATTTGAAATCAGGATTGTTCAGAAAATCCAGGATGTTTGGTTGCCATAATGAAAAGTTAAATATAATACTGCAAGTTCCTTTATTCTTAGATAATGTAGTAAACCATGGTAGCCACCATATTTGTCTGCTTAATATGCAAGCATCCTTTCCTTCCTCCTTTTCTATTGATAAATATTGCCTCATCTCTCATTCCCTAACCAAAAGAATGGCCGAGGATCTGTCATGGGAGTACACCATACCATTTGGCCTCTGTGCTTCATTCACTGGTGGGTAAGTGACTAAGCAAATCCCAACAGAGTCCTGGGATTGCAATGTGGAAACTGGGGGGAAAGGGTTTGCTCTCTTATCTCTGAGGTTGCTAAGCTGGTATCCTACAGAACTGGGGATGCCAGCAGAAGAAAACTGGAAAGCAAAAGGAGAGATTGAGGCTCACAGAGAGAGAAAGGAAGAGCTTAGTAGTAGAGAGAGATCTGAAGATATCATTTGCGTCCTGGATCTGGTCATACCTGGCGCCAGGTATGACCAGATCCAGGACGCAAATGATATCTTCCTTTTTATTTTTCTACCAGGTGGTGAAACAGTAATGTCCATTGTTTTGCTTGGGCTGGTTTGAGTTGGTTTCTGTCCCATAAGATCAATAGGTAAGATATTCTCTCACGGAGAGTGCAAGATCTAGCTATAATGAGAAAGTTACTGAAATTGTATTTAATCAATTCCACAGCAACTGTATACCAGGGAATGGTATAATGTGTCCTTTCCTAGTTAAAATAAAAAGGATATTGAGCAGGAAGAAATGGAAGATTAATGATAGCTATCTTCAGAATAGAAGCATCATAGAATAATGTTAGATGCACGGACCACCTTACAAGTCTACAGAATTCATTAGAAGATGAGTTTGAAACTGTAAAACACACAATAACTGGTATAATAATTTTGCTGGATTTTCAGAAGTTGGGGCTTTTATAACTTTCCAGTGTTTACCGTTTCAGTTCCTAATAGATATTTCTCCATATTGATTAAGAGGAAAATCCTTTAGAAGTTCCCTGTTAATATAGGATATATAAAAACAGAGGCTATATACATAAAAGCAAAGCAATATCTAGGGCTGAGTAGCCAAAACTTAGAGAAAGAAAACTTTAAAAATAATGATTTTAAGGTTGTGCAATCTTAAAATTTGTTATATATACATGTTGACAGCACATGCACTTCCTCAGCAGCATAAACCATAACTGAGCCTAGTTAGCAAGACAAATTCGTCAAAAAAAGGAAGCTGCCAGATGGCACACCTCGTTAATAACGCCCATCTGTGAATTACGAAGCTGATTTGCAGTGCACTTGGTGCTTCATTTCTTGGGCAGCAAAGTTGCTAGTAACAACTTTGTAGAGGTGCCTGGGTGCTCTAGTGGCTTCATAGGTAACTTTAGTTTATTCTCAGCCTGGAATTTTTTTTTTTAAAAAGCAGCTTCTTCTAGACCAACAAGATCTTATGCTGCACTAAAGGAGCAAACAGTGTCATTGATACTTGGGGGTTATTGTGAATTTTTCCCTTCTTAAAACCAGGAAATTAGTAAAATGAAAAGTCTTTAGAGTGTTAACTGTTAACCCGGATGAGGATATAGATATGCAAAGACACTCAAATGAGCCAATGCTCTAGAGAAAGGAATTTGGGTCCAGTCCGGGAGCAAAGAGAAAGGAAAGGCACAGGGCTTTCAATCTTGGCAGAACCTAACTTTGGCAATATGCAATAAAAGGGAGCCTTCAACACTTCAACATTTCGGGGAGTCCTAGTCCCACTGGTGAGGGTGGAGGTGGCATATGGAGGTTATAAGCGACAGATTTTCAATCTCCAGGTAGGTACATAGATAATTCAGGCTATCTTATTCTGATATCATTAGACAGCTTGATTTTTCTGATACCTCTTATTCTGATTCCATACTCAACAAGCAAATTTCTGACTCCAAAGCTGGCCAGGCAATAAGGTAGAATTTTCTAATTATTGGAACCTCAAGTATTGATATTTCTGTGCATGTGACAGTAATTTCAAAATTAATCAGTAAAGTGGTTACTGATTATTATTGTCTTTCCATGTATTAAACATTACAAATGTGCTAATATTTGACTATTTTTCCATCTATAAAACAATACTTTCATAGCTTGGCTACATTAAGAAAATGAGGACTTCCCTGGTGGCGCAGTGGTTGAGAGTCCGCCTGCCGATGCAGGGGACACGGGTTCGTGCCCCGGTCTGGGAAGATCGCACATGCCACGGAGCGGCTGGTCCCGTGAGCCATGGCCGCTGAGCCTGCGCGTCTGGAGCCTGTGCTCCGCAACGGGAGAGGCCACAACAGTGAGAGGCCCGTGTGCCGCAAAAAAAAAAAAAGAATGAAAGGAAATGAATTAATAACAGATTTCGAGGATTTCTGTCCACATGTCACTTACTTTGCAAGCTAATAAACTGGTACTCCAGTGTCTACCTCAGAATCAATTGTTAGGGTAAGACAGTAAAACTGCCATAGAATCATGGAAAGTCAGAAATGGAAGGGACCAGGTATCAGTTAATCCAATTCTTTAATTTTTACAAAAAAGAAAACCAAAACCAAACTGGCTAAGGGACTCATTTGAAGGTGCAGAGCTTGTTAGTATCAGAAGTAGGACCTGAGCCTGGCTTCCACTAGAGATGTCTTTCTATCATACTCTGCTGAATACACTATATACCAGAAACACAGCTAAGGAAAAAAAAAAAACAAAAAACCACTGACCTAAAATAAGGGAGATAGGGCTTCCCTGGTGGTGCAGTGGTTGAGAGTCCGCCTGCCGATGCAGGGGACACGGGTTCGTGCCCCAGTCCGGGAAGATCCCACATGCCGCGGAGCTGCTGGGCCCGTGAGCCATGGCCGCTGAGCCTGCGCATCCGGAGCCTGTGCTCCGCAACGGGAGAAGCCACAACAGTGAGCGGCCCGCGTACCGCAAAAAAGTAAAAATAAAAATAAAAAAATAAAAAATAAAATAAGGGAGACAAAAGTCTTGTTCTAGCTCTTCCTTCAAGCTTTAACTACTTACGCTTTTTTTATTATAGTAAAAGACACTGTACTACTTACAAATACATAATATTAAAGTTATAATTTTAAATGTCTTTATTATAGGAAATTTGGAGAATACATAAATGTACTCAGAATAATATGATCTATTTCTACCCACAGAGAAAAATCAACATTAATATCTGACATATGTCTTACCAGGACTTTTTACTAAGCATCAATTTATGCGTTTCTCTCCCTCCTCAGTGCCCAATCAGGGCCTAGCAAAGAAGAGGCAGAACCCACACAATTAAGAACAGAGTCAGAGCAAAACCATGCCATGCTCCGTCCTCACCAGTGGCCTTAGGTAATTAATTAGCATCTTTCTCAGTCATGAGGTCAAAACAGCTCCTACTTCACAACAAAGTTATAAAGATTCGATGACATTAATATTTGGGAATGATGAGAATAGTGCCTGGAATATAATACATGCTATATAAATATTTATAAAATAAATAAGTGCTCAATATATATTTATGGAATAAATGAATATATGTGTGAACATAATTTAAAACTGTAATACTGAATATACAATTTACACCCTGCTTGTTTCATTGAATATTATATTGTTAGCATTTCCTATATTAGCAAAAGAAAGCTTATTTTTCATTTTCACTTTCTACTGAATCATTCTTCCCAGTTAACATACTGCTATTTCCCTCCAGATATCTGCAAGGCTGACACCATCATCATTAAGCCTTTGGTCATATTGCCTTCTCAATGAGACCCACCCTGCCCACTCGGCAGCTACCAACCCCAACCCTCATTACTTGGCTCTACACTGTGTTCCTCCACAGTCCTTGTTCCCTTCTACCATACTGTATTACATAAATGTTTATTTATTATATTTATATTTACTTTTGTCTTCCCTATTGGACCATAAATTCCTTGAGAGTAGGGAAATTATTTTGCTCACTGATATATCCCAAGCACCTAGAAGAATACCTATTACAGAGCAGGTGTTTAGTAAATATTTGCTAAATCGTAAGGGTTCCCTGCACCCCTTTTTAAACTATTACCAATCATGTTGTGATGAGCATTCCTGTATGTAAAGTTTTCTCACAAGATCGGTTTATATCCTCCATATTCTAGAAGTGAAACGGTTAGATCAAACGACATAATCATCTTTAAAGTTCCTACTATTTATTGCCAATAGTTTTCCAGAAACTTTTCTAGTTCTCTCTCTGATTGATTCAAGTCCTGGACACTGGGCAAAACAGTAGTGAATGAGGTGGCTACAGATTAAAAGACGATGCATCTGTGTGCATTCTGTCTCAAGCAGTTTTCTATATTTGAGCACCTTCAGTAACTGCAAATGCACACATCATGAAGCTGCTAATTATCTTCTTGTTCTTCGGATTCAGCCTATTTTCTTCTATGCATAGGTTCTAGGTCCATATTTTGAAAACTTAACTGGAAATACAAACCTTGAATACACAGAGCTCATTAAATATTTGAATACACTTCTCATACGACATAAATTTTAAATACTCCAACATGCTGATTTTTTTTATCTGAATACTAGCTTCATTTGCTTCTATTCCTTTAACAATTCGCTATTCAAAATATAATGTAATATCCCAACAACTATCTGAGCAGAGCACGGCTATCACCTTCCTCGCTCCAGATAGCATTTTTCTGTTAATGCCCATTAGCTTTATTGGCTGCCACAACACCCTGTTGGTTCATTAAGTTTCCTGCTGAATACTTCTCCCATCCCATTTGGATATTTATGCTGACAGCCAGCCTCCTCTTCTCTACACTTATGTCCTTGTATTTTTGGAGTTAGGTTCAAGGTCTTATATAGTGTTAGTGCCCATAGAAAACAGTCTATCATATACCCCATTACAACCATTTGTTTATTTCTAGATAGTTTTCCCAACTCTATTGTAATTTCATGTTTCTAAGAGGCACTGTTGAAAAGGTAAATGAGATATGGTATATTTTATGTAGGGTATGTTCCATACCCAATCAGCAAGGGATTTTTCAGCATTTTCTGTAGCAAAATTCTAAGCCAATTTTAAAGGATGCTGACTGTGGAAAACTGACAGAGGAAATAAGTCAGCAAAAGAATTTAAAACACAAAGGACAATGGGAGTACTGAGCACAAAAATGGCAATATGAGGTGGTTCATATATTTGGGGAAATTAGACTGTCATTTTTAAGCATTCATCAGTTAGATTTTAAGCTTGCACC